>NC_057948.1:34048813-34378813 GCF_018555375.3 Anguilla rostrata
ACCGTTTAGCGACGCTCGTTTTAGCGGCCTCGTTACTGGAGCAGCGAACATGGACTCACCGGGGCGTTTGGGTTAAGAAGTGCGGTGGATTATGGGCAAGCTTCGAGCTGCGGGCAGCCATGAGTTTTAGAGCTGCAGCTCCAAGCTTTGATTGGAAAATGGCAAGATAATTAAATTTAATTATTACGGTAGCAAATGCAGCTGACTGGCAGTTCCCTGGATGCTGCCTCCTGGGTGGAGCCTTTAGGGGAGTGTGGACCGGGGTGGTCTTGGGTTTGGGGTGGAGGTGTGGGTGGGGTGGGGTGGGGGCGACTTCTGTTCTATAACAAACCGCACCCCCCCCCCCTCCTTCCACTCGTCTTAAATCTGTCACCGCTGAAGTTGGAAAAACAAACATCGCTCTGGAATCCTGGCGAAAAGCAAGAAGGCTGCACATTTAACGTGTGGCACGCAGTAAATCGCCCCGTCAGGGGGGGGGGGGGCGCCGGGGATGGGGGGGGTTGGGGTTTGTGTGTGGGGGCGAGGGGGGGCCCAAAAAGTTCCGCACCCACTGCAAACCTTTTTCTTTATAAATCTCCCGCAGTCATTTCATTTTTCCGGGAAGGGTCGAGTTTGAGCTGTAAAACACCTGTGTCTGCTTTAAGGCCCTGTTTTCAACTCCAAACAAGGTCAGGAATTAGAGTGATCTTACAGTCCCCCCCTCAACACCCCCCTTAATGTTTTTTTAAGTTGGCTGAAAATGGAACATATTTTTACTTTTCCCACTTTTCCTCCCCGCTGCCGCCCACCTCCAAATATTTGTGGCGAAGTTTCCATTTTTCATACGTTGAATGTTTTCCCCGTCCTGTGCTGTTGAGTTTCTCTTGGCGTTGGTGGTTATCTGCATAGGTCCTGGCAGGCCTCCCTCTCTGCTACAGGAGAGCTGACTGAACTGCAGCCCTTGCGTTGAAGTAAAATGATTTTACTGGGTTGTATATTGTTGTGTGAACCTGTTGCCGTAGGCAACAGTAAGAACCAGCGGTGTGCGCGTTTGTACGCAAGGAGGGGAAATCGTGGCTACGTTTCGGCATTTGTGGCGAACCCTTTCACCCACCGCTGCAAACTCAGCTTCCTTTTTTTTAAATTTTTTAAAATGTGAAGTCCATTTATACAGCTGGATGTTTTCCTGGAGTAATTCTAGTGTCTTCTCAAGGGTGCCACTGCAGAGGACCACCTGGGATTTAAACCTGCAACCTCTCACTCTTAAGCTCCATTCCATAATCATTATTTCCATATATAACGCTCTTCCCTACTGGTTAATGTGAGATTCATGTGGTGCATTAAAGTCAGTAGTATTAGTTTTTCAATGTGTGGGTGTGTGTAATGACAGGGTCTGAGGTATAACCGTGTGTGTTTGTGTTTTTCTGTGTGCGTGTGTTTGTGCGTCTGTGTGCGTGCGTGCGTGTGTGCGTGCGTGGTGCGTGCGTGCGTGTGTGTGTGTGTGGTGGCCGTGTGTGCGTGTGTGCGTGTGTGCGTGCGTGCGTGCGTGCGTGCGTGTGTGTGCGTGTGTGTGTGTGTGTGTGTATACGTGTGTTTTCTCCCCCAGTTCAGACGCCCTGCAGCGAGGGGAACGGCGGCTGCTCCCACCTGTGCCTGCTCTCCCCGCTGGAGCCCTTCTACCGATGCGCCTGTCCCACCGGCGTCCAGCTGCAGGAGGACGGGAAGAACTGCCGGCCCGGTAAGAACCAGAACCCAAAATCCAACCGTACGGTCAGGAACCAGAACCAGATATCCCAACACTACGGTCAGGAACCAGAACCCAAAACCCAACCGTACGGTCAGGAACCAGAGCCCAAAATCCCACCGCTACGGTCAGGAACCAGAACCCAAAATCCAACCGTACTGTCAGGAACCAGAACCAGATATCCCAATGCTAAGGCCAGGAACCAGAACACAAAATCCAACCGTACTGTCAGGAACCAGAACCAGATATCCCAACCCTACGGTCAGAAACCAGAACCCAGAAATCCACCCGTATGGTCAGGAACCTAATCAGCGGAAATTTCTGGCATTCCCTGGATTCTCTTTCACTTTGCAGCTCATTAGAAATTAAGCCGCCATTTTAGATGGCGGTTTGAGGGCTAGCATGCAACACTCATTAAAATCAGGCCAACTGCTCTAACTATTTCTCCAAAAAAAAAAAAAACAAAGAAATATCATCATCCTAACTCTTAAAATAGACAGAGGAGGGTAGGGTTAGTGGGGGAAATGGAATCCTCTTGCCTTGTACACTCGCTGCATTGTGACGTCCGCACTAATGAGGCATATAATTGGATTTTCGTCCCGTCCCCCCATCCCCCCCTCCCCCGGCAGTGCTGTGAATTGAGATGTTTGTGGGGAGAGTAACGCTGCCGTTGCTTCTCTCCCGCGAATCTCCAGCAGTGCGCTCACAAGCAGGAGGCTGTCGGGCTTAATCTCCTGCTGATGGCCGCTCTACTGTCCACTCTACAGACCACGCTCCTGACTGGACCATCTCCTCTGCTGCTCACTGCCAATTCAGTTACACCCCCTAACCCCCCAACCCCCCCCCCCCCTCCTCCCCAACCCCCCCAGGTCTCAGAGCCTCGCGATACGCCGGCAGCCATGTTGAACCCTCCCCATCGGCAGGTCTCACTTTTTCAAACTTGTTGATTTTCTTTTTATTTTATTATTTTTTTTTTTCTTTTGTCAACAAAGCAAGTTTGCCAGTTCACATACTCTGGCTGCACATCAACCTTTTTGCATTTGCCAAACAGGACAGGGGTGGGGGTGAGGCCCGGGGTGGGGGGAGTTGTTGTTTTTAGTGAATTTGCGTCCCCTGACCGTGCGAGAGACACGGTCGTGTCATTTTAAAATTTTTCTGCTCGCTGTTCCCATTCGGAGGTTTCTCACGTTTTTCGCACGAGCGGCAGAATTCCTAACCCCGCCCCCTGTGCGTTATAGCCCCGCCCCCTGCGCGTTATAGCCCCGCCCCCTGCGCGTTACAGCCGCGGTTTCGCCGCTGCCTGGCGTTCCCGCACAGTCGGCCCTTTTGTCTCCCGGCTCGGGAGCTCTGCCGGTCCCGGTCCGCGCGTGGAGTTCCGGTCGGTCTCTACGCCCCCGCTGCGGACTGCCGCCGGGCCGTCCTGGGCCAGGATCCGCCCCGCTCTCCCTGTCCCTCTCTCCTCTACCGCCCCCGCCAGGATCGCTTACAGAACCCCGTTTAATAATAAATACAGGGCGGTACCGAGGGCGGGGAGCTCCAGAGCGGGCCCCCAGGCCTGCGTTTCGGCGGGCGGGCGGGGGTGTAAGCCGAGCCGATCTCTGTGCCGGGGGGGCCGCCGCCGGGACGGTGCCGAGCCTTGGCGGTTTTTTTTTCGGCGGGTGAAGCCCGTGCCCCGGAGCAGGGGAATGCTTCTCTCCGCGCCGGGTCCCCCGGGCGAACACGTGCGCCCTCTCCCTCCTGCCCCAGGAGTGCCCCCAAAAAACCACCTGTGAAAACAACGGATTCTGCCAGGGCTGTGCCTCTCCTCGTTCCTCCTCTTCTCCTCCTCTCCTCCTCTCCACCTCTCCCTCTCCCTTTCTCCTCTCTACTCTCTCCCTCTCTCCTCTCCCCTCCTCTTCTCCTCCTCTCCACCTCTCCCTCTCCCTGTCCCTATCTCCTCTACTCTACTCTCTCCTCTACCCCTCTCCCTTTCTCCTCTCTACTCTCTCCCTTTCTCCTCTACCCTCCTCTTCTCCTCCTCTCCACTTCTACCTCTCTCCCTCTCCCTCTCCCTCTCTCCTCTACCCCTCTCCCTCTCCCCTCTCCCCTTCTCGACCCCTCCGCGACCCCTCTAACCTTCTCTCTTTTTTCTCCACCTCTCTACCTAGTCACCTCTCCTCCAGAGTAGAGGGCTGCTTGGTTTGGGATGTTTGTTTTTTTGGGTTAAGGTCAGGGCCCCCTGCTCCATGACCCCATTTCCCCCCAGCCCCCCCCCCCCCCCACCGCAGAATCTAACTCAGGGACACACCAATTACCCGTCCTCCTGTTTGTTCAGAGATGCCTGCTGTGTTTCAGTGTTCAGAGAGACCCGTTCCGTTTGTGTGTTCAGTGATGCCCGCTCTGTGTGTGTGTGTGTGTGTGTGTGTGTGTGTGTGTGTGTGTGTGTGTGTGTGTGTTCAGAGATGCCCACTCTGTGTGTGTGTGTGTGTGTGTGTGTGTGTGTGTGTGCTTGTGTGTGTGTTCAGAGATGCCCACTCTGTGTGTGTGTGTTCAGAGAGACCCATTCCATTTGTGTGTGTGTGTGTGTGTGTGTGTTCAGAGAGACCCATTCCACTTGTGTGTGTGTGTGTGTGTGTGTGTGTGTGTGCAGAGATGCCCTCTCCGTTTGTCCTCAGGGTTGAAACCTGGTTGTTTGACTTGCTGTGAGACTGTTTACATTCCCCCCCCCCCCCCCCCCCAGACTGGAGTCCTCAGGGACCCCGTTCTCCCTCCCGAATCGATGACCGCCCCGAGATTAATGAGCTCACAGCTTTGCGCAGTCATCATTTGTTTATAAAGGTAGTAACGAAATTTATTTGGACAAAAATTGGGGAAAAAAAAGACCTGCTCCTTTGGAATTTGTGAATGGTGTCTTTTGTTGATTGTGTAAACACCACTCCCCCCTCGCCCCCCACCCCCCCAACCTGAATGTGTGTCTATTAAGTGGCTATTTTCCGTGTGGATAGCCCCTGGTAGAGTAAACAATGGGTTAGGCATTAAGTGCCCCCCCCCCACTCCCCCACCTAAAATTGAGGTTACTCTTGAGCTTTAGTTTTTCTTCTTTTTGGGGGGGGGCTTTTCTCCTTTTCCCAGCCCTTCTGCTTTCCCTCCTCTCCGTACAGACCCCCCCCCCCCATTGTCCTAGTTAAGGGCGTGGGGGTGCAGGGGTGGGGGGTGCTAGGGGACTGTCCTTTTCCAAGAAGGCAGAACCCTCCCCGTTCCATTCGCGTTTTATAACTCTCAGAATTCGGAGGTGCCCAGTTCCCAGGGTCCGGGGGGGACAATGGGGCGCATTCTTCTGCCCGCCGGTTTCGGGGACGCTGACGCGGGCCCGGTGTGGGGGACGCGTGGCGTGCGCGAGAGCGCGTCGGGGGGGGGCGGGGTCACCGGCCGGCCCCGCCCCCCCCCCCGATAGAGAAACGCGTATATTCTGAGCGGCCGCGGGGATTAAGAGGGCTTCCCACAGATTGGACAGACTAAACCCCCCGTAAGACAATGCCCCATTGTATCGCTCCCTGATTAGAGGACCTCTGGGGGGGGGCGGGGGGGTGTGTGGGAGCAGGGGGGGGGTGTGTGGGAGCAGGGGGGTATTCCGGGGGGGGGGGGATTTGGGGTCAGGATTAAACCAGTCCAGTGATTTCCCCGTCCGTCCTTCATTTGTTTAGCTTGGGTGGGTAAATTAAAGACGTTCGTTGTGTTTTCTTCTCTCTCGCTCTCTCTCTCTCTCTCTCTCTCTCTCCTTCTCCCAGACATCTTGTCACTTGTCAGATGTAAAGTGGGTCGGGGGGGACAGATTAAAAACAAAAGAATCAAGCAGCCCCCCGCCCGGCCACACACACGCGCACACACACACACACACACACACACACACGCGCACACACACACACACACACACACACACGCACCCACCCAGGCAAGAAGGAGCCCCATCTCTCCACCGCGTCTCTTCTGATTGGCCCCCTCGGTTATGGAAAGCTGGTCTCTTCAGCAGCAGAGCGTGAATCGCTAACACTTGGGAGGAGGAGAACGAATGAAAAAACGAGCAGGAGGAAGAGAGGAGAGAGGGACAAGAGTCAGACCTAATTGCCTCTACGGAGCTTGACTCTGTTGGAAGAAAAAAAATTGCAGAACATTAAATTTTTTTTTGACTGGCTGTTATACTATTTAAACCGGGTGGGGGTGGGCGAAGGGGGGGGGGGGGTGGCGTCTGGCGTGAGTCAGTCGGTGTGAGAGTGCTCTCTCTCGGCAGCGCGGTCGGCCGCCGGGCTCGATAAAGACGGACCCGCGGCGGTTTTCTCCCGAGCGGAGGAATGCCGTCCGGCAGGTCCCGGTATTGTCTGCGGATTTGTCCTCACAAAAGGCGAGCTTCTTTCTGCGGAGCGGCTGCCGGTTCCCACCTCCGCCGAGCGGCGTTCCCGTCGTCGTCGACAACGGGGCGGGGGTGGGGGGGGGCGGGTGGAAGTGGGGAACGTGTTTGAGCGTGTTCCCGTGCGTGTTTGACATGACTGCGCCGGGGAATTATTTGCACATGTTTTCTGCTCCTGCGGTCGCGCCCCCCCCCCCCCCCCCGCCAGCTGAAGCTCTCCGCGCAGATCAGCGCAAAATACGTTCTGAAGTTTATTAGAAATAGAAAAGGTTTTTTTTTATACCCTAATTCGTTTCCGATTTTTTGGAATGCCCCGGTAGTGTTTTTGAAGCGGCGCGACCTCTAGCGTGACCTCTGCCATCGGTTGAGGGGAGAGCGGACCGCACTGTGCTGTCCTCTAAAGCACGCTGCGGTGCCCCTCTTCAGCTTCACACAGACGTGAGTCGGAGGAAGACTCTTCAAGCGCAGTTCAACGCGGGGACGTGCAGGCGGCCAGTAGACCAGCAGGGGTCGCTGGTGCACGTGTTAGTGCCAGTACTGCAATGCACTGTGGCAGCAACACATTGCATTGCACAACTTCTGGGGGGTTCTGGTTCTTTGTGATCAACTTATACTTATTTTACGTTTATCTCCACCAGCAGGCCCCCCCTCCCACCCCCACCACCCCCTCCTGAAAAATCTCTTGGCCTGCGATGCTTGTGGTTTATTTTTTTACATAGTACATGGACACCACTGTGGGGACATTGACAAACCACAAGTATTTGCTAATTCTGGGTAATAAAATGGAATGAATGCATTTTAAAGATTGCTCTCTCGGTTTGGATTGGCCGACTGACCACTGCAACCCCCCTCCCCCCCGCTCAATTTTAGATTTCATGTGCCGCCTGTGCACGTGCAGTCATCCAGTTCACCAGAGGGGGCGCTGGTGAGCGATGAGACATTGTGTACAGGCCCGTAGGACTTGCTGGCAACTGAAATGGTCCAGATTCCATAGCAGACCCGTCTGCCTGCTCTGTAGAATTGTTCCCTAGCCCAGCACTCCACTGAGGGCATATTTTTCGTTTTTCGCTAACGCCCTCCTCTTGGACCCTCAGGGGCAGAAGAGGTCCTCCTCCTGGCCCGCCGGACCGACCTGCGCCGGATCTCCCTGGACCTGCCCGACTTCACCGACATCGTCCTGCAGGTAACGACCTCTTACTCTACCTGCCCAACCAGGTTCAGTTCCCCAGTAGGACACTGCCGTTGTACCCTTGAGCAAGGTACTTAACCTGCATTGCTTCAGTACATACCCGGCTGTATAAATGTATGCGATGTAAATGGTATGTAAAAAGTTGTGTAAGTCTCTCTGGATAAGAGCGTCTGCTACATGCCTGTAATATATTGAATGGATGTGATGTCATGTGATGTAATGTGATGTCATGCAGGTGGATGACATCCGGCACGCCATCGCCATCGACTACGACCCGGTGGAGGGGTACGTGTACTGGACCGACGACGAGGTGAAGGCCATCCGTCGCGCCCTCATCGACGGCAGCGACGCCCAGACGCTGGTCACCACGGAGATCAATCACCCCGACGGCATCGCCGTGGACTGGGTGGCCCGGAACCTGTACTGGACCGACACCGGCACCGACCGCATCGAGGTCACCCGCCTCAACGGGACGTCCCGGCGCATCCTGGTGTCCGAAAACCTGGAGGAGCCCCGGGCCATCGTCCTGGATCCCGTCGGGGGGTGAGTGCTCCCTCTCTCTGCAACGGAGATCACGAAATCCAGTCCTCTGCAGGTTTAACTCCAGTCCTGGAGGGGGCGCTGCGTCTGCAGGTTTAACTCCAGTCCTGGAGGGCCGCAGCGTCTGCAAGTTTAACTCCAGGCCTGGAGGGCCGCAGCGTCTGCAGCTTTAACACTGTTTTAGGGGTTTGATCATTTTTGTGTTGTTGGGTGCCAGAGAACATTTTAAATTAATCAAAGCGCTCCCCCATCAAGACGGCCTTTGTGCCCCCCCCCCCACCCCCACCCCCCACCCCAGGTTGTACACAAATTTCTGCTGGCGTTGGGTTTGGTTTTTACGGTCCCTGGCACGTGCACCGCTCGGCTGGAGCTGGACCGCTGGGTCTGCGTCTCCTTCAGCGTCTTCAGCGTCTGGTCGTTATTTGTTTTTACGGGCGGCTTCGCGGGTTTTACCGCCGCAGCCCTAATCATTGAACTGTGTGCTTAATGAGCTGTAGTGTTTACTAGCGCGTGCTAATGCTTGGAAAGCACGCAACGCCGGGCACCTTCAGCGCGGCGGCCGTGCGCTCGACCTTCATCGCGCGCTGCTAACTGCGCGTGCTAGCTTTTCTGCCGTGACCCAGTTTTCTAACTCGCTCGGTCACAGTGCAGACCACACAAGAAGAAGCTTTTTTTTTTTTTTCATATTTTAGATTCTCTCTCTCACAGTCATGTCCGCATCTTCCCCCCCCCCCCCCCCACCCCCCGAATATCATACGGGCCTGTTCTCTGTGTTTCTCAGTGGACCTTAGTGAGCGACTCTCTCTCTCTCTCTCGCGCTCTCTCTCTTGCTTGCAATATATCACTCCCTGTATTATGCTCTTACGCACACTCTCACACATTCTCTCACTCTATCACATTCTGTTACACACTCACTCTCTCACACATTCTCTCACTCTATCACATTCTCTGTTACACACTCTCTCTCTCACACACACACACACACACACACACACACACACACTCTCTCTCTCTCTCTTTTTCCCTCTCTCTCACAGACACACACACACTGTCTCACTATAAAAAATCTCACACATTCTCTCACTATCACATTCTCTATTACACTCACACACATACACTGTCTCTCTCTCTCACACACACACACACACACACACAGTCTCACTCTCTCCCCCTCTCTCTCACACAGTTATATGTACTGGACGGATTGGGGTGAGAAGCCCAAGATCGAGAGGGCCAACCTGGACGGGACGGACCGGATCGTCCTGCTCAACTCCTCCCTGGGGTGGCCCAACGGACTGGCCATCGACTACGAGGCTGGCAAGCTGTACTGGGGCGACGCCAAGACCGACAAAATTGAGGTAGAGGAACACAGTGCAGTTACTGCTTCATATTGCTATGTGGTAAGGGGGCGGGGGGGCTGGCAAAGTTTAGGGGATTTGGGGGTGGGGGGGTGTGGGTTGTGCACCCTGATGGGTTGTCCTCCTTGTTCGTAATAATGGTGCCAGTTTGCTAAATTGGGGGAAGGTGACATCGCCTCCCTGCCCACAGGCGTGGGGGGGTGGGGGGGGGGAGGAGCTGGGGCACGCTGCCCGGCAGGCCCGGCGCTGGACGGCGGCCATGTTGTAGCCAGAGGTCTGGCACCGGCTGCTCGTGTAGCCGAGGGCTGGAACCGCCGCCGCCTGCTCACCGCGAAATTGAACGTTTCCTTCTTTTTGAGCCCCGGCCGCCCATCTCACCCCCCCCCCGTCCCCTCCCCTCCCCTCTCCCCCCTTCTGGCACACAATTCCACCCCCCTCCTTCATCTGTTGCTCTGCTGCCCCTCCATATTTGCCCCCCAAAGCATGAGGGCCTACAGGTGGTAGTTTGTAAGCGCCTGTGCTTGGTTGGCAGATGTTTTTTGTTTTCTCTTTTTTAAATTGTTTTTTTTTTTACATTTGGTGTGGCGGAGAGTGCGTTTATCTTGCCTGAAGGGCGCGGTGCCTGTTGTGAAAGGCATCCGTTCCGCATTCCTCGATAAGGAGCTAAGACGCGGACCTCGGACTGATCTGACCGGCGGGGGGGGCGGGGCGGTGGGGGGGGGGGGGGGGCGTGAACGGGCACCAGGACAGTTAGCGGTTCGGTTAGCGGTTACGCAACACCTGGTCAGGTGACGCGCCCGTCCGTCGCTGCGGTGCGCTGGGATTGTCCTGCTCTGCTGGAATCCGAGGCCTGGTCCCGGCGCAGGCCCGCTTGGGTTTGGGTCATTTCGCCTGCTCCCGTTCCGGGGGGCGCGGAACCTTCCGCCTCAAACCATCTGGTGTCCTCGTTAGGAAGGGAGAGGCCGTCTGTCTGTCCGGTCTGTCTGTCCGGTCTGGCTGTCCGGTCTGTCTGTCCGGTCTGTCTGTCCGGTCTGTCTGCTAGCCTCTGTTTCCAGCAAGACGAGCAGAGACACAGATGCATGTGTGTATATAAATATATTTATTTTATTCATTTTTGGCGCAGTCCTAAAGTTTTGGGGGGGCGGTAGGAGGGGGGGGGGGTGTGCCCTGTTCTGGAGGCGCGTCGTGCTCCCCCGAGTCGCGGGACGGCGGGGCGGACGGGATTTTCGGCGCAGAGGGTGAATGTGGGCTCACCTGTACGAACACGCTTCAGGGTGTTGGAGTACCGCGACGGGACGGCCGTACTTCAGCGGGTCACGTGCTCCGGGGCGGGGGTGGGGGGGGGGGGGGTGCGGGTTACGTAATCTCAGGCACGTTTAACCCCTTAGGAGTCCCCCCAAAAGGAGGAGACACACAGGGACACTCATTCCCTGCCTTTAAAAAAAATTTTTTTTTGGGAAACCCCCCCCATCGTCCCGTTCTCTTCGCTCGCCTCGCCCATCTCTCCCCCCTGCGATCGCCTCCCTGGCTCCTCCGGTACAGACGGCGCCCTGGACGGCTCATTACCACATGCTCTCGCCAGCCCAGCCCAGCCCAGCCCGTCTGAGGGGAGAAGCCATTTTGTGCCGCCGTGCGCTCCCTCTCCCTGCTCGAACCCGGGCCCCTCTCCCGCCCCTCGCTCGACACAACCGCAGTCACCTCGCTGTCTCCAAATGGAGCGCGAATGTTTGAGAAGCGCTGTTTATCGCCCCATGAGCCGTCAGACATAATTTCTCTGTGTGTTCATTTTGGTCTGTTGATCCAAGGATGTCCAAATATGAGATTCTGTGTGTGTGTGTTTGTGGTCGATAGGAAAATGGAATGTTTTTCTTTCTTTTTTGTAATATATATATATATATATAGGCCTACACACATTCCGTAGAAAATCAAAACCCTTTTCACTCATAAACGAAAAATATGGCCCTTGCATTCAAACCCTGGATCCTGTTTCAGGATATGAAATGAAAGCACGTTTTTGCGGTTTTGTTGACGTGAAATCGAAGGCGAATCTCGGAGTCGTAAAGTAATAGAAAGCAGTCTTTGATATCGTGCACTACAGAAAGGAACCCTGCAAGGACAGGAAGGGTCCCGGTGGGGTGGGCTGGAGTGGGTGGAGCCAGAAGTGAGTGGGCGGAGTCAGGAGTGAGTGGGTGGAGTCAGGAACGAGGGGGTGGGATTAAGGTTTCAGGAGGTCCACAGTTACCCCTACCCTTATACTCTTAAGTTTTCAATAAGGTGGCATTTGAGACAAAAATCCTAGTTTGTACAACTTGTCATTGATTAAGTATACAAGAAAATGTGACTTTCCTAGCCTGTAATCTGTTTTGTCTGTTTTGTGGTTGTTTATGTGTTGTGTTGTGCTGTCCTGCGGTGCTCTGTGATTGGCTGTGATGCTCGCTCTTCGCAGGCTCGTAGAGGTTTCTCTGTAGGAGAGAAATCAGGGCAAATGAGCTGCAGGTGAAAAATACGGGGGGGGGGGGACAAGGGGGGCAGGGGGGGTGAGTCTGAAAAAGTCTGAGTTGAGCAATTTGAACCCCCCCCATTAACAGCTTGCTCTCATTCCTTGGCTTCCTGCTGGGAGAACGGCGGCTCCCCCCTCCCCCCCCCACTCCAGACCGTTCCCATCTGCCCTAGCAGGGGCAGCACAAAGGGCCCAGTCAGAGGTGCAGGTCCGCCCGGCCGGCCGCTGGGCTCTCTGGAGCACATTTGGCGGGGTCCGTCAAACGCTGTGCGTGACAGCGTACCCCAGGGCCCCCCCCTCGCAACCCCCCCCGTCCCAGCGGGAACATTGTTCACAGCCTCTAAAAACATTAACCGCCCCTGACTGAGGAACAGGGAGAGGGGGCAGTGAGGGAGCAAAGGGGGGGAAGGTGTTTTTTTAGCTTGATTTTTTTTTACCTGTAAGGCTCCCTTTTGCCAGCTGAGCAGAGAGTCTGAGAGAGAGAGAGAGGGTTTTTTGTGGGGGTGGGGGTGGGGGGTTGGGGCTGTTGATTTTCATTAATGGGGGCTGGCTGAATGAGGCAAGGCTGAAAGAGATTAGGCTGCCCCCCCCACCCTCCTGCAGAGACATTATACTCAATCAGGGGGGCTGGTTGTGTCCACGTGCAACACTGTGCCCCCCCCCCCACGCTCCCCTCCCCTTTTTGGGGATACTGGCTCTCCTCTGCAGCTGCAGGGAAATATGTATTTCCCCCCAATGCCCCCCCTGCCCCCCCCCGCCTTGCCCCCGCCCCGCCCCGTCTGAAGCAGTTCTCTGCGTGTCTGGGGGTCGGCAGCGCCTCTGAACAGGGCGACGGCTTCCTCCCGTTACCCCCCCTCCCACAGGAAGTGATCCCGGGGCAAACAGACGCAGAAAGGGCTCTTTGTCCGTTTGGGATGTCCGAGTGCTAATCCGTTTGTGCTGTGCCTCGTTTCGAAACCGCAAGTGGATTTCGCTTCAGAAACTTTTTTTAAAATTTATTTATTTAAAACACTTTTGTCTCGTAGGTTTTTAGGCTTTTACGGAAAGCATTTTTTTGTGTGCAAAGTGCCTAAAATGACCTACAGATTAACCGCTACTTTTTAAAATGTAAATATGCACATTTTTTAGCTCTTTTCCAGAGCTGTTTCTGCTTTCCTGTTTATGATAAGAGACCGTGATGTGTTTACATGCAGAGGTGGTCCATAAGAGCTTAATGTACAGTAATGTACAGTCTGAGGAGGTCTTTGCTTGGTTCAGTGCTGTGTGATGGTCAGGGGGGGGGGTCATTCGGGGGGGGGGGTGTTCTCAGACCGCTCGCTCAGGGAGTCTGGGCCACTTGGTGCACGTAACTGCCAAAAGGTGGGGGGGGGGGGGTGTCCGCGGTAGGGAGCTACCCCCCCTGCATTTTGCCACGGAGCTGACCCGCTGGGAGGGAGGGGGTGACTCCATTTTGGGGTGACCCCCGGCTCTCTGCGGCACAATGAGGGGGCCGTCCAGGGGCCACAACGGGGGCCCCCTCTCTCTCTCTCCAGATGCACCCCACCCCCCCACCCCAAGCAGCTGAGTGCTGTTTTCAGGCCTCTCCTCTATTCGGGGGGGGGGGGGGGGGCTTTAGAGTGCCCTAATGGGACGGGGGCCTCATTCCACAGACACACTTTATGCTGGAGGAGGGAGAAAAAGAAACTGCTTGAAGTGCTAATGGGGCGAAATCCTGCTGTTCTATCCCCCTTTTAATTAAACAAAAAGAACGGCCGTAATTTCTGATTAAAGATTTCTACACAATGACTTTTTTCTTTTTTTTTTGGTTAGCATTCTCTTTTTAGGTTCCCCCCCCTCCCCGCTGCCGCCTTTCTATTCAGTGATTCAACCCTAATTTTATTCTGCGGAGTAAAGTAGTCATTTACATGTTACTGTTTACCTTTTTTGTGGATGGAGGTGGGGGGTGGTGGGGTGGAGAAGGGGGGGAGGGCGGCGGGGGGAAGTGGCGTTTTTTCGCGATGAAACCAACATTGGGTGCTGAATGAAAGGTTTTGAAAGTGCCTTCTGTCATTTGGAATGCGCCCATTCACTGCCTGAATGGTTATTAATAGAAGTCTGGAGGCTTTGAAGACCTCCTCTCAGCCTCCTCTCTTTCTCTTTCTCCTTTCTCCTTTCTTTCCGTCTTTTCTTGCTCCTGGTTTTCTGTGTCAGTGAAAGGAGACCTTCTTGAAAAAGGTTTTTTTTTTTCTTCTCACTGGAAAATGTTACTGCCATCCTGCAGCATGTTCCTCTACTCCTGACTGTGTGTGTGTGTGTGTCTGTGTGTGTGTGTGTGTGTGTGTGTGTGTTTGGGTGTTTGTGTGTGTGGTGTGGTGTGTGTGTGTGGTGTGTGTGTGTGTGTGTGTGTGTGTGTTGTGTGTGTGGTGATGTGTGTCTTGTTTGTGTGTGTGCTGTGTGTGTGTGTGTGTGTGTCTGATGCGTGATGCGTGCGTGTGTGTGGTGTGTGGTGGTGTGTGGTGTGTGTGTGGTGTGTGTGTGCTGTGTGTGTGTGCGTGTGCGTGGTGCGTGCGTGTGGGTGTGTGGTGTGATGTGGTGGTGGTGTGTGATGTGTGTGTGTGCGTGCGTGTGGTGTGCGTGGTGGTGCGTGCAGTGTGGTGTGGCTGGTGGTGTGTGTGTGTGTGTGTGTGACTGTGTGTGTGTGCGTGTGTGTGTGTGTGCGTGCGTGCGAGCGTGTGTGTGTGTGTGTATAGTGTGTGTGTGTATAGTGTGTGCGTGTGTGCGTGCGTGTGTGTGTGTGCGCGTGCATGTGCGTGCGTTTAAAGTGAAGTTTTGAAACGCTGACTGAGTGCACAGCCGTCTCTGTACGCAGCTCAGAGCTTAGGTTTTGAGCCCCTTCCAGAAGCCCGTCCCCTTTCATCTCCCCCCGCGCTGAGAGACGGCTGAGTTACTGGCGCCCGCGATCGCAGGGATTTTCTTAAACAGCACAGGAACTGTGCGCTTTTATTCCCGCTCTCTCTCGCTTCTGTTTTCCCCCCTTTTCCTCCTTATTTTTTTTTTTTTTTTTGTCGAGGAATCCTATCCTCCCGTTTTCCGCCCCCTCCTCGATCCCTCTGATGTTGCCGGCAGGTCCCCCCCCTCCCCATTCCCTCCCCCTCCCCTCCTCCTCCTCCTCCTCCTCCTCCCTCCGCCCCAGCGAGATGCTTAAGATAACTCATTTGACTGATGTGTCGTTTGTAATGCAGAATCCCCCCCCCCTCCCCTTTTTTTGTTCCGCGTGCGGTGCTCTCTGACGCTCGCTGGCGGGTTTGTTGTTTCCCTTGATTGGGTGCCATATGTGTCCAGCGGATCTGCATAATTGTGAATGTGTAAGACCGTGCGGGACAGGACGGGGGAACACAAGACCACGTTCCTTTTTTTTTAAAAAAAAAGTTGCGGAACGGGAGGGAATCTGTGTCAGGACCATCTGCTCAGCCGGGGATGGGGATGTTTAGTTCTTGACATCTTTCTTCTGTTGAAATGGCACTCTGTTCTCCTTTTTCAAAGGTGGTGGGGGGGGAGGGAGGAGGGAGGAGGGAGGAGGGGGGGGGGCATCTTTAGTTCAAAATATTTCTTCCATGCCCAGTCAGAAACCTTTCTTTGCCGCGCGTTTGAAGTCCGGGGGAAAATGCGGAGGACTGAATGGAATCAAAGCGAGGCGTTGAACAAACGAGCAGAAAACCTGCTTTTCAGACGCAGATCATTTGCAGTAAAAACGCAGAATTAACTCGACCTGCTGCTCTCCCCCAAACACGCCTCTTAATTAATGCCTTCAGTTACAGCTGGCCTTGGGATGGGAAGAGATGAAAAACAACAAAAAACATTTCAGAAGTTGTTTATTTTGAAACTTCTAGTTTGCTTTTAGTTCAACCGTTTGGCCTGAGTTGGTTTTAAGGAGGGGGGAAAAAAAACCAGCCATTTTGTTTTTTTGGTCGCAGTAAATGCGCAGTTGCGTGCTGCGCTGGTTGAAAGCTGCTGGAACGGGCTGGAGTGGCCTTCTCTCTCTCTCTCCTCTCTCTCTCTTCTCTCTCGCTCTCTTCTCTCTCGCTCTTCTCCCTCGCTCTTCTCTCTCTCTCTCTTCTCTCTCGCTCTTCTCCCTCGCTCTCTTCTCCCTCTCTCTCTCTTCTCTCTCGCTCTTCTCCCTCGCTCTTCTCTCTTCTCCTCTTCTATGCGCATCTTTCAATGACTCGTTCTTTTCACCTCTGCTCTCTTGTCTCTTGCGCTCTTGTCCATTCGCTCTCTCTCCTTCTCTGCTGTCTTCTCTCTCTCTCTCTCTCCTCGCTCTTCTCCCTCTCTCTTCTCTCTCGCTCTTCTCCCTCGCTGTTCTCTCTCTCTCTCTTCTCCGGCTTTTTTTTTGCACGCCGGGGACAATTGAAGAGCCACAGGCCGGCCGCGCGGGGGAATTGTCTTCTGATTGACGCTGCTGAAATCAGGCTTTAGAAAAAAACGAACTGTGTGTCCCGCCCCCCCCCCCCCCCTCCCCCCCCTCTGAAGCCCATTCTCCGGCGACGCCCGGGCAGCTTGGCAACATTGTGGCGAGCGGGGCGCGGGGCGTGAAACCTGATTTGGGAGGATTTTCGGCCTCTAAAACAGAGACCATGCTAATGACATCTGCGGGGGGGGGGGGGCTCCTGCCTTCAGCCACGCTGCTCTGTGATGGCTTTGTCCCGCCTTGAATACCCCTTACACCCTCCAAGCCCCTCCCCCCCGAGTCTGAGAGGCCTCAGTCACACTTTTTTTTTAAGGGGGGGGGGGCAGGCAATGGGGGATTGGGGGTCCTGTTCGTTACCGGGCGCAGAGAGGTACCATCACGGTCACACGTAAAAACCACAACGTGCAGCATTGCCCCCCCTCCCTCCCCCCGTCAGGTTCCAGACAGGGCTCCGCACATCTTTTCATGTTTCCATTTCCTGCGAAGGATTCCAGAGGAGGAGAAGAGTAGAAGCTCCCTGTCATAACTGCTGCCCGCGCGTAGGGCTTTGATGGGATTAGGAGTTAAACGTTGGGAGATGAGCAGCATGCCTGCCTGCCTGCTCTGCTCTGCTCGCCTGCCGGCCCGCCTGTCTGCTCTGCTCTGCTCTGCTCTGCTCTGCCCTGCCTGCCTGCCTGCCTGCCTGCCTGCCTGCTCACCTGCCTGCCTGCCTGTCTGCCTGTCTGCCTGCCTGCCTGCCTGCCTGCCTGCCTGCCTGCCTGCCTGCTCTGCTCTGCTCTGCTCTGCTCTGCTCTGCTCTGCTCTGCCCTGCTCTGCTCTGCCCTGCTCTGCTCTGCTCTGCTCTGCTCTGCTCAGATCTGCTCTGCCCTGCTCTGCTCTGCTCGCCTGCCTGCCTGCCTGCCTGTCTGCCTGCCTGCCTGCCTGCCTGCCTGCCTGCCTGCCTGCCTGCCTGCCTGCTCTGCTCTGCTCTGCTCTGCTCTGCTCTGCTCTGCTCTGCTCTGGCACGGGAGCGCTATCGCGTGTAGCTGCAGGCAGAGAAAGCCCCTCTGCTTATTAACGGGGGAAAAAAATACCCTGTCTGTGTGTGTGTGTGTGTTACAGCTGTGTGTGTGTGTGTGTGTGTGCACATGTATGTGTTACAGCTGTGTGTGTGTGTGTGTGTGTGTGTGTGCGTGTGCATGCAGTGTGTTACAGCTCTGTGTGTCTGTGTGTGTGTGTGTGCGTGCAGTGTGTTACAGCTATGTGTGAAGCGTGTTACAGCTCTCTCTGTGTGTGTGTGTGCACATGTATGTGTTACAGCTCTGTGTGTTTGTGCACATGTATGTGTTACAGCCTGTGTGTCGTTTTCCAGTGTGTTAAGTCTTGTGTTCACTTATGTTAAACTCGTCTGTGTGCTGCATAAGCTCTGTGTGTCTGTGTGCATGCAGTGTGTTAAAGCTCTGTGTGTCTGTGCACATGCAGTGTGTTAAAGCTCTGTGTGTCTGTGCACATGCAGTGTGTTAAAGCTCTGTGTTGTGCACTGACACGACTCTCCCTGTCCCACTATTGGCCAGTGTGTTTCTCCTCCTTCACTAAGGTAAAGTGGCTATTTCTCTTTATTAGCCCTACCTGCCCCATACAACATTTTATTAACTAATTAGGGGCTTTATTATGGGCTCAAATGTATGTGTGTTAGTGTGTGTGTGTGTGTTACCCGTGTGCATGCTGTGTACCCGTGTGTTTGCTGTGTGTATGCGTGTTTTTGTGTTGTTAAATGTTGGTGTGTGTGTGTGTGTGTTGTGTGTGTTAATGTGTGTGTGTGTTGATGTGTGTGCATGCGCTGCCGCAGTGTGTTTTCTTAGGTGTGTTGTGTTAGCTCTGCTACGCGATTGGTGTTTGTTAGTGTGTGTTAATGTGTGTGTGTGTTAGTGTGTGTGCGTGCGCGCGCGTGTGTGTGTGTGTTAGTGTGTTAGTGTGCGCGCGTGTTAGCGTGTGTGTGTTAATGTGTGTGTGTTAATGTGTGTGTGTTAGTGTGTGCTCTCGCGTGCGTGCGCGTGTTTGTTTAAAGTAAAAGACGGCTCTGTAACAGGCCTGTCGGAGCGGCGCGGTGCTGGGTTGCCTGGTTACGCTGTTTGTTGCCGTGGCCGGCCGCGGGGGGTGCCAGCCTCGCCACGCGCGCGTGCCTTAACTCCGCCGGGCTCTGGCCTCTCGACACGGTACCGGCGGATGAAAGGCACCTGGCTTGCGTAATATTTTCCAGTCCGGATGGCTGGCTCGGTCCGGGGCCAGGGGTTCGCCCCCTCCTGTCGTAAGTCACGTCCGTCGGGGGAGCGGTGGGGCTGGGGGTGGTGGGGGGGTGGGGATGTAAAGCTTTTGAAGGTGAAGCACGCTAGCTAGTAGCGTTAGCCATGTTGTTTTAATCAGGGGGGGGCAGGGGGTCGAGGGGCCTGGACTGAGGGGAGCCCAGCTCAGTCAGTCTGCTCCCCTCCCCTCCTCTCCGAACGCCACACTGCAGTTTTAAATTTTGATTTCATGTTGTGTCTGTAACATAAACATAATACTTCATCGGCGAATGTCTGGGTTAGTCCCACCAAACTCACCTCGCGGTCATCACTCATTGTCTGAATTTTGGTCTGAAAAAGGTAATTTTTTTACCACTCCAAATTACTCAGTTTTGCAAGTTCAGTGTAATGGTTCTGAGAGCACTGGTTTTTGGGGTTTTTTTTTTGTTTTTTTTTTGTTTTGATTTTGGGGATTTTGTTAATGATGAATCCCTGGGGGGACATGAAAGACCTGGATGGTGGGCTCTGAGCAGGAATAATTAACCAGTGAAAAACAGTTCAAGATGGGCACCCTACCGCAGAGGTTCTGGGGAAACAAAAGCGCCGTGTTTGCATTTACACTTAACGACCCTCCCAAAAAAAACCAAAAAAAACAGGGAGCTGTTTCAGCATTAAAAGCTCATCAGCGGTGGAGAGGTTTCCAGGAAGCGTCCCGTCCGTCTCAAACGCTTGTTCAGGTGGAGTGGAAACGCACTCGCCCCGTTGTTTTAAGGGCCCTTCTCTTTCCCCGGGAAAAAGACAGCGGCACTCATCCCAAACGGCGGCGTCCCTAATGGGACTCCGAGCTGCAGTGGCGGGTGGGCGGGCGGGCGGGCGAAGGCTCTGTCTTCGCGGCTTTTGGGGGAAAGTGGGCCTGGCTGTGAGAGTCAGGCTTCAGTAAACACAGGCCGCGCTGGAGCCTGACCCCTCTGTCCTGTACCAGCCCTGGTAAGAGGGACCTCGTTTATGTTGCTGAAGGGGGGTGGGGCCAGTGGAGGGGTGGCAGTATCCATGGGCGCGGGGGGCTTTGCATAACAGCCCCTAATTTCCTGAGGGACGCGCTCGCTCGCTCTCTCTCTCTCTCTCTCTCTCTCTCTCCCTGCGGCTGCTGCTGGTGGATTTGGGGGGGGGGGGGGGTCGCGTGTTCGTCGGGCTTCTGTTCAGCCGTGTGTTTGCGGGTTATTGACATGCCTGTGCTACAGTTCTACCCCCCTCCCTCTCTTCCCCTCCATTTTTATTTTTTTTTACAATGATGTTGCGGTGAAGAGAGTCCCTGCCACAGCTGTCTGTCTGTCTGTCCGTCTGCAATGCGTTCCACATGTGCGATAATTCCCCCGCCACGCTGCCTCAGAGTTTTCAGGCTGCGCCGTACCGCCATCCCCCCCCCACCCCCCCCGTTCCTCCCCACGCTGGTCCCGCTTAGCGCCTGCCCGTGAGGCTCAGCGGGGGTGCGGGTCCTTGCGTGTGAAGAACCCCGCGTCCACATGCAGATGCAGTTACGCCCTGGCAAGGCCGGGCCCTGCAGTTGGTGGGGTCCCGGGACTGGCTGGGTCCCGGGTTTGGTGGGGTCCCGGGATTGGCTGAGCCCTGGGATTGGCGGGGGGGTGGAGATGTCCCGTTAGCCTTCCAAAACGGCTGGAGGTTTAAGTTCTCCTAACACCCTTCCGGACCGCACACGTGCCGTGCTGTTGAAGCTTCTACCGCTGTGTAAATATTTTATTTCAGGCCCATTTAAAAAAAGAAAAAATCATCTTTACTCTCTGGAGTGATGTAATTTACCTTTGTCTCTTTGTCCCTCTATCTATCCATCTCTCTCTCCTTCCTTCTTTCTCCCAATATCTATCCATCACTCTCTCTGTCGCTCTCTCACTTCCTCTCTCTCTCACTTTCTCTCTAATTCTCTCTCGCTCACTCTCTCTCACTTCCTCTCTCTATCACTTTCTCTCTAACTCTCTCTCGCTCTCTCTCTCTCTCTCACTTCCTCTCTCTCTCTCTCTCTCTCTCTGTCTCGCCCTCTCTCCCTCTCCCTCTCTCTCTCCCTCTCTCTCTCTCTCTCTCTCTCTCTAGCAGCCTCTGGCCCAGAATGCCGAGGCACTCTTCGCTTCACGCTGTTTGCGTTCCGCTGTCTGGCGAGAGCCTCGCGTTAGAGGATATCGCCGATTTCGGGTAATGGCAGGATGTTGACCTACCCAGCCCCTGCGTTCGCTTTCATGTAACTTCCTCTCAAATTGCGCCCAATCACGCTCCTCGGGACCGGCCGTGAACGCGTGATCCGGGCACTACGGCTGTTCCTTCTTTTTTTCTTTTTTTTTTAATCCCTTGTTTTTCCAGGAGTTCGGCCTGATCACCTTTTAATGTGTCTGGGAGTAATTTCCGTCTTTTTTTTTTTCCTTCTTTTTTTTTTTCAAATTGACAATACCTTTTTCTCAATTGTTTTATTATTATTATTTTTTTTACTTTAATGTTTTTTTATTCCACTGTGAGTGTCTGTGGTGTAGAGCTGAGTGTGAAAGCCTGTTTTTGAACAGTGCTTCACAGGGATAAAGACAGATTACAGAGTGAATTTTTGTATGTGCTGTTGCAGACTTGACTCCGGTACCAGTACCGGTACCCCAGATGCCAAAGCTGTGGTGTAATTCCCCTTCTCAAAATGAGGCTGCTGACCCAAATGGGTCAGAACCAAATGACCCGCTTAATGAACAAGTTCATTTTAGAAGTTTGGAAAAACAGGAGGGGGATTTTTTTTGTTTGAGGCGGGGGGGGGAGGGTCAAAGTAGAAGAAACTTGAATATTGTAAGTTTAGGAGAGAAAGTGGATGGTGTATTTTAGAAATGTCTGGAGAAGTGGTGCGTGGATAGTGTCAAAATGTTCAAAGCTTGAACATTGTAAGTTTGGGAGAGAACGTGGATGGTGTATTTTAGAAATGGCTAGAAAAGTGGGGTGGGGGGGGTGGAAGCAACGCGGCCAACATTCTGTTCAAATTAAAGCAGCGTCGTTCTTGGAATCGGGGGGACGCGTACCCCCCGATTAAAGGAAAATAATCGCTTGTAGCCGAAACCGCAGTTTTCAGAAGCCCGGGCCAAACCCTCATGTGAAGCCGGTTAGCGTTTGAATGCCAAAACCAGAGGAGGAGGGCGGCCAGCTCTCCTGGAGATCGTCCCTGAAAGGGGGCGGGGACTGTGGGTGGATGGATGGATGGGGGGCGGGGTTTACTGCTGACACTTGGCAGGTATAGAGGGTATTCGTACGGAGGTGGTGATTTGTTGTTCCTTTTCTTGGTCTCTGCGGTACATGCGACACACTGGGTTTTGAGGTGATACCCATCCCGAATGCGGGGGGGTGTAGGGGGGGGGGTGGGGGAGGGCTGGAAAAACATAACCGTAGAACGCCCTGGTGCTTGTGTTAGCATGTGAGTGTTTCTCCTTCTTTGGTTCGATGCTGAGGGAACAGGGAACTGTGTGATGTCTGTACCAGCCGAACAGCTTTTATTCTCCTGCTGCCGGTAATGGAGCGCCTGGTGCTTCCGGTGATTTATAATATTGAAATGGATCAGACAATGAGGAAATTGCGAAGCTTTTAAAAAAAAAAAAAAAAAAAGAAAAACGCACGCGAGAATTTCAGTGTGTTTGTCCCACGTCGTTGAGTTTATTTGCAGCCTTCCGGTGAAACGGAATCTAAAACCTGTTTGTCTTCTTCCTTTTTTGAAAAAAAAGTACTTTCAAGTGGGTTTGTTGACAAACGGATCAAATTGGTATAAAAACAGATGACTTTGGGGTCGACTTGTGAACTCTGGGAAGCTTGTCTTTCACAATCCTCCTGCCCTGGGGAGGGAGGGGGGGGGACACACGTCTTATAGCCAAAAGAAAGAAAACTGCACAAGACAATAACTTGCTTTCTCTTCGGCTAAAACGTAGGGATTTCCAACTGAGTCCAGCCATGTTTCGAATTATTTCACATTCCTTCCGTGGGCTAGACTTGCCTCCTGGTCTGAGAACAAGGAAGGGGGAGGGGGGGGGGTTAGGTGGAGGGGGGGGGGGGGCTGTCTTACCGATTTGAATTTGCATGCCATCGCCGTGGCGTTTAGAACTAAAGAGAGGACATTTAGAATCGGCTCCCACTGAAGCCTTTGGAAAGCTTGACTTATGTCTGAATTGCAGATGAGACTTTTATGTTTTTTGTTTTGTTTTGTCATGTTTTCCCCCCAGCGGATTGAAGGGTTCTCACAGCAAAAAAAAAAAAAAAAGAGGGGGGAAAGAAAAAAAAACACAAAACAAAAAAAACAAAAAACAGCGTATTTCTCTCTCAGAAAGACCGCGGAGAGAAACGTTACTCCCATCTTTCAGAAGAGCTGGCCATGTCTAATTGTCTCTCTGAAAATGAATGGAGTTTTTGTAGATGGGGGAGAAAAGGACTCCTGCTGATATAAAAGCCATCAAAGTCCCCCCCCCCCCGTCCCCCCCCCCCCGTTTCGGCTCGGACTCAATGGAATAGAAAATAGCGGAAAATATCGGAGACTTGCGATGTGAATCATGGACGAGCATCCTCCAGGGCGAGATTCAGAAATCTGCCGGACGTCTTTGTGACCCATTTTTTATTTATTAATTAATATTTGCTGTCCTTATTTTCTGTCTTGAGCAGGTAACAAATGTTTTGCCATTCATGCGGAGTGCTGCTGCCCAAAATGAACAATTTGCTTCTTCTTTGGGAATGCGGGTGTGTCGTGGGGTGGGGGCACGGTTGATTCCTTCAGCCACTTTTTTGTTTGTTTGTTTGTTTTGTTTTGTTTTGTTTTATTTTTGTCTCCCTGCAAACGTGTGTGTTCTTATGATCTCGGGGGAGCCTGCTGCGTTTGAACACGGAAAACTGGTCTCAGCAGCCGGAGTGCTCTGGAGAACACAGAACGAGCCTCTGCTTCTGGTAAACATGCATTCATCCAGCCACTCCCCCTTCCTCCTCCACCAATGAAAACAAGCATCCCCTCCTGACTCCACCCCCTCCTAACCTGGCCCTGCCCCTCACTTCTTATCCCCAACCACTGACACCGCCCCTCCCCCTGCTGGCCTTTTCTCTCTTCTCCCCTGGCCCCGCCCCTCCGCTCTTCAGACCCCGCCCACCCCCCAGCTCAGACCCCTCCTCCCTTCCGCAGCTGGGGCAGAGAGAGTTAGCGCGGCTGGGGCTGGGGAGCTGGCCAGCTGCACGGCTCTAATCCTCTGTTGCGCTGTGGAGGGGAGTTAAGTTTGTGGAAATGTCGGGGCGCACACAGAACAGGGCTCCACACTGAGAGCATTAGTCCTACCTGGATTAGAGCTGGGGGAGGGAGGGGGGGAGGGGGAGAGCGTGCGAGGGAGTGAGCGCAAACAAACGCCAAAATCTTCCCCCAGCCGCCAAACGGTCAGGGACTCCCTGACCCGCCCACGCTCCCATACCGGTGTGGCTAAAACTCCCCCCCCAAATCCTGTTGTACACGTGTAATGCCTTTAAAAGCACCGCAGCGATGAAGTCTTATTGCGCCCCCCGTTTTTGGCCGCCACCTCACTTCCTGTACCAGCGAGGCCTGAGGCGCCGCAGGAAATGGAAGCAGGGAGACTGCGCCGTCCGGTGAAAGTTGTGATCGCGTGCGTGCCCACGCCCCACGCCCCACACCTCAAAACACGCTACAGAACCGCCACAAACCCCCGCGCCTCGTAAAAACGCGAACGCCACAAACCTCACACTGCGCAAACCTTTCTCCTCGTGGGTGGATTTACTGCGTGTGCTGCTGCTGGGGTTAGGAGCAGGCCTGTTGGGTAATGTAGTGTGTCATATTCAGCCCCCGATACACAAATACTACAAATCTGGAGTGGAAAAAGAAGAAAATGCAAATTCTGAGGAAAAGAATCCCTGCGTGTCCCGCGATCCGCTGCCCCCCCCCCTCCCTAATTGGAGGAGCGATACGGAGGTAATTAAGGCCGGTGTGGAGCGTGTTTACATTCCAGCGCCGAGGGAGGGGTGGGGGGGGGGTGACTCCGCCCCCGTGTGCAGAAACGCGTGTGCAGGGTTGGGGGGCTGGGAGGTTGGGGGGGGCCGGGGGTGGGCCATGCAGAGCAGAGCTAGGGGACCGGAGCGGTGAAAACACACTCAGGCATGCGCTGCGTTTCGGTTTAAACCCCCCCTCATGCCCCCCCCGGGTCTCAGCGGGGTTCCTCGGCCGGTGCCAGCAGGATTTCGGGAACGCCGCGTGAAAGCCGAAACCTCCCGGACCGACGTGGCAATTCCCAGACCGGGAACGCTCACATGGACTTTCAGGATTGGGAGGAGGTGGTGGGGGGTGGAGGTTCCGCTAGCACCCCCTCTTCCCCAACCATGATCGTTTCTCCTGCTGATGGTGGGGGGATGAGGTAGGGGGCAGGGGGGGCAGGGGGTGTAAGGGGGGCTCCTAAAGCAGCCCGTGGTCCCATCAGATCATCCTGAGGTGCAGCTCAAGCTCTTAACACACATTCAGCAGCACCATCTGCAGCCTCCGTTACTGGCAGAACTGTGGATTCAGAAATGTCAGTCATGCGTGTGTTTGTACGAGTGTGTTTGTGTGTGTAATGTAATACACACTACATGGCCACAAGTATGTGGACACATCTCATGCAAAATTATGGCCATTAGTATGGAGTTGGTCCACCCTTTGCCACTATACCAACCTCCACTGATCAGTGAAGGCTTTATACTAGATGTTGGAGCATTTGCTGCACTGATTGGGCGATTAGGCCTGGCTCCCAGTTGCCTTTCAAATTGATCCCAAATGTGTTGGATGTGTTGGTTGAGGTCAGGGCTCTGTGCAGACCAGTCAAGTTCTTCCACACCGTTCTCAACAAAACCATTTCTATATGGATCTCGCTGTGTGATCGGGGGCATTGTCGTACTGATGAAACAGGAAAGGACCTTCCCCCAAACTGTTGCAGCAAAGTTGGCAGCACAGACAGCCTCATCTAGAATATCATTGCATTGAGATTTGCCTTCGTTAGAACTAAGGGGCCTAGCCCAAACCATGAAAAACAGCCCCAGACCAAGAAGTGTCCAGACACTTTTGGTCATGTAGAGTGTATGATTATATTATGTTAGGGCAGTGCCGAAGCAGTAGCTCGGGAAGCTATTCAGGTTTGGTTCCACCAATCAGGTTGATCGGCTTAGCCGGGCTTTGTCTCGTACAAACGCCCCCGTGATGTGCGTTGCTGCCGTGGAAACGTTGCACGCTCGCGCCATTGGGTGGGGGGGGGGGGGTCCTCGGGTCAACTCCCCCCGCCACTCTCCGGCACCTGACAGGTAATCGGAGTTAGCGGCTGGAGCGTTTAGTCTCGCCCGTATAGCGCCCTGTCCCGCTCGTACAGCTTCGCGGTACTCCCGCGTCTCCATCTGTTAGCCGCCACCGCTAGCTCACGCCACGGCAGCGGGAGGGAAGCCGCCGGCCTGGGTTGTTGTTTTTTTTTTGGTGGGGTGGGATGGGGTGGGATTGGGGGGGGGGGTTTGACACCCTGTAGATTTGCCTCGTCCTTCGCCCCGCGCGCCACAGCGTGTCGCCAAGCGAAAGGGCGTTGGAGTCGTGCGACAGCGCGCTAGCTGAGTTTTTTAAGTTTAGGTTGTTTTTTTTCCTTTCTTTCCCCCCCCTCCCTGCTCTAATGGAAGGAAGTGAGCTGCCCCGCCAGCTGTAGGAAGCGGGGGGAACTGTATTACCGAAATAAATCAAATCGCCCTGGCAGGCCCCCCCCCCCCCCCCGCCGCACCGCACAGGAAGTGCTCAGAACGGGGAGCGAGGTCTCGATGCATGCGCAGGAAGTGCTTGTTTTAAGAGCTCCTTCAGCGGGAACAATACCCCGCATTAATCCGCCTGTCACTCACGGGCCTGCCGGAGGAACCCGCGCTCTCCCCCGAAGACCGTCCTCCGCCCACCAGCCGCTGATGTGAATTAGAGAATCAGTGTCCCTGTGCTCTTAAAGATTTATTAATGTGTGTTTTTTTTGGTTTAGGGGAGGGGGGAGGGAGGTTCTTATGGAAGCAGATGGACATGAATCATTTTAATTCTCCCAAGTTAAAACTGCAACTCCTGAAAAGTCCCTGATCTCATATCAGTCACCGGCTGCTGCGGTTCGCTCTGGGGTTCCCTAGAACTTTATTTCTCCACTGCGGGGGAGTGGCAGTGATGACCTCGTCTGTATTCATGAACACCAAAAAAAAATTTTAAAAAAAGAAGTGTTTTAAAGAAGTTCCTGTAACTGGAGAAAGAAAGAGAGTAAAGGTTAGAGAGTGACAGGGAGAAGGATAGAGAGAGAGAGAGAGAGTGAGAGTGAGAGAGAGGGAGGGGTGGAGAGAGTGTGTGTCCGAGAGAGGGGGAGAGGGAGGGGAGAGAGAGTGTATGTCAGAGGGAGAGATACAGAGAGAGGAGAGGGGCGAAAGGGAGAGAGAGAGAGAGAGAGAGAGCTGTTGACTTGGGCTCCCCTGATGTTGCAGGCCTCTGCCCCCCCCCTCCCCCCCACCACACATTTGCGTATTTTACATTTTATTTCCTCCCGTTAAATGAGATGTTGTCCTGCAGCTGGCACCGGCGCGGTGGGAAACGCGTCCGCTCCAGTCGCATGTTTTCGCTGTTCGGAATTCGAGAGGCTCGGAGATTCGGTAGAAATAATCACCGCCCTTTCAGAAACGAACCTGGAACCCAAGAAACGCCACCTGACACCCCTCCCCCCCCCCCCTTCATCCGTTTCGTAAGATGGGAACATGCTTTGGCCCTGCTCTGCATTGACCTTTATTATGCCGTCCTTGAACATGGTGCAGAATTGGATTGTCTGCTTTTGAGCCAACAAATATTTGAAAACATCCCGTCTAACGGTGGTGATAGTTCAAGTCCTTTTTTTTTGGCTTGGTGTAATCAGCATTGTTTGACTTCACACTGAAAGGAGACAGACCTAATGTTTCTGACACGGCTCTCTCACAGCAGTGGGTTGATGAGAGCCAAAATGGCTGCTGATTTAATGTAATGCTGTTTCCCTCCAGTCCCGGTTTCACTCGAGTATGTGACAGGGGCCACTGGGAGCGTGGCCTCTCGATGTTCAATCACTAAACGTTGACAAAAACAGTTTTGTCCATGTTTGCAGTTTTGTGTGTGCTTGTGTGGTGTATGTGCGTTTGTGCAGGACCACCATCGAGGGCGGGGGGAGGGGGACGGGGACATGGTATGTTGTTCCCGGACCCTGGAGGACGGTGGGGAGGGGGGGGGCCCAATGGTGTGTGAACTTGTGGTAAATAATTTTGTCCTGGGCCACAGAATTTCACCCAGCAGTCCTGTGTATGCGTGTCAGAGGAGGGGGGGAGTCACAATCCCTTCAGCAGAAGGCTCAGATCCCTGTCCCCCCTGTCTGACTCAGTGGCGCCCCCTGTTGCCCCCAGGTGATAAACGTGGACGGCACGGACAGGAGGGTGCTGCTGGAGGACAAGCTGCCGCACATCTTCGGCTTCACACTGCTGGGGGACTACATCTACTGGACCGACTGGCAGAGGCGGAGCATCGAGCGCGTGCACAAGACCACGGCCACCCGCGAGATCATCATCGACCAGCTGCCCGACCTCATGGGCCTCAAGGCCACCCGGGTCACCGCCGCGCTCGGTAAGGGCTGCCCCATCTCCTGCCCGAACAAAAATCCCGTCGGGGGGGGGTTCATCCTCAGCGTCACTCCAGTGGAATGTTTAAGATCTGAAACTCATTTGCACACATTTTATTTTCTCCCTTTCGAAAGTGGAAACTTGAAAGTGGAAGGGTTATAATCGGGATTCCTGGTACTATAAAAACACGTATTATTTAATTAAGTGTTATGCTTGGAATCCATTATGATTGGGTGGTAAACGTAAGATCTTCATTTTTGTCAACAAGGTCTTACGACTTAAACTACCGTCGACCCTAGTAAGGGATTTTCAAAGCAGGTTCTTTTTTCGTGTTCGTATTGTGAATGTTTTTTTTCTTCTGATTTTAAAAGCAGAAAGAGTTCGTTCATTCTCGTGGATAATAGGGTGATTTGAAAGTGCGTAAATGGGGATTTGAGGAAAGTCTGGTTCCGTTCATTGAGTCTTATACAAGCGTTCAGGAATCGCTTCAAAGGTTTGCAAGCGACTGGAAAAAGATGGAAAATTTCAACCAGTAAAACGGTGGGGAGAGAAAAAAACCGCAAGTCCCAGCATGCCTCAGTAAGCCTGCCTCTGTGTACCCTGTCCAGGCCTGGGTCAGACTCTTATTTGAAACGGTTTAATGCTTTTTATCGTGGAAAGATGCCGGTACACCCCTTGCAAATCCCTCAGCGTTTTCAACCAAACGTTTTCAACCGAAACGTACAAATTCCATCGTGAAGAATAATAATTTTTTTTTCTGGAAAATAAGTGTAAATAGATCTTTTCTTTTAAAATTGTCAGTAATCTGCTGGGATTGCCCAAGTGTACATGGGTTCCATCCATTATCTGCCAGGTTATACCCACTTATTCCTGGTCAGGGTCGCAGGTGGTGCTGGAGCCCTGTCCCAGCATGCATTGGGAGAGAGGCAGGAATACACCCTGGGGCAGGTCGGCAACCCATCACAGGTGTCGATAGGATCCGAAACATTGCACTTACCTGAGCCAGGTCTTACCTGAGCCAGGTCTGCAGGGTACACAGTAATCATTGCTGCTCTGAGGCACTTCTCGTTTGTGCTGTAGTGTTCATACAGGAAGTCCTGCCACCTCTATTCTTCAGCACAGTGTGTGGATGGGCACTATGGGTACGAATCGTTTCGTAGCTGGTTAGGAAGGAGGAAGCCTGCTGTTAAAACCCACCCCCTCCTGTACTCCCCCCTCTCCCTCCCTCCCCCCAAGGTACCAATAGCTGTGGGTACGACCGTTTCTTAGTTGGTTAGGAAGGAGGGAACCTGCTGTTAAAACCCGCCCCTGCCCCCCCCCAGGTACAAACGGCTGCGCGGAGGACAACGGCGGCTGCAGCCACCTGTGCTTCCAGCGTCCGCAGGGCCCGCGGTGCGCCTGCCCCATGGGCCTGGAGCTGCTGAGCGACCTGCGGCGCTGCGTGGTGCCCGAGGCCTTCCTGCTCTTCACCAACCGCGCCGACATCCGCCGCATCTCGCTGGGCACCCACGGCAACCACGTGGCCATCCCGCTCGCCGGCGTCAAGGAGGCCTCCGCCCTCGACTTCGACGTGCTGGAGAACCGCATCTACTGGACCGACGTCAGCACCAAGGTGCGCGCGGCAGGGCGTCGCCGGGGAAACGGCCGGTCAGAGCGTCGCCGGGGGGAAACGGCCAGTCAGAGCGTCGCCGGGGAAACGGCCAGTCAGAGCGTCGCCGGGGAAACGGCCAGTCTGTAGTGCCGGGGAAACGGCCAGTCAGAGCGTCGCCGGGGAAACGGCCAGTCAGAGCGTCGCCGGGGAAACGGCCAGTCAGAGCGTCACCGGGGGGAAACAGCCAGTCAGTAGTGCCGGGGAAACAGCCAGTCAGTAGTGCGGGGGAAACAGCCAGTCAGTAGTGCGGGGGAAACAGCCAGTCAGTAGTGCCAGGGAAACAGCCAGTCAGTAGTGCTGGGGAAACAGCCAGTCAGTAGTGCTGGGGAAACAGCCAGTCAGTAGTGCGGGGGAAACAGCCAGTCAGTAGTGCCAGGGAAACAGCCAGTCAGTAGTGCGGGGGAAACAGCCAGTCAGTAGTGCGGGGGAAACAGCCAGTCAGTAGTGCTGGGGAAACAGCCAGTCAGTAGTGCGGGGGAAACGGCCAGTCAGTAGTGCCAGGGAAACAGCCAGTCAGTAGTGCCGGGGAAACAGCCAGTCAGTAGTGCCGGGGAAACAGCCAGTCAGTAGTGCCGGGGAAACAGCCAGTCAGTAGTCCCGGGGAAACAGCCAGTCAGTAGTGCCGGGGAAACGGCCAATCAGAGCGCGCCGTGCACGCATGCATGCGATGATTTGTCCATTCCTGGTTTTCTCATTTAATTTCAAATAAAGCATTTGATCCAGGTCCGACACTATGAGGTGAAGTTGAATCAACAGAAATTTGGTGTGCTTGTGAAACCAGGAAGCGTTCAGGCGGTTTTTAGCGCTGAAATGGGCTCCATGGCGACCAGCTGAGTTGAGTATGGCATTGAAGGGGATTCTGGGAAGGCAGGATTTGGCAAGCCCCATTCAGTCTACATACCAGGAAGTTATCCTGGTTTTCTCATATCCCCATGTGTCTTGTTGTTTCAGGGATGTGGTTGTTCCTGATTTGAATAATCGATTTCATTTTATTTTATTTTTCTGAAAAATCAACATTTTCCCAATTTATCTAGAGAAGTCAGGAAATATTAACGTCTTTGCTGTTATGTATGCAATCGTGTCTGACACCAGTTTTCCCCCTCTGGGATAACAGCTGATTGGTTGATTCAATGACATGACTGTGTCATGGCCTTTTTCGGAAAAACCATTAAGACTCGAGAATCTAAAGTATTTATTGGGCTGCGGAAAGAAGCAAATACGGAAAAAATGCAAACAAAAGGCACAGTCATGGGTGAGAGTTAGATTAGTCAGGCATTCCTGGCGTAAGTATGTGCACATAGAAGTGTCTCACCCACTGATAATGTGGGATAATATCATAAACTAGGCTTGTTGGAAGGGTTCGGGGAATTATTGGGAAGTTGGGTTTGCCAAATCCAAGTTCTAATGAAAACATGAATGAAATTGTGGGAGGAAAAGAATTGTGATTAAACATGCATGCATTGCGTGTTTCTCACAGCTGTTTCCATTGCTGCTAGATTGCTGGTGTACGAGAGTCTTAAGATTCTGTGTCTGCGCAGAACATTATTTCTTGTGAAGAAGCAAGTTGTTCTGGCTGCACTGTGAGGATGGAAGGTTTAAGATGGCGTACTGTGCATTTTATCTGCCTGGGGGATACTCAGACCCTTAGCTGTAGATTAGAGATTCATCTGGTTTTGTGGTTTCCTTTCGATCAGTAGGCAGTTTAGACCTGGAAAACAATGTGTGTGAACTTCAGTCAGCCGCTCACATAAAGCATCTAAGTGCTGAAATGGGCCAAAAACCCTCAAATGTGCTCCCCAAGGACTGGAACCTCTGTTGTTGAGATTTAGAGCAAGGCTGGTTCCTGTGTCTCACCATGAACTCTTCTCTCCTCCCTTTTCCTTTCTCCTCCTCTCCTCTTCTTCCTCTCCTTTTTCTCCCCTCCCCCTCCCCTCCCCTCCTCTCATACCCTCCCCTTCCCTCTCCTCTCTCCTCCCCTCTCCTCCCTCCCCCTCTCCCCTCCTCCTCCTCCTCCTGCGCAGACGATAAGCAGAGCCTTCATGAATGGCAGCTCGGTGGAGCATGTGATCGAGTTCGGGCTGGACTACCCAGAGGGCATGGCGGTGGACTGGATGGGGCGGAACGTGTACTGGGCCGACACCGGAACCAACCGGATCGAGGTGGCGCGCCTGGACGGGCAGTACCGCCAGGTTCTGGTGTGCAAGGACCTGGACAACCCCCGCTCTCTCGCCCTGGACCCTGCCAAGGGGTACGAGCCGACGCCTCACTGAAGAATGCCAGGACTGTGTGATTTTTTTTTTTAGGGAACTGTAACTCAGAGGTTGCGGGTTCGATTCCCAGGTTCCTGATATTCCATCAGCCAGAGATGGAGGCATAAGCGCAGAAGAGCTTTTTCGCTATTTGATAGCCAATAGCAGGAGAGAATGCTTCAGAGTGTCGCCCAATACAAGTCACCTCATTTGAACATTAGGATCTAAAAATCAGCAGAACATTGTAGGAACAATTTGGAGATCTAGAAGCCCTGCTGCATCCGACCCGGATCAAATACAGTCGTGTAAATAACTTAAAATAAAGCCTTTGATCCAGGTCTGACCCTTTTGGGGCGAAGTGAACCGGCAGAAGTTTTGGTGTGCTTGTGAAACCAGGAAGTGGTGCCTGAGGAGCGTTCAGGTGGTGTTGGCGCTGAAATGGGCTCCATGGCGACCAGCCGAGCTGAGTGTATATTTTTAGCGATCCGTCAGCGCGGCGCGGTGAGAAGCTGTCCTCGGAGCTGATTGGCCGTGCGGAGCGGCGTGCTCAGGCATGCGCGTGCCTGGCGGGCGGCGGCGGTAGCGTGTGGCTTCGCCGATGAGGTCACGTCCGAGGTCCTCTGCGCTCGCGGGGGGGGGGGGCGGCGGCGGCGCGGGGGGCAAATTTGCGCCTGGAAGGCCTGTTTCCCTCGCTCTACGGGACGAGCCCGGGAGCTTCTGGGAATTCTGTTTTTTTTTTTTTTGTAGGAAGGTAGAAATTATACTCCTGCACTGTCATTAGTGTCTAAAGAGTGAAACTCCTGTGGCTTTAAATTTAAATTTGAGTCTGTCCTGTGCTGCCTCCATGCCCTCTAAATTCTACATGTCCTGCACCCTGTAGCTATTCCTGGTACCCTCTAGCTATGCCCTGTACCCTGTAGCTGTGTCCTAATGCTCCTTCTGTACCCTTAGTGTATGTACTTGCTGTGCCCTTACCGTACCCATGTAGCTGTACGCTGTAGCTACATCCTGCACCCTGTAACTGTACCATGTACCATATAGCTCTACCCTGTACCCTGTGGTTGTACCCTTTAGCAATACCCTACATCCTGTAGCTGTACCCTCTGCCCTGTACCCGTCCCATACTGATGCTGACCGGCTGTCCTGCAGCTACATGTACTGGACGGAGTGGGGGGGGAAGCCGCGGATCGCGCGCGCCCACATGGACGGCAGCAACATGGTGACCCTGGTGGAGAAGGTGGGCCGCGCCAACGGCCTCACCATCGACTACATCGACCAGCGGCTCTACTGGACCGACCTGGACACCTGCATGATCGAGTCCTCCAACATGCTGGGTGAGCCCCACGGCTCCTGTTCCTACTGCCGCCATTTTGGCTCAGACTCTTACCCTGACCCTAACCCGCCGCTCCCGTTCTTATAGCCGCCATTCTGGCTCAGACTCTTATCCTGACCCTTACCCGCCGCTCCTGTTTCTCATAGCCGCCATTTTGGCTCAGACTCTTATCCTGACCCTAACCCGCCGCTCCCGTTCTTACAGCTGCCATTTTGGCTCAGACCCTATACCGTGTATTTGCTGATCAGTAAAATCTTTCCTTCCTGAAATCTCTATTAAGTTGCATTTCTCATGATTTGTATCTCACTGGAGCGATAATTACTTTGCAATACTTTCACCCTGTGAACACCAGTATAATTTCTGCATATTCATATTTTGATCAGCATTTAAAACGCCAGTCTTTTCTCGCTTGATATAAATTTTGGATCACAGTGTGTTTTATTGAAAATTCTCCAAGTTGTGTAGGAGTGCTAATTACAGTGTAAGAGAGCGAAATATTTTGAATAATTGTTGAACTCCGGCCTGTCACGCAGTAATGACGACAGTAGTGGTAACATGAGTCTACACCCCCCCCCCCCCCATTCCCCATTTCAGGACTGCAGAGGGAGACCATAGCGGACGACCTCCCGCACCCCTTCGGGCTGACGCAGTACCGCGACTACATCTACTGGACGGACTGGAACCTGCGCAGCATCGAGCGCGCGGACAAGCGCACGGGCCAGAACCGCACGGTGATCCAGGGCCACCTGGACTACGTGATGGACATCCTGGTGTTCCACTCCTCGCGCCAGGAGGGCTGGAACGACTGCTCCCAGGGCAACGGGCAGTGCCAGCACCTGTGCCTGGCCTCGCCCGACGGCCCGCGCTGCCGCTGCGCCTCCCACTACACGCTGGACGCCAACGGCAGGAACTGCAGCTGTGAGTGCCCGGGGGGGCGAGGCTTAGAGGGGAGGGGCGGGGCTTAGTTGGGAGGGGCGGGACTTAGTGGGGCGGGGCGGGGCTAGGGGTAGGGCGGGTCATGGGTCAGAATGGGGTGGGGCCTGGGATGGGGCAAGACTTAGAGGCGTAGGGTCATGGGGTGGAGGGGGTTAGAATGGGGGCAGGGCTTAGATGGGTAGGGTCACAGGGTGGTGGGGGTCAGGATTCGAAATGGGATGGGGCCTTAGAGGAGTAGGGTCACGGGGCGGGGTGGGTCAGAATGGGACGGGCCTATGTGGTTTTGGGTGGGGCTTGGCCGGGCAGGGCTCAGGTTCTGAGCTCCTGCGGGGGTGTATTTATTGATCAGTGAGTGTGTATCGAAACAGAAAGAGATTCTTTGCAGTTGATCTAATCCTGGCTCTCGGAGAACAGCAGGGAGTGCTGCTTGGCACATTAAAATCAGTTACTAATTCAGACTATGGAATCCAGGTGAGATCAGATAGGTGTGCAATAAACCACTTTGTTCAATCAGTTTAGGATGAGATTAGGGAAGAAGCTGCTGACCCTGTGGGTGTGGGTGTGGGTGTGGGTGTGGGTGTGGGTGCCCTCCCCCCCATCCCCCCCCATTTTACACGTTTCCAGTTTTTGGCGGAGCGTGTGTGGAGCCGTTTCCATGGCGCTGTTTTCCTGTGTTTACTCCCAGCACCAGGGACCTCTCTGGGTGCCCGATCGTGTGCCTGATCTTTGGCCAAAAAAGCACCTGAGATTGTAAACATGGAATCATTAATCACTCACTCACTCACTCACGGTTAGGGTTGGGCCAACCAGGCCTACCAGAAAATCTGCCCTTTTTTTTCTTTTTCTTTTCCTTTTTCCCCCTCCTTTAATCTGCCACGACTTAGTGGCTTTGCAGTAGCGGAGGGTAAGGTTTCAGGTGCTGGGCCCTGATTGGTCCAAAGCTCCAGGTGAAAAGCAGCAGGGGGTGTGGCTTTTCCTGACCTCACACCCACACAGAGGACCAGGGAAAGGAGAGAGGGAGAGAGAGGGAGGGAGGGAGAGAGAGAGAGAAGAGAGGTTGAGAGAGACGGTTGTCACCTGAGCCCCTGGCTGTGAACTCCCCACTGCTTAGAGGAAAAAAAAAAAACTGAAAAGAACTTCTCTCCTGCCTCCTCCCTTTGTGCAGGAGGTGATGGATGTTTTGTGTGCGTGAGAGAGAGAGGGAGAGAGAGAGAGAGAGGAGAGGAGAGTGAGAGGGAGAGGAGGGAGGGAGGGAGAGAGGAGGGAGGGAGAAGAGGAGGAGGGAGGGAGGGAGGGAGGAGGAGGGAGAGAGGAGATGAGAAGAGAGATTGAGAGGGGAGAGGGAGAGAGAGAGGAGAGAGGAGGAGAGAGAGGGGAGAGAGAGAGAGGAGAGGAGAGGGAGAGAGAGAGAGGGGGAGGAGGGAGGGAGGAAGAGAGAGGAGGAGAGAGGGAGGAGAGAGGGAGAGGAGGGAGGGAGAGAGAGGGAGGAGAGAGGAGAGGGAGAGAGGAGAGAGCAAGAAGAGAGAGGAGAGAGGAGAGAGGAGGAGAGAGAGAGGAGAGAGGAGAGAGGGAGGAGAGGAGGAGCGAGAGGAGAGAGTGAGAGAGGGAGAGAGTGAGAGAGAGAGGGAGGGAGAGAGAAGGAGAGAGTGAGAGAGAGGGAGAGAGAGAGAGGGAGAGAGGGGTGAGTCACTGCGTTTTATAAGCAGCCTGGCGAAGGTGTGCTGTGTTTTTGGGACCCAGGTCTCTGGCTGACTGCCGCGGGCTACAGAAGGCATCGAAACACATGGAGGAAGAAAAGAACATAAACTTTCTTCTTTTTTTTCTCCTCTTCTTTTTTCCTCCCATTGAAGTGCGCGGCCTGCCGCTAACGTGCGTAACGAGCGGGATGGCGGGGATTTGGCCTTCAGGGGGCACTTTTTTTCCGGAACGTTCTCAGGTGTATTTTTCTCGAGTTTTGGCAGGAGATGAAGGGCGCTGTCCTCCCTGCGTCAGACTTTCCCCTCCGTTCCCTCATCCCTCTCTCTCCCCCTCTCCCTCTCTCCCTGTCTCCCCGGGCCCGAAACGAGGCCCAGCTGAGTTATGTGAGCGGGAGGGTCACAGCATCAAACGCAGCCCCCCCGCTAGAGTAGGTATGCAGGCGCTGCAGAGAAACAGGTGGGGTCTGTGCGTGGGGATCTGGCCATGTGATGAGCTGAAGATCTTCAAGGGGAAAAGTGTAGACGTGGAAGTGGCCACATTTTTTATTTTACCCCCAGTTTTCACTGCGCCTTTTCTCTGTGGAGTTGTGTAATTAACCTCTCTCTCTTTGTCCCTCTGTCCATCTTCTGATCGAGCTCCATGTCTCTTCCTCTCTGCCCTTTGTTCCCTCTGTCCTCTCCCCTTCCTTCTCTCTCTCTCTTTGCCCCTCTCCCTCCCCCTTTCCTCTCTCTCTCTCTCTCTCTGCCCCTCCCTCTCTCTCTCCCCCTCCCTCCCTCCCTCCCTCTCTCCCCTTTCCTCTCTCTCTCTCTCTCTGCCCCCTCCCTCCCTCCCCTCCCCCCTCCTCCCTCCCTCCCTCCCCCCTCCCTCCCCCCTCCCTCCCCCCTCTCTACCCCCCCCACCCCCCCAGCTCCCTCCAGTTTCCTCCTGTTCAGTCAGAAGGGCTCGATCAGCCGCATGGTGCTGGGGGAGCAGAGCCCGGACATCATCCTGCCCATCCACGTGCAGCGGAACGTGCGGGCCGTGACCTATGACCCCGTGGAGCGGCTGGTGTACTGGGTGGACGGGAAGCAGAACATCCGGAGGGCGCGGGACGACGGCTCGCAGGTGCGCGGTCTTAAAAAACAGGGGGGGGCTTTCCTGACGCAGGGGGTCCCAAAATCTGTGAGCCCAAGAACCCACTTAATGAGCCAATGCATTTCTGTGAACTTCATTCAAATGTAAAATAATGACATAGTGTTTAATGATGTTTTTTTTTTTTTTTTATGCATGTGAAAACACCTGGCTGTGCTCTGTTGTTGTTGAAGTTTGTGCAATACACGCACTGTGTTAACATGGGGGAACATTTTCTTTTTTGTTTTTACGTGTTGGGCCCACCTAAAACCCTCCCTCACCTCCCCACTGGAGTCCCAGTCCTGGAAGTACAGCCGCCCGAGGGCTCCATGGGGCGTGCCAAAATCATGATTGCAAACACTTGCGTATTGTAATATTAATGCGATGCGTCGTAAATAAAGCCGTTAAAAGTCAACCTCAACCTGAGTAACCTTCTCACGGTGTGACATTATTACGATGCTGCTTTGATATCTGGCGAATAACCTGAAGCATCGCAAGCGCTGGTTGTGTTGCATTTCTTAGGGAGTTTCCACTGCTGTTCCGAATGTCAGCTTGTTTTAACTAGGCCCTAGAAGTGAAAAGGTGTCTGCGCATACGGTGTGCACATACCATCTGCGCATATCGTCTGTGCATACAGTCTGCAAATACCGTCTGTGCATACCATTTGCGCATACAGTCTGCAAATACCGTCTGCCCATACCTTCTGTGCATCCAGTCTGGACATACCGTCTGCGCATACGCAGCATAACTCCCCTCTCTCTGCGCAGTCCTCCGTGGTGGTGTCCACCATCCCGGCCACCATACAGTCTGCGCATACCGTCTGCGCATACTGTCTGCGCATACGCGGTATAACTCCTCCCTCTCTCTCTCTGCGCAGTCCTCCGTGGTGGTCTCCACCGCCCCGGGCCACTATACAGTCTGCACATACGCGGTATAACTCCTCCCTTTCTCTCTGCGCAGTCCTCCGTGGTGGTCTCCACCACCCCCGGCCACTATACCGGCTGCGCATACTGTCTGCGCATACGCGGTATAACTCCTCCCTCTCTCCCTGCGCAGTCCTCTGTGGTGGTCTCCACCGCCCCGGGCCACCAGCAGAGCCTCGACAGGCAGCCGCACGACCTGAGCCTGGACCCCTACAGCCGCACGGTGTTCTGGACCTGCGAGGCGACCAACACCATCAACCTGCACCGCCTGGACTCGCACTCCGTGGGCGTGGTGCTGCGCGACGACCACGACAAGCCGCGCGCCATCGTGGTCAACGCCGAGAGAGGGTGAGGATGAGGAGGAAGGGGTGGGGTGGGGGAGAGGGGTGGGGGAGGATGAGGAAGGGGTGAGGAAGGTGGTGGAGTGGGGTGGGCGTGAGGTGAGGATGGGGTGAGGAAGGTGGTGGGAGTGGGGTGGCGTGAGGATGAGGATGGGGGTGAGGAAGGTGGTGGGAGTGGGGGTGGGCGTGAGGATGAGGAAGGGGTGAGGAAGGTGGTGGGAGTGGGGTCGTGAGGATGAGAAGGGGGTGGGAAGGTGGTGGGAGTGGGGGTGGGCGTGAGGATGAGGAAGGGGGTGAGGAAGGTGGTGGGAGTGGGGGTGGGCGTGAGGATGAGGAAGGGGATGTATTTGGGAGCCGTGTAGTTGGCAGTGAAATTCCTGCAGAGAAATTTAAATGGAAAACGTCTACTTTTGCCCGTATTCAGAACAGTCTCATAGTTGTGCCGTTGTGGTTATGCTAACGCGAGGAGTGTTTTACTATCCTTACTGACACCCAAAGTATTTCCGAGCTCTTTTGCTTGTGTTCATGTCGCGAGGCCGATGTGACGAGACGAGCCGCATCGCGGAGAGCTTTGGCTGAACTCACGGAGCTGGAAGTGACAGCACAGGCCGCTCGCCGTGTGCAGCTTCTGAGTCACACAAGCTGCAGGGAATACTACTCCACGTACAATTCCTCCATGTCTGCTTCTGTGTGTACATCAATAAATCTCCCTCTCTCTCTGTAAACACACACACACACACACACACACACACACACACACACACACACACACACACACACACACACACGCCACACACACACACACACACACACGCACACACACACACACACACACGCACACACACACGCACACGCCCACACACACACACGCACACACACTCTCTAAGATACATATTTATATACAGAGGAGTTTTATTTTTAGGTCGGGCAGCTCCGGAGATTGGCGGTGCTCCCAGATGGTAATTGGCGGGTGTTGGGGTGTTAAGCGATGTGGCGGTTGGCGATTTGGCGGTTGGAGGGGTGGGGGGGTGGGGGTGGGGGGGTGGAGGAGGTGGAGGTGAAGTTTATTTTTCTTGATAGGGGTAGGAGCCACTCCCTGGCTCTGCCCCGGCTCTGGAACACTGCCGAACACTCTGGAACACTGCTGAACACTGCGGAACACTGCTGAACACTGCTGAACACTCCGGAACACCAGCGGTTCCCTTCCCCCAGCATGTGCGGACCAGACGGGCGTCTGTGACTACTCTCTGCCGTTCTCGCTCGCGGTGGGGAGTGCGGTCGGGGCGGGGGGGTGACAGGGGTGGGGGGTTTGGCTGTCTCCTCTGTAATCGGGTGCCTGCTGTCAACGCCTCTGCCATTCCTCTGCTCGGCTCTATATTTAGCCTGCCTGGAGAGGCAGGGGCGGGGCCGGGGCGGGGCTAGGGGGCGGAGACTTCTCGCACAGTGTGAGCAAGAGAGAAGCAAAATCAACCAGCAAATTAGATTTTTTTTTTTTAGGACAGTGATTCTTATAGCATGTATGTGTGTATGATATTTGTTTGTATGTTTTTCTTGTATGTGTTGTATATGTGTGTGTGTGTGTGTGTGTTTTTGTATGTATTGTGTGTGTGTAAGTTTATAAATGAATAGGGTCACAAGGGGGACCCTGTCGGACCTGTGAGATTATTCTGGGTGTGTGCACATTTTAGATATTTTCCCCTAAAACCCCTTTTCCTGTCCCACAGGTACATGTACTTCACCACGGTGCAGGAGCGCTCGGCCAAAATCGAGGGGGCGTCCCTGGACGGGACGGAGCGCGAGTCGCTCTTCACCACCGGCCTGATCCGGCCCGTCGCCCTGGCGCTGGACAACAAGCTGGGCAAGCTGTTCTGGGTGGACGCCGACCTGAAGCGCATCGAGGGCAGCGACCTCTCCGGTGAGCTCCGCCCCCCCAATGGCCCTGTCGCTACGGCAACAGCTCCACCTGCCACCCTTCCGACCTGTTCTGTTAAACTGTGTTTATTATGTACAGAGTGGCCTAAGGGGAGGTCTCTTCAAGGGTCACTCTTTTACCGTGGTGGGGTACATTTTTTTGGTCTATGACTCCGTATCAGAGAGCAGTTTTTTTTTGTTTTTTTTTTGGTCTGGTGGTCAGCCTTTCCCCCCCAGATTTGTAAGGATGGGAGACTCTGGACGAACCTGCGAACGGAAGTTGCCGGTCAATATATTTTCCAGGCTTTTTCAGCTTCATTGGACTGGACAGCGTAGAGAAGCTGGAGAGCAAGAGAGTGAAAGACGTGCGACGGCCAGATTCAAACCGCCGATGTCGCCTCTCACAGCGAGCGTGTTGAGAGTGCTCTACAGGCTACGCCACGGGACATCCCAGAAGTCATAGTCCCTGACGCGGTTCATCGGATGTTCCTCGGTAGTCGTAGCGCCCAACGTTAGTGACGGCAGCCCTTGTCCCGCACCCACGGGTGGCACGTGCCCACTCAACACTGACACTCCCTTCTGCTGAGGAGCCAGTTGCTGCATTATCTCCTCTATCATCCACCCCCTCCACGCGAGCCGTCACGCCCCTCCACGCCGAGCCAGTCACCCCCCCACCCCCACGCCCAGCCAGCCGGTCGCCGCCCTCAGACCTTAGCGGCGAAAGTGGCGGTAATTACCGCCCAGTAATTCCCCGCCCGCTGGGAGATTTCGAGCCCCGTTCTCCATTTACGCTGCTTTGATCTGCACGCTCCTTTCTGGAGTCATCACAGCTCCAGGAGGCTCTCCAGAGGCCCCCCCGCTAACCCCCGCCCCAACGTTACTGTCCTCACGTTTGTTAATTTCACCGCTTGTTTGTTGGTTTAGATCCTGATTAAATAGTTTGGAGTTTTTTTTCCCCCCAGTTGCATTTCCCCTACTCAGAAGATTTGAAAAGCGGTGCTCATCCACGCCCAATGGACCCTTGCCCAGTGTCCAGAGTGTTCCAGAACCTTCTGGATGCGTTTGTCTGTTTCTTTAGTTTGTTTTTTGTTTTTTTTGGGGGGGGGGGGGTGTGGGGGGTGGCTTTGTTGCTGATTTGGGCTTGAGCTCCCTCTCGATGTGGGCTTACTGCTTCTGATCTGACATGGGCCTGCTTGCATTACCGCACACTAAAGCACACGTCCGCCATTTCCAAGGAGATCAGTCCGGTTTCCAGAATAAACAGTCAAATGAGAGACGGGTGGAGGATGAAGTATGGAGTTGTGACATTTTATGGAGAGAGAGAGAGGGAGAGAGAGAGAGAGGGGGGGGAAAAGGGGTAGAGAGTGCTGGAGAGGGAGGAAGAGAATGAGGTGAAAGATTAGGGGTGGAGAACAGAAGAGTGAATGAGATGAGAGACAAGAGAGGAGAGGAATTTGTCAGAGAAGTGAGTGAGAGAGAAAGGAGCTACAGACAGGACAGAAAAATGAAGGGATGAGGGGTGAGGAGGAGAGGAGGCTGAATAGAGATCCACAGCCGAGCTGAAAGAATGGCACCGGGCTCTTCTGCCTGAAAGAGAGAGATTAGAGAGCACTGAAGCCTGATGTCACTCTCTCGCTAAAGCCTGCCGTCGCCCTCTCGCCAAAGTGCGATTTCGCCAGTCGCCAAATCACACTGTCGCCTGCTTGCCAAAGCGTGATGTCACCCACTTGCCAAAGCGTGATGTCGCTCTCTCGCCAGAGCGTTCTGGCCCCTGTTCATCCATCACCCTTGCTCCGCCCCCAACCGCCTGTCACTCCACACAGAGCCCCGCCCTGATGTCTGCCACTCAAAAGCATGGCCCCACCCCCTCACCCTGTTCTGCGGGGTAAGGGAGTCGAGCAGTGGGGGGTTCACCTCCTGGTGAACATTTTTGGTGCTGCTGGAAAGGCTGTTGACAAGGGTGCCTCCATCTCTCCCGATTCCCTTCGTTTCTTTTTCTTTTCCCTTTCATTTCGGGTGTCTTTATTTTTCTAATCAACGGCTGAACGTGGCGGTGTTGCCCCCTGCTCCTGGCGACCGCTCGGTTGCTACGGCGCCCCTCTTTGATGTGAGCCCCCCCCCCCGTGTGATTAATGAGGTGCGCGTCACGACCGCGAGCGCGATGCGACCGCACGCTCCCAGAGTCATCGAGCGACGTGCCCAGGGACACACCGCTCACACCCCCCCCCCCACCCCACCCCCCCTGCCCTATTACCTGATCAAAGCCTCTCAGGATCTGGTGGGGAGGGAAGGGCGATGGGTAATCTTTTGTTATCTTGGGCGGGGGGTGAAATTAGCTCTCTTCTTCCTGATTATGTTGCGGTGCAGTACAGTAGCGGGTAGAACTGGGGAACACGTGCGAACCAGTCGCTCTGGCAACAAGACGGGTTCTGAACACTGTACACTGTGCGCATGGGATCTCAGCCTCTGAGACAATACTCTTTCAGCTGAAGGTCTTTATGAATGGGTGAAAAGAGTGTGATGAACAGACCCTCTACGAAAACACCAACCAAAGAATTTAGTCGAACGCATCAAGAAAGAGGACTGATTCGACGGCATCCACGATTCAGCCCTTACGACCACAGGTTCATCCCCTATTACATTACAGGCATTTAGCTGAGGCTCTTATGCAGAGCGACTAACACAGCTTTTACGTAGCATTTCCATATTGCATCCATTTTTACAGCTGGATATATACTGAAGCATTGCTGGTTAAGAGCCTTGCACAAGGGTACAACGGCTGTGTCTAACCCTGGAATCGAACCTGTGACCTTTAGGTTGCAAGCCCTTGTGCCGTGGTTCAGCTCTTAAGACCACAGTTCAGCCGTTATGACCACAGCCCACGGTGCAGCCCAAACCCAGGAAACACAGGAAGCCCGTTCATCCCACCTCCTGTAATTGCTACTGATCCATGCTACTGATCAAAAACAGACCACAACAATCATTTCACAACTACCGTTTCTGACTCACTGCACGTGGTGACAAGCGTACGGTCTTACGAGTCTCGAATACCATTGTGTACAAGTGCTCCTCCTGGGGTCCTGCGATGCAGATCCTCGTGTGAAGATCTGAGCTGCTTGATCTGTCTGCAGAGATCATACCAGCTTCTGTTCTCAGTGAATTCGTGACCCCGCCCATTTATGTGATCCGTGTTTGTTTCTGCTAGTCATTAGTCACAGCTGCGGACCGCATGTGTCCCGGGTGAGAGTGTTTTATTGGGCCTGATGCAGGACTGGTGTGGGTGTGCACTGTTTTAGAAAATCAAGCCAGGATAAACACCACTGGGCCCTGCCAAGGAATGACGTCCAAGCACACCTGACCTATGAGGACGTGACCTGTGCTAACCAGGCCCGCCCTCCCTCTCTCTCTCCTCTCTCTCTCAGGAGCCAATCGGATCACGCTGCAGGACTCGAACATCCTGCAGCCCATGGGGCTGACGGTGCTGGGGGAGCACCTGTACTGGATCGACCGGCAGCAGCAGATGATCGAGCGCGTGGACAAGACGACGGGCGAGCGGCGAACGCGCATCCAGGGCCGCATCGTCCACCTGACCAGCATCCACGCCGTGGAGGACCTGGACCCCGAAGAACTGGGTACGACCCCCCCATAAACCCCCCCCCATTTACCGCACGTTTGTCTCACATTCAGGCGCTTTGCAGACGCTCGTATTGAGAGAAACTTACAGCTAGCATTTCTTCCCCCAAAAAATCAATTTCTACACTCAGTTCCCTTTTCCTAACCACTTAATTCCATTATATTCATTTAGAGAGGCTTTTATCCAGGTGTGACTTACAGTGAACGAGAACTCTAGGAGGCCTGTTGGGTGGCTCATCCTGTTAAGGCTCTGTTCCAGTGCATGCATGGGCCCCATGATCTGGTATCTGATTGGACACTGTCCTGACGGGCTCCACGGTCTGGTATCGGATTAGCCTCTGTTATCGTGGGCCCCATGGTCTGGTATTAAATCTGTACTATGCCAGTGTTGACCTGCCAGCAACCCTATAAACAAAAAAATTATATGTATATATTTTTAATTTTCTGTAAAAAGCATTTTGTAGCATTTTTCAATGGCAGCAGCAACTGACTTTTTAACCACCCTCACCTCCTTTAGCATCACATCCCTGTTCTCGTGACAACGGAGGCTGCTCTCACATCTGCATCGCCAAGGGCGACGGGACGCCGCGTTGCTCCTGCCCCATGCACCTGGTCCTGCTGCAGAACCTGCTCACCTGTGGAGGTAGCCAATCGCATCCCTTTCTGTGTTACACCCAAGCATGCTCTCGTCTGACAGCTAATGATGTCATAATGCTCTGCTGTGTTCAGCAATGATTCTATGCTCTGTCTGTGTTACAGAAGTGATTCATAATGCTCTCTTGCCTGTGTTACAGTAGTGATTCCATAATGCTCTCTTGCCTGTGTTACAGTAGAGTGATTCCATAATGCTCTGTTGCCTGTGTTATGTGAGTGATTCATAGCTCTTGCCTGTTACAGTAGAGTGATTCCATAATGCTCTGTTGCCTGTGTTACAGTAGAGTGATTCCATAATTCTCTCTTGCCTGTGTTACAGTAGAGTGATTCCATAATGCTCTCTTGCCTGTGTTACTGTAGAGTGATTCCATAATGCTCTCTTGCCTGTGTTACAGTAGATGATGCCATATTGTCGGTGGGGGGTATGGGGCACAGTAATTAGATTAGGAAGGGAATATGGAGTGAGTCACTGCTGGTCCAGGCTCTTTGCTATGATCTGTTGTGATAAAGATCAAATGATTTCCAGACCTCTGCAACCCTCTCATTTACAGGCGTGACTCACTGCCCTCTACAGACCCCCCACGAACTGCCCCCCCCCCAAAAAAAAAAACCAGCGCTGGATTTTAACTTTCCCTCCCCTTCCCCAGAGCCGCCCACCTGTTCCACGGAGCAGTACACCTGCGCTACGGGCGACATCGACTGCATCCCCATGGCCTGGCGCTGCGACGGCTTCGCGGAGTGCGACGACAACAGCGACGAGGAGAACTGCCCCGTCTGCTCCGCCCTGCAGTTCCAGTGCGACAAGGGCCAGTGCATCGATGCGCAGCTGCGCTGCAACGGCGAGCTGGACTGCGCAGACAGCTCCGACGAGCAAGACTGCGACAGTACGCATGCTTCCTGCTCTTACATACTGTACACCTGCAACCCTGAATACAGTATCCACCTGAATACTACACACCTGCACACCTGAATACAGTATACACCTGAGTACAGCACGCACCTGAATACCGGAGTACTGCACACACCTGAATGCAGCACACACCTGTACACCTGAACACCTGAATACAGTATACACCTGTATACCTGTATACAGCACACACCTGAATACAGTACACACCTGTATACCTAAATACAGCATGGACCTGTACACCTGAATTGAATTCACACCTGTGCTCCTCAGTACATATGCACATTCCTTGATATAGAGCAAACACCTCCGTGTATCTCCTTGTGCTTTCCTCCATGTGTTCCTGTGGTTCTTGTTTGCACCTGCGCAGTTTGTATCTGTGACGCAGACCCACAGAGACTCGAGCCTGTCCTCTGTGCCTGTCCTCAGGGTGTGTTCTGCCACTGGAAGGATATGTATTCCAGTTGGCAGCGGTCAGTTCCGTCAGCGCACACCAGGCTTAATATGGTGCTGGTTTTATTAACTGGGCTGGTGCGCGCGGGACACCAGGGCGATCTGTGCCAGGGATCTGGGCTCTGTTTTTCTGTGAGACTGTGCAGAGCATGGTGGACAAGTGCACAAACTCAGGACAACTTTCTCCTACTCAGCCCTTACACAGTGTGTAAACCAGGCCTTATCTCCCTACTCAGTCCTTACACAGTGTGCAAACCAGGCCTTAACTCCCTACTCAGCCCTTACACAGTGTGTCCAGTACTCAGCAGTTACATAGTGTGTAACCCATCTCCCTACACAGTCCTTACACAGTGTGTAAACCAGGCCTTATCTCCCTACTCAGCCCTTACACAGGTGTGTAAACCAGGCCATATCTCCCTACTCAGCCCTTACACAGTTGTGTAAACCAGGCCATATCTCTCTACTCAGCCCTTACACAGTGTGTGTATCTCTCCGCAGCCATCTGCCTGCCTAACCAGTTCCGCTGTGGGAACAGCCAGTGCATCCTGAAGAAGCAGCAGTGCGACTCGTACAGTGACTGCGCAGACAACTCGGACGAGGTCTTCTGCGGTGAGACTCGCTCGCGTCCGTTAGACACTCTGTCCGAGTTTCCCCTGCAGACACAAAACCGTGACTCGCTCACTTCCGTTAGACACTCTATCCGAGTTTACCCCTGCAGACACAAAACCGTGACTCGCTCACTTCCGTTAGACACTCTATCCGAGTTTACCCCTGCAGAAACGAAACCGTGATTATAATTCAGTACGGCTTAAAGGATGTCTAAAAAAAACACCAGTGAAGTTCCAGGAAGTTTTGAATAGGGATGTGTGAGACTGGGGTTAATTCTATGTGGAAAGTACCTGTAATATCGTTGATCTGATCACGCTGGGTGTCTCATAACCAATCAGGTGTGAGCTGCTGTCTTACTGTACCACACTATCCAAACTGCTCTGGCTGTTATGGTGGAGGTATGCTGGTGTGCTTATATTTTTGTGGCGTAGCAGCTGTTTCTCTCAGAACCCCGTGTCTGATTCTGGTTCTCTTCCCCACTGTGTTTCTGTTTCTCTCAGAACCCCTAGTCTGATTTGGGTTCTCTTCCCCACTGTGTTTCTGTTTCTCTCAGAACCCCTGGTCTGATTCTGGTTCTCTTCCCCACTGTGTTTCTGTTTCTCTCAGAACCCCGTGTCTGATTTGGGTTCTCTTCCCCACTGTGTGTTTCTGTTTCTCTCAGAACCCTGTGTCTGATTCGGGTTCTGTTCCCCGCTCTGTGTGTTTCTGTTTCTCTCAGAACCCCTGGTCTGATTCGGGTTCTGTTCCCCCACTGTGTGTTTCTGTTTCTCTCAGAACCGCTAGTCTAATTCTGGTTCTGTTCCCCTTGCTCTGTGTGTTTCAGAGTTCCTCATCCCCTCCTCCAACGACCCGGGCCACACCAGCACCATCGGGCCGGTCATCGGGATCATCCTGTCCGTTTTCGTGATGGGCGGGATGTACTTTCTGTGCCAGCGGGTGGTCTGCCGCCGCTACAAGGGCCCGAGCGGCGCCTTCCCCCACGAGTACATCAGCGGCACCCCCCACGTGCCCCTCAACTTCATCGCCCCGGGCAGCTCCCAGCACGGAACCTTCACAGGTGAGAACGTCCACCCAAACTTTGGGGTGGAACCAAAGCCCTCTGGTTCTGTTCTTTGGGGCAGACCTGCAGCAGTCTGGTTCTGCTCCCCAGTCGGTGGACCTGCAGCTCTCTGGTTCTGTTTCCCGGTGCAGTGGACCTGCAGCTCTGTGGTTCTGTTTCCCAGTCGGTGGACCTGCAGGTCTCTGGTTCTGTTTCCCGGTGCAGTGGACCTGCAGCTCTCTGGTTCTGTTTCCCGGTGCAGTGGACCTGCAGCTCTCTGGTTCTGTTTCCCGGGGCAGTGGACCCACAGCTCTGTGGTTCTGTTTCCCAGTAGGTGGACCTGCAGCTCTGTGGTTCTGTTTCCCGGTGCAGTGGACCTGCAGCTCTCTGGTTCTGTTTCCCGGTGCAGTGGACCCACAGCTCTGTGGTTCTGTTTCCCAGTAGGTGGACCCACAGCTCTGTGGTTCTGTTTCCCGGTGCAGTGGACCCACAGCTCTCTGGTTCTGTTCCCCGGTGCAGTGGACCCACAGCTCTGTGGTTCTGTTTCCCAGTAGGTGGACCCACAGCTCTGTGGTTCTGTTCCCCGGTGCAGTGGACCCACAGCTCTGTGGTTCTGTTTCCCAGTCGGTGGACCCACAGCTCTGTGGTTCTGTTTCCCAGTAGGTGGACCCACAGCTCTGTGGTTCTGTTCCCCGGTGCAGTGGACCCACAGCTCTGTGGTTCTGTTTCCCAGTCGGTGGACCCACAGCTCTGTGGTTCTGTTCCCCGGTGTGGCTGTGAAACAGCCTTTGTTCCTGTGTTCTCACTCTCCGCACTTCACACATCTGCTCCCCTGCTTCTTTCTGCCAAGGCAGGATCAGCTCCATGTGTGCTGCTCTGGAATGCAGATGAAAGGGAAAAGTGTTGCTTTTTCACTGTTGCTATTTCGGGTAGAGTCTGGGTAGAGTCTTTCTCATCCTTGTGCCTGTGCACGGGTATCTCTTATCTCTTAACTGTGCTGGTTTCATCTGTGTGTGTGCTGTGCAGTTGTCTTGTTTCTGGCTGTACTGTATTGAGCTGGTATCTCCTGACTGTTCTGTATTAAGCTGGTATCTCCTGACTGTGCTGTATTGTGCAGGTATCTCCTGTATCTGACCGTGCTGTATTGTGCAGGTGTCTCCTGACCGTGCTGTATTGTGCTGGTGTCTCCTGTATCAGACCGTGCTGTATTGAGCTGGTGTCTCCTGTATCAGACCGTGCTGTATTGTGCTGGTGTCTCCTGTATCAGACCGTGCTGTATTGTGCTGGTGTCTCCTGTATCAGACCGTGCTGTATTGTGCTGGTGTCTCCTGTATCACACTGTGCTGTATTGTGCTGGTATCTCCCGTGCAGGTATCTCCTGTGGGAAGTCCATGATGAGCTCTATGAGCCTGATGGGCAGCAGCAGCAGCGGAGCGCCGCTTTACGACCGGAATCATGTGACCGGCGCCTCGTCCAGCAGCTCCTCCAGCACCAAGGGAGCCTTCTACCCCCAGGTACCCCCCCCACACACACACCTGCACAATCTACCCCCAGATACCCCCCCCCCTACACACACACACACCTGCACAATCTACCCCCAGATACCCCCCCCCCTACACACACACACACCTGCACAATCTACCCCCAGGTACCCCCCCCCCCTACACACACATACCTGCACAATCTACCCCAGTACCCCCCCCCCCTACACACACATACCTGCACAATCTACCCCAGGTACCACACACACACCTCGCAAATCTACCCCCAGGTACCAATCACACACCTGCACAATCTACCCCAGATACCACACACAGATCTGCCCAATCTACTCCCAGGTACCCACCACACACCTGCACAATCTACCCCCAGGTACCACACACACACCTCCCCAATCTTCACTCAGGTACCCCCCGCACACCTGCCCAATCTACCCCCAGGTACCACCCACACACCTCCCCAATCTTCACTCAGGTACCCCCCCACACACCCGCACAATCTACCCCAGGTACCCCCCACACCTGCCTAATCTACTCTCAGGTACCCCACACACACACCTGCCCAATCTACTCTCAGGTACCACACACACACACCTGCCCAATCTACCCCCAGGTACCCCCACACACACCCGCACAATCTACCCCCAGGTACCCCACACACCTGCCTAATCTACTCTCAGGTACCACACATACAGACCTGCCCAATCTACTCTCAGGTACCCCCCCACACACCCCGCACAATCTACCCTCAGGTACCACACACACACACCTGCCCAATCTACTCTCAGGTACCCCCCACCACACCCGCCAATCTACCCTCAGGTACCACACACATACACCTGCCTAGTCTACCGCCAGATACCACCCACACACCTGCACAATCTACCCCCGAGTACCACACACACCTGGCCAGTCGTCCTCTCACAGCTGATCTCCCTGCTCACTGCTTCCTGTTAGCGTGCTGCTACAGGTAGCCAGCATTGTACCCCCCTAACCCCCCCCCGCCCCCGTGTCTGTTTGGTTTCCAGATGCTGAACCCGCCCCCGTCTCCGGCCACCGACCGCTCGCTGTACAACGGAGAGATCTTCTACTCCTCCAACAGTCCGTCTACCACCAGGTCCTACAGGTGTGTGTGTGTGTGTGTGTGTGTGTGTGTCCCCGCCTCTCCTGCATGGGATCATGGGAAATAAACGCCCCGGTGCCCGGCAGCTGGTACCGATCAAGTCTCCGTCTGGCATCAATGTGCCAGCCCTGGCCTGGCAGTACAGAAATCAGGGAAAACAGATTTGTTCATTTGCCCGACCGTCTGGCTTTCACTAGTGAATCTTAAAAGCGGAATTAATCCAATCAAGCCAGAACAGAAAGTAAATAAATTCCCTCCCCCCCCCCCCCCCCCACCCCCCTTGTCTATTGCTGTTAGTCAGCGTTGACTCAGAAGAAGAAAGCGTACTTGTTTCTTTGTGTGTGTGTGTGAGTCACGGCTGCAGCCAGCTACAGTGGCCTTGATCCCTGGCCCCCCTGTGTGTGTTTATTTCTGCGTTTGCTTAACGTCCGCATTTCCTGTTTTCTCCTCCTCGTCCTCACCTGTCGCCGCAGGCCTTACCTGATGCGTGGCGTGGCCCCGCCCACCACGCCCTGCAGCACGGACGTGTGCGACAGCGACTACACCACCAGCCGGTGGAAGAGCAACAAGTACTACATGGACCTCAACTCCGACTCGGACCCGTACCCGCCCCCCCCCACCCCGCGCAGCCAGTACCTGTCTGCGGAGGAGAGCTGCCCCCCCTCCCCGTCCACGGAGCGCAGCTACTTCCACCTCTGCCCACCCCCGCCCTCACCATGCACTGACTCCTCGTGACACCCCCCCACCACACCCCCACCCCCCCCGTCCGTGAATGGAAAAAAAAAAGAGAAAAGAACCGCCTTGCCTGTAAATACTTTTAATTATGAACAAATAAGATAATTCTATTTTATTAATTTCCACTAATTGTCATCGGCCTTTCTGTGGGTGGGACGGTAGGAAAGGAGGAAGAGAGGGAGGGAGAGAGGTAAAGAGAGGGAGAGGAGGAGGGAGAGAGGGAGAAAGGGAGGGACTTCTGGGTATGGAAGGAGTGTGAGCGTGCGATGCAGATCACCAGGCCGTGTGAAATCTGTGTACAGCTGAAATGTATTTATAACGTGAATCTTTTTTTTTATTTTATTTTTTTAAAGCCCTCCTTCGGTCGGGCTTGTTTTTAATTTTACCCACGAACCTCGCACCCCTCGACACAAACGGAAGAGACCTCTAACTTAGAGACAGAGCACAGAGCTTTAAGGTAATAAGGATGCTAGCTGGCTACCGCAGTCCTAGGAGCTGCTAGTCTGAGAAAATGCTCAGTTTCAGAAACCCCCCCCCCTCCTCTGCAACGATGACATAACTCAACCAGCTCGCTCTGCAGATGCCAAAATCATTTCAAACTTCAAAATTATGTAAATATGTATCATTTGTTTTGATTACTGCCGTGATCTTTATTTTTTTCTCTGTGAATTATGAAAGTCCCTAAAGCATTTGTTTTTTGTTTTTAATTTTTTGTTAAGTTTTTACCAAAAGTGTGATTGCTGCTATTGTACATATGTTTTTTTTTTTTGTTGTTGTTCAGACTTGTGTCCCATCACATAAGATTCCAATCCAGATGTATAACGAATCATACAAAATGTTTTCTTTTCAATTGTAATAAGTTATTAATCCTTCATAGCAATTGTTATTTTGATTTTTGTGTAGAACAAGTATATATGAATATGCGTGTATTTTGTGAGAAAAAAAGAAGGTGCATTTCTGAAGAAGAGCACGCGGAGGAACAGTCTAGAAAGCTGCGTATGTGACGCCAGACGCCGTGGCAGGAAGTGTGCATGGTCTCTCTGCTTAAGGGGGCATCTTTCAGTCATGTGACATTAGGCCCCTAGCACAGATGCTAAACGAGCAGCCTGCTCTCATCGCTGGAAGGTTCTGGAAGAGCGATGTTCACGCGTGTCCCTGGAGAGCCAGCGGGCTGTGGCTGTGATTGGGTGCTGCTTTCACCTGTCAGCCAATCAGCTGCCAGGTGAGGGGAGGGTGGGAGGGGAGCGCCTGTGTTATCAGTCCTGCCTATCAGCTGCTTACATTGATCAGTGGAAGTGTTCGGATGAAGCCCTGCGAACCTCGCTGTTCTCCGGGGGTCGGAGAGGATTCCGGCGTTCCCCAGGGGTCAGAGAACCGATACCGCCATCCAGGGGTCAGAGAACCGATACCGCCATCCAGGGGTCAGAGAACCGATACCGCCATCCAGGGGTCAGAGAACCGATACCGCCATCCAGGGGTCAGAGAACCGATACCGCCATCCAGGGGTCAGAGAACCGATACCGCCATCCAGGGGTCAGAGAGAAGATTTCGGCGTTCCCGGGGGGGGGGGTCGTAGCGGATACCGCCATTTCAGCGGTCGGGGCGGATATCGGGGTCCGTGTTGCCGTGGCTGCTCCCGGAATTTGGAAGGCCAGACAGAGGCTGTGAAGTCTGTGAAGAGGTGCCACTTTGACTCTGTTGTGACTCCGCTGTGACTCCCCTGTGACTCCGCTGCGACTTGCTTGCCAGAGCGGCTGTCGCTGACCCCTCCGTGCGATGCGTTTGAACCCTGGCTGTGGTTTCGGTGGCCTGCGAGAGAAGGAAGCTGGTTCTAGGTTCTAAGAACTCTCAGAAACCCCCGGCAACTTGTCTGTTTCCTGATTTTCTGAATGAGGGACGCGTTCCACGTAAATGTCCTCTGTACAGATAAGCTACAACTAGACCACTGTGTATGAAATGTCCTCGTATATACACATACAGGCATGCAATCACACACTTGCATGTACACGCACACACACACAGTCACACACAGGTTTAGTACTGGCCAATAGCATGAGCAAGCTGATTCTCCCAAATTAGCTTGTTCTTTTGGAGATTAAATTTCTCATCCAAGGACCCAAAATTACTTAATATTTCTGCATCAAGAATCAGGTGTTTTTTTTTTTTTGCTGGAAGAGCCCAGTGAGTTTTTCCACTTCCTTGCCCCTGTGAGTTCCCTCCAAAACGCTCCTGTGCACCCTGCATTCCCTCTCTGGGACACACACGTGTGCCTGTCTATGACTCTTAATGCTCAAGCCTGCTAGAGGAACGTAGTTGGTGGCTTTGTGCACCCCTGTGGTATTTTCCAAAAAAAAAAAAAAAAAAAAAAAAGCACTTATTTGTGAAACGTACTAAGCTCTGATGCACAGGGCTCGCCAAAAACAGACTACAAAGTGGCAGGGAAGGCCGTTCGAACACACACACACACACACACACAACACACACTAATGACAACACACACTTAATTCGCACCGTTTCCTTTCCACACCCAGGCTTGGACCCGCACGCGGTGGATAATTTATCCTGGTTCTTCAACCAGAGAGACGGCCATTAAGACCCTGCTGCTCACTAACTAACGAGAGTAGCAGTGGAGTGGGTCGGTCTGGAGACAGAAAAAAAAAAAACAATGACTGAAAGGTTGTTTATTGGTGTCAAGATGCTCAACTATAAAGGCAGGGAGTAGTGATGTCCGCAGCACCGGTGCTTTGATCAGGGAAAACGAGGAGATGAGCTTCCCGGCCGTCCTTTCTGTGGTATTCGCTTAATAGTTAAAACGCTGATTGATAGTGATAATGACCATAATGAGACTAATTTGTGTGTAACCATGGCGACGATGTTAAGAATTGTCAAGATCCCCCCGATGCATTTTCCCTGCTTCTGTCCACCCGCTATGACTCAGCCCAGGCTGATCCTATGGGGGGGGTGTGGCTAACTGGGTACAGTGGCCACCAGCCACTGGTAATGTGTCTGGGTTCAAGCCACGCCCCTTTTGGGAGGGGCCCTGTGTTGCCACGCCCATGGGAGGGGCCCCGGTGTGGCCACGCCCATGGGAGGGGCCCCAGCGTAGCCTTGCTCCACTGGAGGCACCAGCTGCAGAATGGCACTTTTACCCAAAATGCGCGGTCTGTGCCTTGTGTCTCGTGTACAAAATGCCTTGTAAAATCTACCCTTTGTGATAATTTTTGTATTAAAGCAATTTTTATATAATAAAGGTTCTATTTTAAGGAATTCCTTGTGTGGCCTGTGTCTTTTCATTGTTACTGATGTAGTCGAAGGGTCCTGAATTCATGTCCTTTCTAAATACAGTGGTGACTGTAAAAAAAAAAAAATTACAAGTAAACAATCAAAGTGAATCTGTAAGATGGCAATCACTACATGGACCAAGTCTTTGGTCTGTTAGTGTGTGGCTACCTACAATCAGGGGCACCACCAGGTATTTTGGGTCTCATGAAAGGATCTCACATTGGGCCCCGCCACCTCAGATCCTATGTACTACCACCCTAATCCCCCTGGGGGTTTGTTGTCTATAGCAGGGAAACACACTTCAATTAACTCTGAATCCGCTTATACAGTGATGTTAACAAGCTGTACAATTCATTCATATTTAAATTTTATAAATACAAATTTTCAGTTATGAACATTTTCATTATTCAGTTTTTATTTTTGTCCTGGCACTTTTTTCGTTGAGTTCAGTGGGCTCAGGTTTCATTCGCCATAGCAACCTGATAGTTCTAACTGACACAAGATTAAACACGAGTAATGCACACACGCACGGCCTCTGGGTGTCACCGTCTGTCACTTTACAAGCTGCTCTGGAGTATCTTGAAGTGTGTTTTCTTGCTTTACACCATAAAGCCCAAATGCCCCTAGACCAACCATATTACAGCCGGCAGGTCAGCAGACTTCTGTGCCTAATAAAAGATCTTTCATCACACGAAACTGTCTGGGCCAATGGACAACACACACTAAACCTGAGATGTTCAGTTGTGACATCACTCTAAGTTGTTTAAACATTTTGAACGCTCATTAGCAGTATGTTAGCATCCGGAGCGAGATCACAGGTTCGATTCCCTGGTCGGACACTGACGTTGTACCCTTGAACGCAGTACTTAACCTGCATTGCTTCAGTATATATCCAGCTGTATAAACGGATGCTAGGCAGAAAGTTGTGTAAGTCGCCCTGGATAAGAGCATCTGCTAAATGCCTGTAATGTAATATAATGTGCTGTTGTCTGCAGTTGTTATCTGTGCAGACTCCGTACTCATCACAACTGTGGAGTGTGCGTCCGTGTAAGTGCAGATTTCAGTGAGCCGTGTGTCCAAAAAGCAGCCCCAGCACGAACAGCAATCAGAGAGCAGGAGGCACAGAGACGCTGATCTGGAGAAACGTTTATTTAGTTGAACCACCTGAAGCGGAAGTAACAAAAGAAGTCCCCTGAAATGTCATTAGTAAATACTGCCCTCATGTGGACAAATTGTGCAACAACAGTTTTCTTGTCCTATTACGGGAAGAATCTGGCTTTCTGTTTCCAAGAGTACTTATTTATACAATGATTTAAAATTTTTATGATTTTCCAGTTAAATGACAATTATGTCGAGCCCTTGCTGTTCGCTGGTTCTCTTCTTATGTTGTTCAGTTGAGATGTTAAACTTTTTTTTCCCCAATTTCCATCTAACTCAGCCAAACTCTTCATTGATTTCAGACAAACTTACTAAGCATGCTCCCCTTACAACTCTCAGGGAGGTTATGGGCTTTGGAGTAAAACGGTCATGATCCAATCATATTTCTTTACAGTCTGACTTTTCGCTTGTACCTTTACAAGTCTTTCTACGTTCCAAGCCTGTTTACAAGGCACCCCTGTCACTACTTCACACAACTGACATATGTGGCCTTCTCCCTACTGCAGTACTAAGAAACATCCTTTTTTTTCTCTTACATTCATTTGATATTTACCATAAAATCTAGTTTCTTTGCTGTAGGAGACACAACGGTGGGTATCTGCCCACCCAATAGCTGCAGTGTGGAGCCTTTGAGGTTCACACTGACTGCACCTCCTTTCCCCAACACACCAAGACCCCCGAACCCCCCCCCCCACACACACACACACACACACGCACTGAGCTGCCTACCACCCCACGCAAAAAAAAACACACACTGCAGAAAAAACCCTGAAGAAACGAACTGCTTTAACATCACTGTTCCAGCTCCCTGTGTGAGCTGTAGATCACAGTGGAGCAGGGGGCGGGGCCTGGGCCTGGAGGCGGGGCCTGGGCAGGCAGAGCAGTGTCCCCACGTGCCCCCCCCGTGTCGGAGTGAAGTGGGGTGGGGCAGGGACAGGACCGCAGGCGATCAGGGTAAGGCAGGTGAGGCAGGTTAGAACAGGTACGGCACGGGGGGGACTGTGCTTCGAGAGAGAAGAGGCACCCGTGGGCGGGGTAGGGGGGGGGGTGACTGTGGTTGTAGTGCTAAGCTCTTTGCATTGGCCAAGCTCCTGAAAGCGGTGGGCGGGGGGGGGAGGCACTAAACATCACACCTCCAAAGCAATGTTTTGTTTTTTTTATAATTGTTCTGCTACACCTATGCACTCTCCACAGTGCTCTCCTCCGCACCAAGCAGGCCAGGTTTGGGATCAATCACAGGTCAGTTCAGGAAATGTGTACTGTGGGGAATTTTTAAGTTGATGATGTCATTTCCTGAATTGACTGAATAAGAAATGTAAGTGACCCCTGACCCCTGGTCCCCACAAGCTGCTGCAGTATTTAGGAGCTCTGTCGCGCATGGCGGAAGAAGTGGTGAAGTCCTCTGAGACTGTGACTCTCATTTGCAGGGGATTAAAAAGCCCCCATTCAGGCCCCACGTCCCAGAGCCTGCCCAACCCCCTACCCCCCCCCCCCAAAACTCTTACAATTTCAATGTGTTTTTAAAAACAAAGGTGAGTCCACACTTCCGTAGGCTTTCTTCAGACTCTGAACAGGTTCTGTCAGTCATGGGAGTGTACATTTTCTGAGAGTTTTTGTCGGGGTGGCAGAGTGCTGGGGGTGGGGGCGGGGGCGGGGGGGCCGTTCAGTTGCGTGGGGGAATGACTGGCGGGTCAGGCCAGGGTTTTACTGCAGAGCTCTGGAGGAGGCGGAGGAACGAGGAGAGAACGACGAGCCTAGCGCCACGCCGCTCGCTACGTTAGCCACGCTAGCCCTGAGGCCTCCTCGCGTACGGCAGGAGACCTCACCTGCGCCTCAGACGGGGGCGGGGCCCAGCCGGGGCGTGGCTCAGGCTCAGGTGGGAAAACCCCTGGCAGCAGCAGCAGCGCAGGTAGCTCACCTGTGTTGTTGGATCTCGCCTCTCTGTGATCTCGGCCCAAAACAGCTCAAGGCGGCCGGCGTCTCTCTGGAACCGGCTGAGCACCGCGAGGAGGCCCCTGGCTCGCGATTCGTCTGTGGCGCACGCGGTTACTCACCCCCCACCCCCACCCCCCACCCCCCCCCCCCCCACACACACACACCCCACCACGGCAGCACGCCCCAGATCTGGCAGCCTGTGGAACCTGCACCGGTTCCCTCTTCATGTCCTTGATCTGCTCTGAGGCATCATCAGTGACATCACAAAGTTCAGTGCTGTCAATCCTACAGTGAGACCAGTGCATCACAAAGTTCAGTGCTGTCAATCCTACAGTGAGACCAGTGTATCACAAAGATCAGTGCTGTCAATTTTACAGTAAGGCCAGTGATATCACAAAGATCTTATCGTAAGGCCAGTGATATCACAAAGATCTGTGGAGGAAAATCCTACAGTGAGACCAGTGACATCACAAAGATTAGTGCCGTCAATCTCAGTGAGATGTTACAATGCTGATACCAGCCAGAGTGCTGTTTATTTTTAATTATAAAATACTGTTGTTTTTTGTCTTCTTGTTTTTATCCCACTTCCCTTAAAACTTGCTCTTGGAGTGAACTTAAAATGTTCAACAACAACTCAAAGAGGCCTGAAGCCAGATGTCTGCCATTGATTTGAAAGAACCAGAGCGGACACACACACACACACACTCAGGAACACAGCCATGTTGAAGGGAAGAGAGCTGGAAAAGCTTCGTCCAAACAGGCCTTTAAAATCTTTAGCTTGGACGCAGGGTACAGCTCCAATGGGTTTCAGGAGATTATACGGATATAGAGAAAATCACTCCCAGAACAAGTCTAAACCTCAGTCCTCCGCCTAATTTGTGACATTTACCCATATCAGGTACATTGAGATCCATCTCTGTCTGCTTTCAGGGTGTAAAAGATTGCATTTCCCGTTGGAGCAATGTTTTTCTTGGAATACAAGGTAAATCATTTTACTCCATTTTGCATTCAGTTGTGGAAAGCTTCCCTCATATCTGGCTGGCGGCTAAAATGATGATAGGGTAATAATTTTCAATTACTGCGCACTTATTATAGTGTGGATAAGTAAATAGCTTTTGGGTTGAGATGTGCGTCCATGCCTCTCCTGAATCTAGTCATGGTTTATTCAGCACGAGGGAAGTACAAAAAAAAAAAAAAAAAAAAAAAAAAAAACAACAGATCACTAGCCAGCTGGAATGGTTTTAATCTGTGTTTACAACAATACAATGTCCATGCCTTGTAATGATTAGCATCGCGGCGACTGGCACGCGCATTTTAACCACAACTCGGTAATCCCCCGTGGTCCCCGAGCCGCGCATAATCTCGAGGTCAGACGGCAGGCCCGGTTCGCCTCGTTGCGCTGAGCCGGCTGCTGCCTGACTGCGCTATCATAGGGATATGCTCCGTCCTCCAGGAAGACAATTCATCCAAACACGACGCCACTGACCCAAATTTCATCAATGGGAGAAAGGCGGAGGTCGGTATATCACTGGGGGCGGATATGGGACACAGATTCTGTAACAAGCACTCGTTTATTCTGAGTTCCTCCCTAGCCTGATAATTCCTATTATTTTATTTTTTATTATTATTACTATAATTATTGTTAATAATAATACCTCCAACCAGGAGGTTTTGCATGTTTCCAATCTTATCATAGCCTATATAAAATAGCATTTTTGAGGTAAGATTTATTTCTGTTCGTTTTCTCTGAGAAGCGACTGGTACCTTAAGGCCCGTTTGTTCTTATAATCGCAGCATACTAGTGCGTATTTGTGAAATGAATGCCATAATCTACTGAATACAGCATATTTAAACAAATAGCCTAAACCCCAAATCCTTCATGGAACTGCAAATATCCGACTAGCCAAGCGCGAGTGCCGTTATGTTATTCACGGCAGCTGATGCAAACAAAGCGGGTCCCAATTAATGATGGAAATAATTTGCATGTTACTAATTAAGTCTTTGTCAGCAGTATCTGAAAACACATGGTTTCAGAATAGGCTACCACCTGATTGGATAAGTGTACTGTTTTCCTGTTTTCTATATAAATTTAAAGCCGGGAGGGATAGCAAATTACCGGCCTACTTGTCGATATATAGATAACTGATGATTTCCAGTTGGACAGCCCGCAAGGTTGTAAAAATGTGTACATTGTTGTGGGAATATAGCGCGATATTTTCAAACAGAAAAATATACAGTCGGCATATTTCTAAAAAGACATTTGTCAAGCAGTGTCGAATACATACACAAAGTAGCCCTAGCCAAACCTACTCCGCAAACTTTCAGGAACTGTGGCAGCCCATGGTGACTGAATTTCGCCATTGGTATTTCTACTGTACGCAGCTCTGTGCTTTCGAGACGCTGCCGATTGAGCCGCGGCCGTGTCAATCGGAGTGACGTCTTTTTGTTGCTGGGGCGTTGAGAACACCCGAGGAGAAACGTTTGCAGCGAATCCGAAACCGAGAAGGCTGGGGCGTTGAAGGTAGGCCGACTGATGCAACATTTTACACTTAAAAAACTGTTTTGCCTCAGTGTTGTGTTAGAATAGCAACGCGGTTTTCGGAATGCGACATGAAGCGGCACAATCATAAATTACGCTCTATTTAATGCTTTGGATAGCATTTCCATTTACTTTTCCTCTTTTGCCGAACGACAGAGGACTTTGACAAACATCAGTGTAATCCAATCAGATGACAACAAATAAAACCCGATCTTGAAAGTAACGCCATGTTGGCTCAACAACCGTCAGTACTCTTCTGTCAATTCAATAACATTTTGAGCCAAAATGGCGACCCAAGGCTGGAGTTTCAAGTTAGCAGATGTTCCACTAATCCTTTAGCCAGTCACATCGAACGGAACGCACGAATGGCGTTGGGCTTTAAGGTGTGATTGACAATCAAACTGTCAAATCTAAACCAGAAAAACTCGGGCGTTATCTCTGACTGGCGTGAATTCCAGCCAATGGCTAGCCTACAGCATGTTTGACTGACAGGTGAAACTGCTCTGTGGGGGAAGGGGTCGTTGAAGTTGATAGAACCGCCATCTTGAAAAGTCTCCTCTGATGATCTGCCTTTTCCCGCCCGCTAGAATCTGCTGTAAACATATTATTTTGCCTTTTATGTTCCAGATTTCATCGCATTTTATGTTTGCAACATTTGCGGCCAGAGGTTTTACGAGCTACATGACGGGGACTCGCCATTTCCCGCTGTTTATCGGTACGTATGAGCTAGCCCATGCAGTTCTTAGCATTGGCCACAGGAGTAGCTAGCTAACGCTAACTGGCTAACTCCGATCTGTTTTGCACAGTCAGACTGGTTCGGTTATTTTGTTCGGTTCATTTAGTTTCCAGTTTAATGCTTGTGTTTTTAATGCAGATGTGAAATTGAGTCCCCCCAAAAAAGTGAAATGTAGACACACCAACGACATGCCTTCTTCCTGTTCAAATTATAATTATTTTGTAGCTGGTCTAAAAGTGGTATGAAGCCGGGTTCATTGCTGATGACTGCTAGCTTATGAAGTTCTTGTTTTGTTTTTCTCTCTCATCGCTGGATAGCACACTGTTAGCTTTGCTAAGAAGCTCTATTGCAAGAAACACTCGTCTGTATTCGAGCTTTGTATATTTTCTTGCCTTTAAATGGGTATCTCGCTGACTGGATAAATTGGCATTATTCTGTAGTACCGGCACATTTTTTAATTTTGTTACGCGATAAAGAAGACCATATCATTTGCTACTGATGGCAGTAACTTAATGCCCAAGAATCGACATCCAACTCTTGCCACCGATTTGCCAGACTGGTAGATATAGTTCGACTATGTTGATATAGTTAGAATATCTGGAAATGGGTTAAATTTTGCCGAACTGCAACGATTCCTTCCTGGCTTTGAATGACTTAAATTAATATACAGATATCTTGAAATGTTAGTTAACTAACATTAGCTGCAACGTTATTATAATGTTAATATGGTATGGTGTAGTAAATTCACTTGGTTTGGTGAAGCTGCCGGCTGGGAACGTTAGTCTAGGTAAGTTAGCTAGCAACGGCGTTAGCGTAATCTTAGTCAGAAGCCATAGCATCAACCTTAGTCAAATTAGTAACGTTTGCTACTCTGCAACAGCAAAGCAGCTTTGTGTTGATCAGATGCAGCGCAGATAGATTTCGTGCTTTAACTTAACCCTTAACCGCGAGCTAACTTATCTAGCGAGTACATTTGGTAATTATAGATGGCGCTAGCTGTCTGAATATGAATATGGTACTTTATTAACGTCGATTTAGTGCTGGTTACATATGAATTAATTACACGGTGGCCGTTGCCGTGGTTGTCACCTTCGATTGCGTATCATAGACAAATCAGTCTTTCAGATGCAAATTGGGCATTTTAAGAGGCTGATTGTGAAGCGGTAACGTTATACCAGCTGGGTTTAAAACCGAAAGAAATGTCAGAACGGATCCTAATTGAGAATGCTGGGAAGTACCGCAACGTTAGCTGCTCCATGACTATAATGGTATGGTTTTAGTGCAATTAGTGCCCCAACCCCCTTTCTGCTACTGAAGAACGAACAGAGTGCTCTCTGATTTAAGATCAAAGGTGCCCTCTCACCTGAAATGTTGTGGTTACCTGTGCTAAGAATTTTATGTGCAAGGGAGGGCCAGTATAAATCGCTATCACTGGTGACATGGCGGGAGTCTATGCTATGCTTGTTTGGGAATAGGCAAAAGTGTTAAAATGACCCCTGAACTGTGTTCTTGCCTCGGTATGAGAGCGCTACTCTCAGGTAATGGTGGCTTAATTGTGCGGTACGGGTGCGTAATGTGGCAGTTTTCTGTGAGTGCACAGTCTCCTGTGATCTTTCCTGAAAGTGCCGACTCCCACAGTCCTCGGGAGTATTTTGTCGCCGAGGGCTTTGATCCGTCACACTTTTATGAGCTTTGTTCCTGGTCCCCCGGCGAGGTAACCCGAAACGGCGCGAGACACGGTCAGCCTGTGGTCCGAACGGACCCATTTTATGGCCGGCCGAACCGTCCGCGAGATCCGCTCTAAATGGCACCCTCCCCCCCCCCCCCCCCCCCGGCCAGAACGCTACCGCTCTCGGAATGCTCCGATGCTGCCGCTAGAATTCTCTGAACAGGTCGAGGTGAGGTGTAATTATAGCAGAAGAGGAAAACTTGGACACAGCATGCCGTTTTCGTTTGAAAACGCACTGGAGAGAGAGGGAGCGAGCGAGGGAGGGAGGGAGAGAGAAAGAGAGCGCATCGTCCCTCACGAGCGCTCTTCCTCTTTCCGCTGTCTCTCCGGCTTAGTGCAGCGGTCAGTAATGGCCAGCCGAGAGGCCGCGTCTCTCGTCTTGTGATTGTGCAGAGCTGGAGCGCGTGCAGAGGGCCTCTGCTTTCCCCCGGTGGCGCGTGGACCTCCTCGCCCGGGCTATAAATAAAGCTCCCTTTCCCCTCTCTATCATTCATGAGAAAAACGGGCCCGGCTGCTGGCTGTGCAGAAATGGAGCTCGCTCCGCGTGTGACCCTTAACCCCACCCCCCCCCCCCCCCCACCCACCCGACAACGCCCCACCCCCACACCGTCTGACAGGAAAACCCACAACAAACGCTCCTGCGCTAGGGCACGTGCGTGGGGTAGTCAGCCGGGCTTGGGCAGGGGTGTTCCTGCTGGCTGGCGTGCGGGTGAACGGTTACAGTTGGTTGAATGAATGTCACTCTCCCCCGGTCCTGCGGGATGTTTGCCTGGCGGTTGTGAATTCTGGTTAGTGCAGTGTCGTCAGTTCCCCCCCCCCCCGTGTCTTTGAACAGGCTGCTGATGGCGTCTTGTGACGGTTTATGATGTTAATTATTCATGTTGACGGGAGATTACGAGGGCGATACGGTTTTTGTTGGTGGCGACGGGAGCGCGATAAGATTTCGCCGGAGTCTGAAAAGAGGCCTCTCAGCACTGTGCGTCGGGTTTATCTGCGTCGTAAAAAGTGGGACGGCACTCGCACTTTGAGCTGGGGAGGGCGTGGCCGCCCGCAGAAGGAACCTCGCCGGCCCGGCGGCGGCTTCTCTCGCCGTTGTCACGGTGACGTCGCGTGACATCACAATGGGGAAGTGCTCGGCCCTGTGACTCAGGCTGAAAGTATGGGTTTTTCAGGTCGCGCGGCGCTTCGACGTTTCGGGTTTCTCGCAGACGGGCTGCTATTGTGCTGCTGCTGCTCCCTCTGTGGGACGGGTAAAATGACCTGCCGCTCGTTGGGTTCGTTGGCTGCGGAATGGGGCGGTGGACGTGGGAATTGGGTGGAATTCTAGTGAGCCGGAAGAGTAAAGCCTGATTTATACTTTCGACAAGTATCGCGTGACAAATGTGACGTACTTTCAACAGAAAAAAGTGTCGCGCACCTCTAGAATTGTGTTGGGTCAAAGAACTTCATACTTTGTCCCGCAGTGTTGATTGGGCAGCCAAATGGAACACTGAAGTTCATTGTCATGGATGCGTCGTTATTTTCGTATCATCTGAATGACAGACCACCACCTTTTTTCTGTTTGCATCATTTTTTAAAACAAAAGTAGGCATTGCATTTATTCCTCCCGTATTTCTCTAATTTCCCTCGCCACTGCAATGTTTTCACAGATATGAACATTGGCAGTTTGGCGTCTAGTTACCATAGACAACAGAACGGCCCTTTGCCGAAGTATAAAAGCAAAACCTTGTGCGACACTTTCGTTTTTGTTGCACGACACTTGTCGAAAGGGTCATACGACCAAGTATAAAAATCAGGCTTTAGGGATGCTGGATGTATCGGTTGTCACACATTGTTTGAACTGTGCAAAAACTGGTATAAGATCTCATGCCAAGCTTCTAACATTTTTTAATTTGCCATCTCTGTATCGCTAACTCTCTGTGTCTATAAGTAGCTGTCGCAGAGATCTAATTTCCTTCTCAATGACTGAATTCATTAAAAAGTGTTAATTTCACTTTCAATTGAGATGAACCTTAGGGTCAACAGACCGACAGTCCGGCTGACCAGAAACCTCCACGGTTCCTTTTCTGGAGATGAGTTTTCATCTCAGTGCTGTTATTTGCAGTTGCACCCGGTTTATCTGTCGTTTGGGGGAGCATTTGTCCAGGTTCCAGACTCAAGGCAGATTTTCGAGAGTATTTGTTTACCCTTTTTCCCTTTTGCGATACGACGTCATGCTGAAGTTGTGTGGAACGCTGTGCCCTGATTGGTGAATGACGCCCTGGTGTGTGTGTGTGTGTGTGTGTGTGTGTTTTTTTTGCTTCGCAGGTGCGTGCTGATTGGTTCGTGGGGGCTGAGGTCATTTCCGCTGCATGTGTCCTGTCCAGGGGTTTCTTCTGTCACTGCGGTCCTCAGAGCCTGTAATGGGCCAGAACTCTCAGAGAGCACAAGCATCATTTTGTTTTTGACTCCCGATTTTTACCCTCAGCTAACTGCCTCACCCAGGTAACCGAGCCCTTCGAACGCAGCTATGCGTTTAATCTCTGCGGTGTGTTGCAGCGCCTCGCCTGATATTGTTTTGCCTTTATGTGAGCAATGCGGAATGACCGGGTGGCAACAGCCTGCTTTTAACAAACAGCCAAAGCAACAAAACAACAATTGCACAAGCATGCAAAATGCTTCAGCGTGTTTTATATCTGTGCACTGAATGAAAATGATAAAAGCGGGATACTGTGGAGATATTATCGAGGAGAGTCGGTGGCATTACAGTGCCCCCTTCCCAGCATGCCTGGCGGTGACACCCTATTGGCTGGTGTGTCGTCACGCGTAGCGGGTGTAGCTCTGCTGGACAGTCTCGTAGCAGGTTACCGTGACAACGCTGTTTGGCGACACAACCCTCTGATTCGTAATGACGTCGTTGCCGTTAGCTAGGGGGCGCTATATCGCCTTTAGGTGACTGGTAATGCCTTTGTCTTTGAGCCACTGGGCGAGTGAGAGGCACGGGTTCAAATCTGACCCAGGCAAGTGCTTCTAACCTTGTTACACTCGCACACCTTGGAGGGCGAGTAATGCCGTTGCGTCTCTCCCCAAACCGCCCCCCTCCCCCCACATCCCACCCGTCCCGACAGAAGCAGCACCATGTTCTGGAAGTTTGATCTACACACGACGTCCCACATCGACACCCTCCTGGAGAAGGAGGACGTGACCCTGACGGAGGTCATGGACGAGGAGGACGTCCTGCAGGAGTGCAAGGCCCAGAACCGCAAGCTGGTGGACTTCCTGGTGCGGCCTCAGTGCATGGAGGACCTGGTCTCCTACATTACCCAGGAGCCCGGCGAGGACATGGACGAGAAGATCAGATACAAGTGAGCGGGGCCTCGTGCGTGAGTGCGTGTATGTGTGTGTGTGAGTGTGTGTGTGCGTGTGTGTGCGTGTGTGTATGTGAGTGTGTGTGTGTGTGTGTGTGTGAGTGTGTGTGTGTGCGTGCGTGCGTGTATGTGTGTGTGAGTGTGTGCGTGCGTGCGTGTATGTGTGTGTGTGTGTGTGCGCGTGCGTGCGTGTATGTGTGAGTGTGTGTGTGTGTGTGTGTGTGTGTGCGCGTGCGTGCGTGTGTGTGTGTGGTGTGTGTGGTGCGTGTGTGCGTGTATGTGTGTGTATGTGAGTGTGTGTGTGAGTGTGCGTGCGTGTATGTATGTGTATGTGTGTGTGTGTGTGTGTGTGTGCGTGTGCCTCTGTGTGCTCGCTCAAGGTGCTCTGGGTAAGGCTGAAGGCCCAAGTGTGAATATGGATGAGCAGACCCCACATACGAGGGGTATGCCTTATTCCTCCAGCTGCCTGCATTCAGAGTGGATGCTCTGCCATTTATGACTGGTGGGCTGATGTAGCATAGCTGTGCACAAGGATTATTTTTAATTTTTTTTTTTTTTAAACACGTTTTAACTCCCGGATATGTTTAACTGTGATCGGCTTCTGTGATAATCGTGTAGGGTGGCGTTTAGGGTGTCGCCCTCGCCCCCTGTCCCCATGGTGACCTTTCTAACCCTTTCGGCGTGCCGTCCGCAGGTACCCCAACATATCGTGCGAGCTGCTGACCTCGGACGTGGGCCAGGTGAACGACCGGCTGGGGGAGGACGAGAGCCTCCTGATGAAGCTGTACAGCTTCCTGCAGAACGAGCCCCCCCTCAACCCCCTGCTCGCCAGCTTCTTCAGCAAAGTGCTCAGCATCCTCATCAGCAGGAAGCCCGACCAGGTGAGCTCTCACGGGGGGGCGGAGTCTGACCAGGTGAGCTCTAATGGCGGGGGGGCGGAGTCTGACCAGGTGAGCTCTCATGGGGGGGGCGGGAGTCTGACCAGGTGAGCTCTCATGGGGAATGGGGCGGAGTCTGACCTGGTGAGCTTTAATGGGGAGAGGGGAGGAGTCTGACTTGGTGAGCTTTAATGGGGGAGGAGTCTGACCTGGTGAGCTCTAATGGGGAGAGGGGAGGAGTCTGACCAGGTGAGCTCTAATGGGGGAGGAGTCTGACCGGGTGAGCTCTAATGGGGAGAGGGGAGGAGTCTGACCTGGTGAGCTCTAATGGGGAGAGGGGAGGAGTCTGACCTGGTGATCTTTAATGGGGAGAGGGGCGGAGTCTGACCAGGTGAGCTCTAATGGGGGAGGAGTCTGACCTGGTGAGCTCTAATGGGGAGGGGGGCGGAGTCTGACCTGGTGAATTTTAATGGGGAGAGGGGCGGAGTCTGACCAGGTGAGCTCTCATGGGGGACTGAGGCTGACCAGGTGAGCTCTAATGGGGGGGGGGGGGGATGTTTTAAAGCAGAAATGGGATTGTACTGAATGTCCAGTTGCAGTCGGCTGCAGGTGTGGTGACTGAGAGGGCAGTTCTCTGCAGCCTTTAAACTGTGGCCAATTAGAGGCTCCGTAATATCAGCTGTGCCGCTCTGCTCAGCTGGCTAATTCCTGTCCCCCTGGCGCTCTGCAGATAGTGGAGTTTCTGCGGAAGAGGGAGGACTTTGTGGACCTGATGATCAAGCACATCGGCACGTCGGCCATCATGGACCTCCTGCTCCGGATGCTGACCTGCATCGAGCCTCAACAGCTCCGGCAGGACGTCCTGAATGTGAGTCCCGCCCCCTGATGCCCCTGGCGCCCCCGGGGCCTGTCCTCCAGCCACAGGGAGCTGTCTTATTTCATACTCGTGTAATTCAAGCCTAACTCGGTGAACCCTTCGATGGTTTTGTCGTTTTTTCCACTACCCTCGGTTTTTTTTACAGACTGCACAGGTTTATCCAATAGATAACCCTTCATTTAATAATAAATCATAAATGTACATTACATACAGGGATAAGAGAAAACAAAAATACATACATTTATAAATAACTATGCATTTAACTGCTAATTATACTTTTTGCCATTAACTGAATGCCTACAAAAGTGAGATTAATCCCAACACTGCTTGAGAATAACAGCAGGATTTGCATCGCCTGTAAAACAATGGTTATGTTCCCGTAGTTGTAGCAGTCATAATAGCAGGAGAGTGTTTTAATAGTAATATTTACGATGATCGCTTGAGTGTGTCTGTTTCGGTTTCACTCCGTCCTCGATTGCGTGTCCTGCTTTCACCTCCTGTACCAAAGTCGTCCTCATTGGAATGAAGCATGACTTGAAGTGGCAGTTCTGCTGGCAGTGTTTGTTTCTGGGGAAAGTTTCTGAAGTATTACCAGTGCAGTTCAGCATGCTGGGTGAGCCGTCTGTGTTTAAGGCAGCTAGTGCTGCTGGTGACGAAACAGCCAAAATCCAGGGAAATGTAGTCATGAACTGTCCCTGCATTACACTTTATCACAATGCCAGCTGTGTGTGTGTGTGTGTGTGTGTGTGTGTGTGTGTGTGTGTGTGCTTGTGTGTGTGTGTGTGTGTGTGTGTGTGTGTGTGTGTGTGTGCACGCGCTCGTGTGTGTGCTTGTGTGTGTGTGTGTGTGCACGCTCGTGTGTGTGCTTGTGTGTGTGTGTGTGTATGTGTGCACGCGCTCGTGTGTGTGCTTGTGTGTGTATGTGTATGTGTGCACGCGCTCGTGTGTGTGCTTGTGTGTGTGTGTATGTGTGCACGCGCTCGTGTGTGCTTGTGTGTGTGTGTGTGTGTGTGTGCACGCTCGTGTGTGTGCTTGTGTGTGTGTGTGTGTGTATGCGTGCACGCGCTCGTGTGTGTGCTTGTGTGTGTGTGTGTGTGCACGCTCGTGTGTGTGCTTGTGTGTGTGTGTGTGTATGCGTGCACGCGCTCGTGTGTGTGCTTGTGTGTGTGTGTGTGTGTGTGCACGCTCGTGTGTGTGCTTGTGTGTGTGTGTGTGTGTGTGTGTGCACGCTCGTGTGTGTGCTTGTGTGTGTGTGTGTATGTGTGCACGCGCTCGTGTGTGTGCTTGTGTGTGTGTGTGTATGTGTGCACGCGCTCGTGTGTGTGTGCACGCTCGTGTGTGTGCTTGTTTGTGTGTGTGTATGTGTATGTGTGCACGCGCTCGTGTGTGTGCTTGTGTGTGTGTGTATGTGTGCACGCGCTCGCGTGTGCTTGTGTGTGTGCACGCTCGTGTGTGTGCTTGTGTGTGTGTGTGTGTGTGTGCACGCGCTCGTGTGTGTGCTTGTGTGTGTGTGTGTGTGCACGCTCGTGTGTGTGCTTGTGTGTGTGTGTGTATGTGTGCACGCGCTCGTGTGTGTGCTTGTGTATGTGTGCACGCGCTCGTGTGTGTGCTTGTGTGTGTGTGTGTATGTGTATGTGTGCACGCGCTCGTGTGTGTGCTTGTGTGTGTGTGTGTATGTGTGCACGCACTCGTGTGTGCTTGTGTGTGTGTGTGTGTGCACGCTCGTGTGTGTGCTTGTGTGTGTATGTGTGCACGCGCTCGTCTGTGTGCTTGTGTGTGTGTGCACGCGCTTGTGTGTGTGTGTGTGTGTGTGTGTGTGTGTATACGCGTGCTTGTTTCTGTGTATGCACGTACGCGCATGTATCTGTGCTGCCACCGTCTGTGTGTGTGAAACACACTCTGTGTGTGTGAAACACACTCTGCTGCCGTCTGTGTGTGTGTGTAACGCGCTCTGCTGCGTGCTGTGTGTGTGAAACGCGCTCTGCTGCGTGCTGTGTGTGTGTGTGTAACGCGCTCTGCTGCGTGCTGTGTGTGTGAAACACGCTCTGCTGTGTGTGTGTGTGTGTGTGTAACGTGCTCTGCTGCGTGCTGTGTGTGTGTGAAACGTGCTCTGCTGTGTGTGTGAAACGCGCTCTGCTGCGTGCTGTGTGTGTGTGAGACGCGCTTTGCTGCGTGCTGTGTGTGTGTGTGTGTGAAACGCGCTCTGCTGCGTGCTGTGTGTGTGTGAGACGCGCTTTGCTGCGTGCTGTGTGTGTGTGTGAGACGCGCTCTGCTGCGTGCTCTGTGTGTGTGTGAAACGCGCTCTGCTGCGCGCTGTGTGTGTGTGAGACGCGCTTTGCTGCGTGCTGTGTGTGTGTGTGTGTGTGTGAGACGCGCTCTGCTGCGTGCTCTGTGTGTGTGTGTGTTGAACGCGCTCTGCTGCGTGCTGTGTGTGTGTGTGTAACGCGCTCTGCTGCGTGCTGTGTGTGTGAGACGCGCTCTGCTGCGTGCTGTGTGTGTGTGAGAAACGCGCTCTGCTGCGCGCTCTGCTGTGTGTGAAACGCGCTCTGCTGCGTGCTGTGTGTGTGTGTGTAACGCGCTCTGCTGCGTGCTGTGTGTGTGTGTGAAACGCGCTCTGCTGCGTGCTGTGTGTGTGTGTGAAACGCGCTCTGCTGCGTGCTGTGTGTGTGAAACGCGCTCTGCTGCGTGCTGTGTGTGTGAAACGCGCTCTGCTGCGTGCTGTGTGTGTGTGTGAAACGCGCTGTGCTGCGTGCTGTGTGTGTGTGAAACACACTGCTGCCGTCTGTGTGTGTGAGACGCGCTCTGCTGCGTGCTGTGTGTGTGTGTGTGTGAGACGCGCTCTGCTGCCGTCTGTGTGTGTGAAACGCGCTCTGCTGCGTGCTGTGTGTGTGTGTGTGTGTGAGACGCGCTCTGCTGCGTGCTGTGTGTGTGAGACGCGCTCTGCTGCGTGCTGCGACTGCCCGGGGTGAGGAGTGGGCGGCCGTGTGTCCTGCATGCGGCTCGCCGCAGCCGTTCTGCAGCTGAAGCGGCTGCTCCCCGCGCCTCGGAGGCGGGCTGAGAGCATGCGCTGGTCTGCGTGTCACTGTGACGGGGGCGGAGCTTGTGCTCGTCTGGGCCTGTCGTTTGGGGCGGAGCTAAACTGTCCGTTTCCCTCCCCAGTGGCTGAACGAGGAGAAGGTGGTCCAGCGGCTGGTGGACATGGTCCAGCCCTCTCAGGACGAAGATGTGAGTAGCTCTTACGGTACACACGAACACACGCACACATGCACACACACGCACACATACACACATACGCACATACACACAGACGCACACATGCACACACACACATACGCACATGCACGCACGCACACACACGTACAAACACGCATGAACGCACACACGCACCTGCATGCACACACACGCACGCTCACACATCTTCATAGTGTTACAGATTCCTGTTGATTGCAGTTCTGTGATGTCCTGATTTTAAAGGTGCATGTTGATTACAGTGCTAAATGTTGAAAATGGGGCCGTTTCCATTCAGTGAATTAAGTTTACTGAGTGAAAGTTCTGTTCCTGAATTTAAATACGACTGTAATGTTGTGTTTTTTGAAGATTTCTTTTTGGCGATTTTGTCCGCTGGATGCCCTCAGTGTAATATAGTGTGATGAATGGAAATTGAGCTCCAGAACTGGCTCCATTGAAATGCAATTGAGCCCAGCCCTGGTTGAAGCAGACTGTGCAGTTCTCCGCTCTCGTTGGCTGCTTACGGAGGGTCTTTTTGCTGCTCTGATGTTTGTGTTTTTGTTGTTTCCCTCCCCACAGAGGCACTCGAACGCGTCGCAGTCCTTGTGCGAGATCATACGTCTCAGCCGAGACCAGATGTTCCAGGTGCAGGGCTGCTCGGAGCCCGACCCCCTACTGGCTACACTTGAGAAGTGCGTCCCCCCCCCCCTCGCCCCCGTGCCACCCCCCCACTCACCCCCACCCTGCCGGTAGCGCAGGTCTCTTCATCACAAACGGTCGCGTGGGCAGCCGCTTTATTTCCGGCGTCTAAACAAGGCGAACGGCGGCTCTTCAGCTTTTCGTTTGGGCTCAGCTGTAACGTCAGCTGCTTAATGAGTCTTAACGGGCCTCCTAACGAGCCAGAGGGTCTGCTATCATCCCCGTATATTCCTCTGTTCCTACAGATAGCTGTGTTATCAGCTGCCCACGCCCGCGTCTGTGTAGAGTCCCAGTCTAGTGCCGCCTGTTAGTGACTTACTTAAACCTTGTGCTGTGAATGTATATCCAAATAACGACTTGTATTTTCTGAGTTGAAATTCCAAAAATGGAATAGTGTCATTGTTGTAAACGGCTGTAGTTGTTCAGCTTTTGGAGGCCGCTTGCCGTGGACTTGTGGAGAACGTCACCCTCCTGGCAGACGGAATGCTGCCTGCCGCTCGTTTCCCCGGTAACAGGAAGTTGACCCCTCCCTCATTCCAGGCAGGAGACCGTAGAGCAGCTGCTGTCCAACATCTTCGACAAGGAGAAGAACGAGTCGGCCATCGTCAGCGTTATTCAGATCCTGCTGACGCTGTTCGAGACGCGGCGGCCCGCGTGAGTTCCCATCATGCTCCGGGGTTCCGTGGGGCGGGCTGCCTGCGCTGGGAGGCGGGGTCTGACGCGTGTGTGTGTGCTGCGGGGTGTGTGTGTGTGTGTGTGCGTGTGTGTGTGTGTGCGTGTGTGTGTGTGTGTGTGTGGCGTGTGTGGGTGGTGTGTGTTGTGTGTGTGTGTGTGTGTGTGTGTGCCGTCTGCAGGTTCGAAGGCCACTTGGAAATCTGCCCCCCGGGTATGAACCACCCCTCCTTCTCGGTCAATCAGAGCGTCCTGCAGGCAGTGAAACCACGACTGAAAGACTTCCACACACTGCTGCTGGAGCCACCAAAGGTACTCTACACACACACACACACACACACACACACACACACACACACACACACACACACTCTCTCACACACACACACACACTCTCCACACACACACACACACTCTCTCACACACACACAACGTACTCTCTCACACACACACACAACCTCTCTCTCACACACACACACACACACACTGCTGCTGGAGCCACCAAAGGTACTCTACACACACACACACACACACACACACACACACACACACACACACACACACACACACACACTGCTGCTGGAGCCACCAAAGTTACTCTGCACACACACACACACACACACACACACTCTCTCTCTCACACACACACACACACACACACTCTCTCTCACACACACACACACACACACACACACACACACATACGCACACAAGCCTGTCCACTCGCACACAAACACGTGCACTTCCTGAAAAGCCACCTTCTGATTGGCCGGTGTCTAGCGGTGGCCCAAAAAAATAAATACACACGTTAGTGTGAGGGAATGTGGATCATTTTATCACAGCAGGCTGAGAGAAATGCCTGGTGCTCAGGGTGCTGTGGGTCAACACTTCCTGATTTTTCAGGTTTCGTTTCTGTGTTGCTATGGAACCAAACAAAAACACAAAACAGTTTCTGCATCATGTGTGGGCTATAAATATGTGGCCAAGAGCAGGGGGTGGTTGGGCCCAATAAAAAGAAAAAAAATAACGACAAGATTGGTAACTTCTCCCTCTCTCCCCCCCTCACGCTCTCTCGCTCGCTCTCTCTCTCTCTCTCAGAAAAATGTGATGAAGACCACGTGGGGGGTGCTGGACCCCCCAGTGGGGAACACTCGGCTGAACGTGGTGCGGCTGGTGGCCAGCCTGCTGCAGACCAACACTCACATCATCAACCTGGAGCTCATCGACCTCAACACTGTGGGGGTCATTCTGGTGAGCCTGCCCCGGGACTCCCAGCTCCAATAACACCGGCCCTCCTCCTCCGGGTTTAACATTGGGAAGAGTGCGCTCTGTGCTCCTGAGTTTGGACAGGGCCCCTGCGTGTGTCCTGGGACGCCCAGCTCAAATACACAGATTTAAAGCAGGGAAGAGTGCGCTCTGTGCCCCTGAGTTTGGACAGGGCCCCTGTGTGTGTCCTGGGACGCCCAGCTCAAATACACAGATTTAAAGCAGGGAAGAGTGCGCTCTGTGCCCCTGAGTTTGGATAGGGCCCCTGTGTGTGTCCTGGGACGCCCAGCTGAGATACACAGATTTAAAGCAGGGAAGAGTGCGCTCTGTGCTCCTGAGTTTGGATAGGGCCCCTGTGTGTGTCCTGGACGCCCAGCTGAATACACAGATTAAGCAGGGAAGAGTGCGCTCTGTGCCCCTGATTGGATAGGGCCCCTGTGTGTGTCCTGGGACGCCCAGCTCAGATACACAGATTTAAAGCAGGGAAGAGTGCGCTCTGTGCCCCTGAGTTTGGACAGGGCCCCTGCGTGTGTCCTGGGACGCCCAGCTCAGATACACAGATTTAAAGCAGGGAAGAGTGCGCTCTGTGCCCCTGAGTTTGGACAGGGCCCCTGTGTGTGTCCTGGGACGCCCAGCTCAAATACACAGATTTAAAGCAGGGAAGAGTGCGCTCTGTGCCCCTGAGTTTGGACAGGGCCCCCGTGTGTGTCCTGGGACGCCCAGCTCAGATACACAGATTTAAAGCAGGGAAGAGTGCGCTCTGTGCCCCTGAGTTTGGACAGGGCCCCTGTGTGTCCTTGGGGTGTTTCAGAGAGCGGGGTTACTGAGTTAGCTGGATAACTGCGCTGAGTAAAACCCGAAACGGCTCTGTTTACTTCAGTCTCTGTTCCAGATTTGGGAGGGTTCAGGGTTTTACTCAGACACACACACGTGCATTCACCCACACACACACACACACTTAGGGCTGTCAGCATTGGTGTGAAATTGAGTTAAATTCTAACTTTCTAAAATTGGTATCAATTTGAATATCTTGAAATATAATTTGCCTGAATGTGTACACTGTTGGGCGCAGTGTGTGTGGTAATTTGCATCGAAGGCCGTCTCTAAGGCCTCTAAGGCCTGAGTGGTACCGTCCCCAGAGCTGCTCATGATGCCGAACGCGTTTCTGAGAAATCGCAGTGTTGTCATATCGGGTAAAGGGGAAATGTGAAAGCGTTCTGGTTTTTCTCCTGAATGGCAGTGTGGTGTGTGGGATTTCTTTGAGTTTCTCTGCTCGCGGGGCTAGTAATGTTGGAGTCATTTTTGGTAAATTTAAATAAAAAATTTTTTTTTTTTGACATACTCACATTATGAGTAGTAATGTAGAACATCACTTTGAGGTATAGCTAGCACAGTAAATGCTTAATGTCGTTTTCCAGTGATTGCATGGGAAATATGCTTACATATGTGTATTGATGTCAGAATTGGCAGACCCAGTTGGGTGAACAATGGTAGTTTCAGACAGTGGGAGTAGTCTGCCTCCTGTCTGTCTGTCTGGCCCAGTTAAAGGCAAACAGTGTTTATCTTCCATAAACACAGTGCTTTAGACTGCGCCGTCTCCCCAGATAGCACCCGCCGCTGGGTGTTATGTGGTGTGGTGTGTCCGTGGGCCGTTTTCAGGGTGAGAAACCCGCTCGTTTCATAAGCACAAAAAAAACCCACTGATAAGGCACAATGCGGTTTTGGAGGAATGCGTTTGGAAAAAAGAGGTGTATGTATTTTTAGCTGCGACTGCAGCTCTATTGCTTTGTCTTTTGGTCAGTTGGTTCACAGAAGTGTCCCACAGTTTTCGCCCCAGGAGGCTGAAATTTGGCATGGAGGTTGGTCATGACCGAAGGTAGAGCTGAGTAACTTTCAGGCCGATTGACCAAGAGGGGGTGTGGCGATGGGCGTGGCCTATCGCAAAAAAGGCGCATAACTCCCGAATGGATTCACAGATGTGCACAAGATTTTGTGGAAAGGTTGGTCATGAGCCAAAGAAGAGGTCACGTGTTCGTGTGAGGGTGTGTGCATGGATGCATGCACACATTGATGCATGCTCGTGTGCGGTCGCAGCTCTTGCAGATTCGCGCTTGTTAACTTCTGCTTCTGCTTTTTTCTGTCCTCAGGATATGTACTTTAAATATATATGGAATAATTTCCTGCACATTCAAGTGGAGATCTGCACCGCCATGATCCTCGCTATGCCTCCTGCCCAGAACGAGAACCCCGAAATCAACAGAGACAGCGAGCAGGAGTCTGTCAGGGAAAACCACCTCGTCAAACACGTGAGTTTGCACCTCTAACACCCCACTTTCTCTGCGCCCCCCAAATCGGGCCGTGCGTCCTGTGGTGCCCCTGATAATGCCGCTGAACCCCGCTTCTCCCCGCAGCTGTTCCAGAAGTGCCAGTTGATACAGAGAATACTTGACGCCTGGGTCTCCAATGAGAAGGAGCAGTGAGTGCCGCCGTTGGCCTGGGGAGTGTCCGCGCCTCGGGGGAGACGATGATGTCATCTCTGATTACGGGGAATCTGAGGAGGATGTGGGTTCTGCATTGTGGCTGTTGTAACAGTGTAAGGCGTGTTGTCCTCAACGATGCTTTGTTTGTATGCGTGCGCCTGTTTGTGTGTGTGTGTGTGTGTGTGTGTGCCTGCCTGTGTTTCTGCGTGTGCGTGTGTGTGTGCCTGTGTGCGTGCGTGTGTGTGTGTGCCTGTGTTCCTGCGTGTGTGTGTGTGCCTGTGTTCCTGCGTGTGTGTGTGTGTGTATGTATGTGTGTGTGTATGTATGTGTGCGTGTGTGTGTGTATGTGTGCGTGCGTGCGTGCGTGCGTGTGTGTGTGTGTGTCTGCGTGTGTGTGTGTATGTGTGCGTGTGTATGTGCGTGTGTGTGTGTGCGTGTGTGTCTGCGTGTGTGTTTCAGGGCCGAGGGCGGGCGGAGACGAGGTTACATGGGTCACCTGACCAGAATAGCCAACTCCATCGTCCACAACAGTGACAAGGGGCCCAACAGCGCACTCATCATGCAGCTCATCTCAGGTGAGCCCCCCCGCCCCCCCCGCCCACCTTCCGGAACATTCCCGGCTGCAGGTCACCGCTGGGCCTGGAGGGAATAACGTGCTTCTGCCTCCCGTTTCAGAGCTGCAGGAGGACGAGAGGGAGAGATGGGAGGCCTTCGTTTCCGGCACTCTGGCGGACACAAACAAGAAGAACACTGTAGATCTAGTGAGTGCGCCCCCGCTCAGAACGTCCACCAGGGGGCAGCGTTCCCCTGCTCCCCCCAAAAACTGCCACAAACACGCTCACTACCTTTCCATTCTGCAGTCAAACTCTACCTTTCCATTCTGCACAGTTGAAAGAACAGTTCAATTGAAAATACATTTATTAAACTGCAGGTGGCAAAATGGCTTGTTTTTTTTTTTGCTAAATGATTAACTTCATGACACATTGCCCAATGTTGCGCTGTTGGTGTGCTGATGCTGCCAGCTCATTGGCTCGTTGTTTTTATTAACATTACCCTCAAGCCAAGCCACTGGGGTGAATTGTGTGATTTTGTAGGCAGCGGATATTTTGGAAGCACCGCGCCCCAGAATGTAGATCCCCTTGTAAAAGAAGCCCTGACTGTTTGCGTCAAGACGAGCATCTTTGAAAGCAGTGCGCACATCTTTGAAATGTCACCGTGAACTGACTGAAAGCACGAATGTGGTTTGTGTGGGCTTGGGTGGGTGAATTAGAGGCCCCCTAATGGAACCTGCTTGTGTCCCCCCCCCCTCCTCCCCCCCCCCCCCCAGGTAAATACACATCACATCCACTCGTCCAGCGACGACGAGGTGGACTTCAAAGACAACGGCTTTCACCAGGACTCCTCTTTACAACAAGTAAGTCTGTAACCGGATGAGCTGATCGACTGTACAGACTTATTAGCTGCTCATAGCTGTGCAGCTACAATTCATATCCGCTTAATTGCTAACGTACTGACATGCTATTATGGTTAAACTAATATGAATATTTCTTTATGTGTGTATATATATAATGTTTATATGCATTTCTGTGTACTTGAATGAATGGACATGAAGTAACGCTTGATGAATGTTATGCTGATTACTTAACCCAGTGTTGTGATGAAAGTGCTTTGATCTTGAAGAACGGAGGTGTTTGTAGTGCCAAGACTATATCATTATCACTGGTCCTGGGTCTGCCAGGCCTTTTCTGATTATCAGATGCAACAAATGACGTCCAATTTTATTGAGCAGTTCGGCTTCAATGACGAGGAGTTCGCCGATCAGGACGATGTCGTGGAGTGAGTACTGATGGTGCATGCTGTTTCCATAACAACGCCCCCTCCCTCCCCTCACCCCCACCCCCCTACCTCCACCCCGACTCGTTGCCGTGAGTTGCAGATGTTCTGGGGGTGGGCAGATAAGATCTCCAGCGGAGAGCCGAGCGATCTGCACACTAATGAAATTGTTCCATAAATAATCGCAGGTGCACACGAGTCTAGGAGGGAGTGGGGGAGAGGGGGGGGGGGTTACTGTGTTAAGAACAGGGCTGTGTGATAAACCATGTCTACTTTGAGTATTTTTTAAGCACAATAACAAAAACATTGCTGCTGTACAGCACATTGGCTTTCTGTTCGTGTTTATATCCCGTCTTATACCTGATGTGGTTTTAAGCATCCACTGGGGGAAAAAAAACATCACCACTGATATCTATTGGGTCTTTGATAAGACAGCTAGCCAATCAGTAGCAAGGCTGGACAGCTTCCACGTGATGGTTCTGTTTTTTTATTTTTTATTGTTTTTAAGCACATTAGGTATGATTAAAGAAAAAAAACAAATAGAAAGGTTGTACACAAGATGGTGGTGATTGTTATTGCGCTGAAAAAAAAGCCACAATTCTGGTTATGGAAAATCACCCGGCCCTATTTAAAATGCATTCAGTTGAGTTTTTATTAGAATAGTGTGGGGGCGAGTCTGGGAATATGTAAATGTGCTGTGACACGCCTGCAGTTGGGTGCGCTCAGAGACTGCATGTGTATTCAGAGTAATGCTGCGGACAGTTCCTGAGCTTTGCAAATCAGAAGGCAAGTCCACTTAAAGCCCCGCCCCCTCCTCCTGTTGGTTTCTGGGTATTGTAGTCTCTGAACACTGCTGGGAAATGGGACTGTTCTCTTGTGGAGGGATGGGGTGTGGTTTGTCACTAGGTGCAGACGGGGTGGAGCAGTGCTGTATTTCGGGTGCTCTGGTGGCTTCGCTGTCCTGTTTATTTTAATCCCTGCTTCTCTGAGCTCTTGCACAGGGGGTAAAAAGGGGGTAAAATTGTGGAATGGGGGTAAAAGGGGTGAATATTGTTCAGTTGCCTGTCCATGTCAAAGCACTGCACGACTAACTGGGCTGTGCTTAAATCCTGTTTTTTTCCCATGTTGCAGTATTCCCTTTGATAGGATATCAGACATCAATTTTTCCCTGAATACAAATGAAAGTGTAAGTGTCCCTTTTACAGTTGGCCAAATTGCTGAAATGACAAATTTAGGACATTGCATAGTGTTTTAATACATTAGATACTTGTTCACCCGTCTGTTTGAGGTGCAGTGAAAGAGTATTTGCAGTAACTGTATTAAACTGTAATCTATACAGACGCAGGTACACAGACAGGGTTCAGGTACAGAGAGGGGTTTGGCTGAATTATGAGCTTTTGTGTGTTTATTTCCTTCAGTTTCTGCAGTTTGCTCATAGTGTTCATATCTACCAGGATTATATACAGACGCAGTGTAAGATTGGCACTGCTGTGTCTGTAAGAGCAGGATGTGTACAGAGTGCTTGAGTGTATAGATTTTGCTATGTAATGCCACATACTGCAGTGTAACATAGTGTAGTGTAATAATGTAATGGAGTGTGATGTAGTGCAGTATAATAATTTAATGTAATGGATGCAGTGTAATGTAATAGAGTGCAACGTAATATAGTGTAGTGTGATAATGTAATGGAGTGTAATGTAAATATGACGCAGTGTAGTGTTATAATGCAGTTTTTTGAATGTAGTGTAGTGTAGTAATGTAATGGGGTGTAATAATGTAATGTGTAATGTTGTGTGATTGTAATGTAGTGTAATGTAACATGTCCTGGCTTGGCCCCCCTGCAGGCGAACATAGCTCTGTTTGAAGCCTGCTGTAAGGAGAAAATCCAGCAGTTTGAGGATAACGGGTCGGACGAGGAGGACATCTGGGACGAGAAGGACGTGACCTTCGCACCCGAGGCTCAGAGACGTCCCCGGTAGGTTCCCCCGTCTCGTCGTCCCCCTGCTATCAGCTCCGCGTACGCTTGTGTGCTCCCCCTGGAGACACCAGCGCCTGCTGAAAGCGCAAAGGTGTGAACGGCCCACCCAGGGTGAGAGGGTGAAACGTGAGGAGAGGACGGGGCTAGCTGCGGGGGCTAGCACAACGTTAGCGTAGTCAGCGGGTGTGTGGGGTGAGGACGGGGCTAGCTGCGTATGTTAGCGGAGTGTTAGCACAGTAAGCAGGTGTGTGGGGTGGGGATGGGGCTAGCTGCGTATGTTAGCGGAGTGTTAGCGCAGTAAGCAGGTGTGTGGGGTGAGGACGGGGCTAGCTGCGGACGTTAGCGCAGTAAGCAGGTGTGTGGGGTGAGGACGGGGCTAGTTGGGTATGTTAGCGCAGTAAGCAGGTGTGTGTGGTGAGGACGGGGCTAGCTGCCGACGTTAGCGGAGTATTAGCGCAGTAAGCAGGTGTGTGGGGTAAGGACCGGGCTAGCTGCGTATGTTAGCGCGGTAAGCAGGTGTATGGGGTGAGGATGGGGCTAGCTGCGGACGTTAGCGGAGTATTAGCGCAGTAAGCAGGTGTATGGGGTGAGGATGGGGCTAGCTGCGGACGTTAGCGGAGTGTTAGCGCAGTAAGCAGGTGTATGGGGTGAGGATGGGGCTAGCTGCGGACGTTAGCGGAGTGTTAGTGCAGTAAGCAGGTGTGTGGGGTGAGGATGGGGCTAGTTGCGTATGTTAGCGCAGTAAGCAGGTGTGTGGGGTGAGGACGGGGCTAGTTGCGGACGTTAGTGCAGTAAGCAGGTGTGTGGGGTGAGGACGGGGCTAGTTGCGGACGTTAGTGCAGTAAGCAGGTGTGTGGGGTGAGGACGGGGCTAGTTGCGGACGTTAGCGCAGTAAGCAGGTGTGTGGGGTGAGGACGGGGCTAGCTGCGTATGTTAGCGGAGTAAGCAGGTGTGTGGGGTGAGGACCGAGCTAGCTGCGTATGTTAGCGGAGTAAGCAGGTGTGTGGGGTGAGGACGGGGCTAGCTGCGGATGTTAGCGGAGTGTTAGCGCAGTAAGCAGGTGTGTGGGGTGAGGACGGGGCTAGCTGCGGACGTTAGCGCAGTAAGCAGGTGTGTGGGGTGACGACAGGGCTAGCTGTGGATGTTAGCGGAGTGTTAGCGCAGTAAGCAGGTGTGTGGGGTGGGGATGGGGCTAGTTGCATATGTTAGCGGAGTAAGCAGGTGTGTGGGGTGAGGACGGGGCTAGCTGCGGATGTTAGCGGAGTAAGCAGGTGTGTGGGGTGAGGACGGGGCTAGCTGCGGACGTTAGCGGAGTGTTAGCGCAGTAAGCAGGTGTGTGTCTCCCCAGGAGTTCGGGCAGCACAGACAGTGAGGAGAGCACAGACTCTGAGGAGGACGAGGCCAAGCGGGACCCCTTCGAGCCCAGCGGCTCCAATGCCGACGACCGCATGGAGGTGGACCCCGGGGAAGGTGAGCCACTGCCCGTTAGGGATGCCCATTCGCAGTGGGAATGATGCGCAGTCGCAGTGGGGTAATGCGCTGTGCAGTGGGAATGATGCGCAGTTGCAGTGGGGATGATGTGCAGTCGCGGTGGGGTAATGCCCAGTCGCTGTGAGGCTGATGCGCAGTTGCAATGATGCGCAGTCACAGTGGGGTGATGCGCAGTCGCAGTGGGAAGGATGCGCAGTCGCAGTGGGGTAATGTTCAGTGGTGCTGATGCGCAGTCGCAGTGGGAAGGATGCGCAGTCGCAGTGGGGTAGTGTTCAGTGGTGCTGATGCGCAGTCACCGTGGCTCTGATGTGCAGTCGCAGTGGGTTAATGCGCAGTCACAGTGGCTCTGATGTGCAGTCGCAGTGGAAATGATGCGCAGTCGCAGTGGGTTCATGCGCAGTCACAGTCGGGTAGTGCACACGGTTATGGGGCTGATGCTTGCCTGTGTAAAAGGCTGCGTCTCTCCTGTGGAGTGATGTTCCACAGGTATGACTCATCTCAAGTGTACTTTCCACTTCCATTTCCTCTCAACGTTTCAATTATAGCTCCCACGTGGACGGCTAACTTCGACGACGTCCCCATGGAGACGGGAAGCTCCACGGCGACCGGCGGGCCCTCTGTAACAGCCGTCGCCACGGCAGTGCTGGAGGGGTGGAGCTCGCCCAATCAGCCGTCAGGGAAGGAGACGGGCTGGGCCGACTTCGCCGGCTTCTCCCCGGTCGCCAGGTTGGTGTCTGTGCCATGCAAACGCCGCTGTGGCACAGCCCGTTAGCCTCTCTGCTAACTAATGCCACTCTACATGCTGATCGTGCTAACAGCTAGCCCCTGCAACTAATGCCAACTCTACACGTTGCTGATTCAGTCGTGCTATAACCAGCCCGTTAGCCTCTCTGCTAACTAATGCCAACTCTACACATTGCTGATTCAGTCATGCTAAAACCAGCCCGTTAGCCTCTCTGCTAACTAATGCCAACTCTACACATTGCTGATTCAGTCACACTCAGACCAGCCCGTTAGCCTCTCTGCTAACTAATGCCAACTCTACACACTGCTGATTCAGTCATGCTAAAACCAGCCCGTTAGCCTCTCTGCTAACTAATGCCAACTCTACAGATTGCTGATTCAGTCGTGCTAAAACCAGCCCAGTAGAATCTCTGCTAACTAATGCCAACTCTACACATTGCTGATTCAGTCATGCTAAAACCAGCCCGTTGCTCTGCAATAATGCCTCTCGTTGCTGAAGTCACACTCGACCACCATTGCCTCGTGGATATGCATCTATACGCTGATTCAGTCATGCTAGAACAAACTAACTGAAACCAACTGTCAAGTAACGGCAAAATCCTGCAGACCTCAGCAGCTGTGTACATGTTGGATTAACTGCTGCTGCCGTACAGGCCGCTGTTGGAATGATGCATTTTGGGTAATGCTTTTTAAAAATTTTCAGTTCCAAGGGTCCTTTGAGGAGTAATTCCCCGGTTGCCATGGAGACCAGCACAGAGACGGTGGACCCCCTGGGTGTCAACGCACCTGTTCAGCCTGAAGGCAGGTTTTGGGGGGGGGGGGGGCACTCTGGAACCCCACAAGTAGGAGCGTACAGAGAGGAGCGTTACTGCTGCTCCATGGTGTAACCTTTGACCTTTGCTCCCACCACAGGGCTGGACCAGTGGCCAAGCGATGAGGCATTGGGGGCGGAGCCGGTGGGCGGGACGAAGACGGAGGGGGCGGGGCTGGAGGCGGAGGAGGAGCGGACCTCTGACCGGATCACGGAGACCGTCACCAACGGCTCCATGAAGGAGACTGTCAGCCTTACTGTAGATGCCAAAACCGAAACTGCTGTTTTCAAGAGGTGAGGGCTGCACCCTCAAAGATCTCCCATCCGCACGGACACGCGTGCACACACGCACACGCACACACACACAAATACACAAACGCGCACGCACGTGCACATGCACGCCCGCTCACCTGGCCTCATGCTGCATGTGCTCTCCACCTGACCTGAGCGCCTGTCTCGAGCCCCGCCCCTGAGCTCTGCTCCTGACCAATGCAAGAGCAGGTGTGGTATAAGCCACGCCTTTCTGCCTTCTCTGTAAATGCTTCGGTGGCACCATGTCTGAAATGTGCACTGCCTTTGTTTTTCTGTTTGTGAAATGAGAATTACGTGTGCTTGTTTATTAGTGACCAGTCATGGTTTTACCTGTAAAATGTTAGTTACAAGTATGCAGTTTATTTTTAAAATAAATTTAAAAAACTGGCTTGTGTGTGGATGTGTCTGAGGGTGTTACTGAATGTGTGTGTGTGAGAGAGGGTGAGGGTGTGTGCATGTTAATGTGCGCATGTGTGTGAGAGAGATGGTGAGTGTGTATGTGAATATGTGTGTGCGTGCGTGTGACAGAGAGAGATGGTGTGTACGTGTGTGTGAGAGAGATGGTGAGTGTGCATGTGAATATGTCCATGCGTGTGTGAGAGAGAGATTGTGAGTGTGTGTGAATATATGTGCGTGAGAGAGATGGTGAGTATGTGAATGTGTGCCTGCTTGTGACAGAGAGAGTGTGTCTGAGTGAGTGAGTGTGTGAGTGAGAGAGTGAGAGAAGCTGTTCTTCAGCTGCAGCACTTACAACATGAGCTTCCTCTTTCCCTTTGCCATGCGCGTGGCTTCAGAGTGTTGAAATCCTATCGGTATGTACAGCCAATCAGGGACCAGCGTCTGTCCTGTCATTTTTTCCATGTCCAGCCACTTCCTGTTTTGTTTTTGTTTTTTTAGTGTATTTTGTTAATGCTCATTTTGCCATCTCCATCTGCATGTTAACCTCCGATGTGTTGGTGTCAGCGACATGAAACCTCCGTGTTGGGCTAAATTACACCATCACAGCTACTGTCAGTCATGGCTGCCCCAGGGCGGGGCTCACCCCCTCCGGCTGAGGCACCCCCCCCCACCACCCCTTGCTGGGTCCTATGTGCACATAGTCCAAGTGATGGGATAGAATTTTTTTGTGTTTTGGTGCCTTTTCATATGCCTGTCTGTAATGTCCTGGGGCCCCTTTCACGTGCCTGTTTGTATTGCCCTGGGGTGCCCTTTCATATGCCTGTCTGTAAGGCCCTGGGGACCCCTTACAGATGCCTGTCTAATGCCCTGGGGGGCCATTTCAGGTGCCTGTCTGTAATGTCCTGGGGCCCCTTTCAGGTGCCTGTCTGTAATGTCCTGGGGCCCCTTTCAGGTGCCTGTCTGTATTGCCCTGGGGAGCCCTTTCAGGTGCCTGTCTGTAATGTCCTGGGGCCCCTTTTAGGTGCCTGTCTGTATTGCCCTGGGGGGCCCTTTCAGGTGCCTGTCTGTATGTCCTGGGGCCCTTTCAGGTGCCTGTCTGTATGCCCTGGGGGGCCCTTTCAGGTGCCTGTCTGTAATGTCCTGGGGCCCCTTTCAGGTGCCTGTCTGTATTGCCCTGGGGGGCCCTTTCAGGAGCCTGTCTGTATTGCCCTGGGGGGCCCTTTTAGGTGCCTGTCTATATTGCCCTGGGGGGCCCTTTCAGGTGCCTGTCTGTAATTCCCGGGGAGCCCTTTCAGGTGCCTGTCTGTAATTCCCTGGGAGCCCTTTTAGGTGCCTGTCTGTAATGTCCTGGGGCCCCTTTCAGGAGCCTGTCTGTAATGTCCTGGGGCCCCTTTCAGGTGCCTGTCTGTATTGCCCTGGGGGGCCCTTTCAGGAGCCTGTCTGTAATGTCCTGGGGCCCCTTTTAGGTGCCTGTCTGTATTGCCTGGGGGCCCTTTCAGATGCCTGTCTGTAATCCCTGGGGGGCCCTTTCAGGTGACTGTCTGTAATGCCCTGGGAGCCCTTTTAGGTGCCTGTCTGTAATGCCCTGGGGGGCCCTTTCAGATGCCTGTCTGTAATGTTGTGGGGGCCCCTCTCAGATGCCTGTCTGTAATGTTGTGGGGGGCCCTTTCAGATGCCTGTCTGTAATGCCCTGGGGGGGCCTTTCAGGTGCCTGTCTGTAATGCCCTGGGGGGCCCTTTCAGGTGCCTGTCTGTAATGCCCTGGGGCCCCTTTCAGGTGCCTGTCTGTATTGCCCTGGGGGGCCCTTTCAGGTGTCTGTCTGTAATGTCCTGGGGCCCCTTTCAGGTGCCTGTCTGTATTGCCCTGGGGGGCCCTTTCAGATGCCTGTCTGTAATGCCCTGGGGGGCCCTTTCAGATGACTGTCTGTAATGCCCTGGGAGCCCTTTTAGGTGCCTGTCTGTAATGTTGTGGGGGGCCCTTTCAGATGCCTGTCTGTAATGTTGTGGGGGCCCCTCTCAGATGCCTGTCTGTAATGTTGTGGGGGGCCCTTTCAGGTGCCTGTCTGTATTGCCCTGGGGGGCCCTTTCAGGTGCCTGTCTGTAATGCCCTGGGGCCCCTTTTAGGTGCCTGTCTGTATTGCCCTGGGGGGCCCTTTTAGGTGCCTGTCTGTAATGTCCTGGGGGTTGTTTCATGATGAATAAGGCTGAAGATTGGTTACTGACTCATTTGGTGAATCTCCCCCCACCACCATCACCATCACTTGTACTTCACACCCTCTTGCTGGAAATGGCAGTCTCATTTGTCCACCCAATCACCTGTCAGCAAGTGGTCCCCAGAAATCTAAATGTGCCATGTCCCCGCCCACATCCTGTCCCGTTTGCCACCAATCCTGAGCGAGGAGGCGCTGCCGTGTCTCACATTCGCCCCGCCGTCCCACCGCATCTGCCCAGCCCCTCCCATTCTGCATGCGTCCGTCCGTCCGTCCGTCCGCCTGTCTGTCTGTGTGGACGCACTCGCTAATGCGATGCTCACTTGAGTGGAGTTTGGTAAGCCATCAATGTCTCTCTGTCCCCCTTGCTGTCTCCCTCCCTCCCCCCCCTCCCTCCCTCTCTATTTCTCCCCCTCTCTCTCCCCCCTCCCTCTCTTTTGCTGTCTCCCCTCTCTCCCTCCCTCCGTCCCTCTCTCTTCCTCCCTCTCTCCCTCTCTCTCTCCCTCCCTCTGTACCTCTCTCTCCCTCTCTTCCTCCCTCTCTCTCTCTCAGTGAGGAAGAGAAGCTGTCTACCTCTGAAGATGCGTCGGCGAAGTACGCCGTGCCGGAAGGAGTTGAGCCAGAGAAAAGCCCCGCCCCCACTGTGGCCCCGCCCACCGCCAGCGGCCAGAAACAGAGGTGAGAACCACCACCCCCCATCCCCCCCCTCCCCCGCACTTTTCTCCCCTTCTTAAATGAGGGAAGGAAGGCCCTGACATCACAAGCGACGCGGTGTTCGTAGGGGTGCATTTCTCATGCCAAACGGGACCCTGGAGTGGGGCAGGGCTGTCCGGACTCTCCTGTTTGGGAGCTGAGCGTTACCCCGAAGCCACACCTCCTCTGATGAGGTCACCTGGCATTGCTCTCGCCTCCCGCAATTGGCCGCTTGTGGCCGTGTTTTCTATTTTTAAAGCGGTGTTAGTTGAATGTATATCGGTTTGTAAAATTCTTTGGAAATCCCCACGCAGCAGTAATTAACAAGTTGTCCTTGACAGAGCTGTATGGAATGGGGAAATAAAATTAAAAAACACTGCAGTTTACACGTCGGATCTTTAATCTGATTGGTTATCGCACCCTGTTTCCAGTCCTTCCGGGTGCTCGACCGACTTGCTCCACCAGCTTGCCTTGCGTTGGCAGCTATCCCAGCATGCCTTGCGGACGTGAAAAAATCAGCTCCCGTTGAAATGAATGGAGGCGATTAGGAAGCCGCTTGTTGTCCGAGGGTGTGTGGCTTCAGGCTTACTCTCGTCCCTGTGTGTGCCCCCCTCCGCCCCCAGCGCGAAGCACTTAGAGGAGAAGGCCCGGTCCCCCACTGAAGCGGTGAACGGGCCCCTGGAGGTCGCCGGGACAGAAGAAGCCAAGTGAGTCTAACCCGTGCCAGACCTGGGACAAATGCCTCCTGCAGTACTGTGAGCCGGTGTGTGTGTGTGTGTCCCAGGTTTAAAACCCCACCTCAGAGACATGCGTGAAAATGACATTTCACTTGAAGGTTATGCAACATTAAATTGTCTAATTCCTGGACACAATCGTCTTAAGCTGTCGTTTATTAACTTGTTAGCCAAGTCAGTCTCTCTCCCTCTCTTTCTGTCTGTTTGTCTTTCTGTCTCACTCTGCCTGTCTCTCCCTCTCTCTGTCTCTCGCTATGTCTCTCTCTCTGTCTGTCTGTCTCTCCCGCTGTTTCTGTCTGTCTCTCCATCTCTCGGTCTCTCTGTCTGTCTCTCTGTCTGTCTCTCCCTCTCTGTGTCCCCCCTCTCACTCGTCACACCCTCTTGTCTCTCTCCCTCCCTCTCCCTCAATCTCTCCTTCTCTCCCTCCCTCACTCTCTCTCTCTCTCTCTCTCTCATTACACCCTCTTCTCTCTCTCTCTCCCCTTCCAGAACAGACCAGCGAGTGCCGTTGGCCGAGGCCGCAGTGAATGGGCCGGCGTGATGCCCCGCCCCTCCCCCCCCCCCCACGGGCAGCTCCGGTCCCGCCCACAGCGCACAGCTCTACTCCAGGAGCCTCCACTAGGGGGCAGTGCAGGCTCGAGCAGAGCCCGACACTGCACAAACTTCCGCAGATCAGGACCAGCAATATTCTTACTAGGTTTTACAGACAGCTGTACAGGAAGTTCCAAACTGTATGAAGAGAATCCCGGAACGAGAAAGAAAAAAAAACACGCTCTATCGGATACAGAGAACTTTTTCATTTTGTTTATATACTATTGTTCTTATGAGGTGATCTGTCCGCTCTCGCCACTTAAAAGGTAATAGTAATGTTGCTATAGTTACGATGATTGTATGAATAAAGTATTTTATAAAAAATAAAAAAAAAAGATGTATACAGAAACTGAAAATATATAACGGAAATTAAATATACCAGTACCAATTGGAACACATAGTGTGACCAAAAAGAATTAAGCTGTTTTTTGATAGGGTTTACCTCTTGCACAAAATCGGATATTTAATTTCCTTCAAAGTTAAAGCAACATCTACTATGAAACATGTTAATCTGCGACTTATGTTGGTCTTTTTTTTCTCCTTATATTAAGCTGATTATTAGGGAAACATATAATTTTAAATATTCAACGAAGGGTTTTTTTTTTTTTTTGCTACAGGTATTATTTGTAAATGTTACTTGTATCCTTGAAAACATGAGCAAGATTTGACAACCTTTGGTATAGTTTTTAACTTTATTTATTATTGAGAAGTAGTTGATAATGTTACGTTACTAAAAAGAGCCATACGCTTGTTCTCCAGCTTGATGATATTAAACTGTGCAGAAACCCCCCCAAGGTGAAGATCTCAGGCGAGTGATGTCCTGGGCCGTCCGGCTCCCGGGTGCGTCTCTGGCACCTTCCGGTTTCGGGTCCTGTAGAGAAATTTGTCCCATTTAGATGGCATGTCTCTCCATCCATATGTACACACACACACACACACACACACATAAGCGCCTGTGTGTGGATGTACATTACACACACACCCACACACACACGGCTGTGTGGATGTACATCACACACAAACACACCCACACACACATGGCTGTGTGGGTGTACATTACACACACACACACACACACACTGGTGTGTGGATGTGTGTGTCACATCGGAGTCTGAATTACAGGACGTGTATGTTCAAGGCGGCTACAATCATATTTCAGTCTGAATTTTCGGATAAGGAAACGATCCATGCCTGCAATTTAAAAAAAATATTAATGAAAATTAAATGTTTAAATACTGCCCCCCACCCCACCCCACCCCACCCAACCCCCACCATCAGCAGTGGATTATTTTTTTGTTTTGTTTTACTTTTTCAACCTCGGCCTCTGGTAGGCAATCCTATGTAAAATTGTTTCATTTCTTTATGGACTGATTGATTTGATGAACAAATATAATGAAAAGTTGTGAACACTGCTAGAGGAATACCTGTTTGGTGTGTTTTACTTACACCCCCCCCCCCAACGCCCGCCATTTTGGCTCCTGTGCCAAACAAGCAGCCGTTGAGGTCTGTTAGGGTGGGGCAGCCCAATCCTGTTCCTGGAGAGCTACCGCCCTGTCGGTTTCCATACCAACCCTGACAAGCCGCACCTCGTTCAACAGCTAGAGATCTCGCCGAGCTGCCAATTCGTAGTATAAGCCGTCCCGAATTACGCTTGAAATGAAAACCAGCAGGACGGTAGTCAGATATCCAGGAGTAGGGTTGGGCATCCCTGAACTTTGGCACTAATAGCCAACATGGGCTCCCCTGCGGAAATACCCACCGTTAGCTACTGGTAGTTAATGTCTGAGAAACATCCAAACGTTGTTGGCCATCGTTGCAATGGTGCACGAGGTGTGTCCATTTGGCACTTACTTTTTTTTTTTTTGCAAAAACTAAAGTGGTCTCCAACCCTGGTCTTGGAGAGCTACAGAGTCAGCTGGTTTTCCTAGTGTGAGTGCACTTCATGAATCAATTAGAGTAGTTGATTACACAGTTAGCTCAACTCACCTGCCGTCTTGGGTCTCAGTTGGGTGCTGATTTTAAGGTGAAAACAAAAACCAGCAGACCCTGTAGCTCTCCAGGACCATGTTTGGAGACCATTGACCTACAGACTATTTGCTTGTGGGCTATAAACTACGGTTGCCCAATCCTGTTCCTAGAGATGTACAGTCCTGAAGGTTTTCGTGTCAACCCTAATTTGGCACACCCGATTATAATAATTAGCGGCTAGACCAGACCTCTAGCTGTTGAATGAGATGTGCTTTGTTAAGGTTGGAATGAAAATGTACGAAAACGGTAGATTTCCAGCAACATGATTACGGCGAAAATTGCTATGCTGGTCAGTGGTCACTCCAGTTTTAATTAAATCCAAGCCATGTGCGAACACAATTGAACTTTTAAGTCCTAAATTGTTCAAATGTAGGATTGTCCACTGCGAACTTCCTGAGCGCAGGTCTTTTTCAGGACACGGGGAATGGTAATCGAAACCATTTCGGTATTTAATCGGCCTCGTTTGGGGGACTAATTTTGGCTGCGGGTTGTTGTTTTTTTACTTTTTACTTCGGAGCGTCATAGGCGGGATCACTGAAAGAACTATTACCTCGGAAGGCGACACGCGGCAATACCGCTGTCCTCTGCCTACCTGGGGCCCTTGTTGTGTGCAGTTTCCCTGGTAACGGGACGTCGCTTCGTAACTGGATGCCCAGGTATTTATGTGTCTTTCCGTATGCACCAGCACCGGCTCATTACAACCCCGTGGACACATGCCTCCTGCTTCTGCCAAAGGCGGGAACTAACGGCACGTTTCCTCGATGGTTCCAAAACGGTTAGGCGATGGCCGAGACCAGTCGCGAGATAAATATGGAAGGAAAAGTTATAGCAGACTTTGTCAAACCGTACGCTAGTCGATTAGGTACTCGGTAGGCCTATCAATGCAGTTATTTTGCCGTGTTAATTTTTTTTTTTAAACTTTGCTCACCAGTTTGGAGTAGCTGGACGGCTTCAGTTTTTCTGTCTGTAATTAAAGTTTAAGCCTGTACAAAAGTTTTAGGCCCTGCTATTCCGGTCGGCCAGTGGGGGCCGCTGGTGCACAAGAAATCGCTCGGGGTGCAACGAAAGCGCACCGTAGGACTGCTTGCCTCAGTCAGTATAGTCTCGATTCGGATTCCACAGCCTCCACGACGACAACGCGTTTACGATTTTACCGAATAAGCCCCCAAAAAAAAAAAAATTTCCATAGGTCCAACAATCTTAACAATGAGCGAGTCACAGTAAATGGTTGCTTTTTCAGTTGGGTACTGGGGTCTTAAAGTGGATAATCACTAACTTATCCCAACAAACCCAGACATTTCTTTTGGAATGGTTTTTTTTCCCCCTCCAGTATGACGTTTGACAGTCACTGAACAGTTTCATTATTTTTCTTTTAAAAAATTAAAAGTCGTGTGTGAGAGATTCTCGCTCTGCCTACCTGGAACATAATTCATGTAATGCATTTGACTCTTAGTCTAAAATATGTGTATATTAATTGTGCTTTTCTGCCATACAAACCCTGCTTTGCCCACATTTTACTCAAATCATTTGATCTTTGTACCCAAAAAAAAAACTATCTTGCAGTTGTGCAGTCTGTCCACAAGAGTGGGCAGCCGATCATTGTGCGTATTTGGGATAAAGTGCGGTTTTATAAATACACCACTATTATGTCTTATATAGCCAATGAGCTATTAACTGCGATGGATTTGCTTAACAAGACTGTTTATCCTTGAATGCTGCTTACGCGAAACAGATGATGGTGATGGCAGTATAGATGGAGGGCTGTGGGGAGAGGTTTGAGGTGCACGTAGTGTGTGTTGTAGGAATAGGGAGGTGAAGCAGAAGTCCCACCGAACTGCATTTCCGGTATACTGCATGCTATGCTAGCGCATTTCATCATAGACGACGAGCGACAACTTCATATAAGCAAATTAACAATTCAACGTTTAGGTAATTTAGGTAACAAGTTAGCTGATTTAAAAACTAGTTTTTCAATGATTTTGTTTAAAAAAGAATGATTTAAAATTGGCCTAAAATGGTTGGGCCCTAAAAAATCTAGGTTGCTTTTCTATGGAAGGGTTTCATGATGGCAGTTATTAGTGGCATGGGGAAGATACCAGTGAGCAAGGAATGATTTACAATCACAAGAACATAATCTTCTAGACTACTGAACATTTTTATTTTTTTTAAAAAGGTGGTTGGGATAGTGTGGTGTGAGCAGGTGGAGGGCTTCAGTTGGAATACTACTTTCCTTAGCATTTCAATAGCAGCGTGGTTCATAGTGGTTTCACGCAAAGGGCCACCAAACAGAGGTTCATACATATCATTCTTGGTTTATACTCAACCTGATATTCGTTATCTTTGAAGAGTACTGAAAATTCCTCACATCTTGATGCACAGGTCATGTCCGAGAGACTTTTTGGAGCTGGATCTAGGCTGTTTATGGTTGTAAAGAGCACACAAGGATTGTTCTGATTTTATTTACCAATTTTGGGGAAAAAAGCTCATTTAGTATTCCTAATTGTCTTGTTAAATTATGCGGCGCTCTTTGAGAATGTAATGATGGTCTTGCAGTTTAGCTTTTCTCCATTTACGTTCAGCTTTTCTACAGTTTTTAGGTTAATATCTTAGGCTAATAATTTAGATTAATGATGCTATAATATCAATGGCATCCTTCAGCTTCTAAAATCACTGACTAAAGCATTATGGGAAGAAGGAAGAGTTAACCTACTAGCACTTAGCAGCACGTCTAGAAGGTGAAACCTATCCATTCAAACAAACTGTACTCAGTAACGCCAAACCGGCTTTACGTTAACAAATGCGCGATTTACGTTCACATTTGTCGTTCAACAGGAGCTTCTGCACATACTGAAAGCGTATTCGAAATGGTGAGCAAACGCCACAAGAGCTAGAATTGTGCTGTTACAATCATATCTTTCTATGCGTTTTGTTAACATTGTGTGATAAATGGATTACTATTTAGGTCGGTGGTAATTTCACAAAATTAATCCACTCAACCACTGGAGTATTTACCTATTTATTGTCCTTGTAAAATGTAGCTGTACTTCACTGTTATAGGAACCGAAGGAGGAGATGGATATTGAGTTTAGAGGTTTTTTTTATTTATTTATTTTTTATTAGGGTTGCATTCGTAGGTACAATTAGGGAATAAAGAAGGAAAAGCGCTATAGAAAACACTCCTCTTTCAAAGGAAATGAGGTCTTTGTCAGCCATGCTGACCATAATTAGGGGTGCCCAGACCTGGCCTGAATCTTTACGTCTGACACTGTGCATGCTGGTTGTTAAATTTACTGCCGTTTGCCTTGTGCGCTACCAGTTTGTCTGAGAAGCGATGCTCCAGTACAGAATGTAATCTAATAAGTTTCTCAGAAAATCTTGGCTTTGGGTCATTTCCATATTGAGGATGCCATTGATCAGAGGTACTTGACCTATGGTTCTGGAACTCGCCCGCGTGCTCTGTTTTGTGTTACAGGCGATCACGTTAACTGCAGTAGCTACAAGCCAGCAAATGTTCTTTCGCGTTTTTGTATTCCTGAAATTTTATTAACACGATACAGGTTCGACCTGTTGCCGTTTGCTCTACGTTTCCTTTGAACTCTTATCTCTACCTATTTTTATACGGCCTCTGCTCTTTACACAGATAGGCTTAGTTTCAGCGAACAGGGCCCACGTTTATCCAGCATCATGGAGTAAGCGAGCTGATTAGGACTCCGCAGGTAACACCTCTCAGTCTATTGTTTAATCAATTTAAACAGTTTATCTGTTTCTTGCCATTTACCCACAATATTGGTTGATTTGACTGGTGAGGGGGAGGTTTGGAGAGGGACGGGGAGTTCGTTCCCCAGTGGTGGAACGAACTCCCGTCCCTCCGACCCTCCCCCTCACTACCCATCTTCCGCCGTGGCCTGAAGACTCATCTCTTCAGACTATACCTAGACTAACCACCACCACGCTGTATATTTCACTCTAAATCCCCCCACCCCCCCCTTTTTCATGACACTTGTTACATGTTGCCCCATCCCAGCACTTTTTGGTCATTTGTATTTGTCCTAATACTGTAGCTTATTCTTCTGCCTAGTTGGCTTTGCAGAGGTTAGGTCTGAATAGTGTTCACTGTGTGAACCAAACTGTGTCTTGGCTAGACATAGCTGTACAAAATAAGTATTGTACCTTAACTGAATCTGTGTTTAGCAGTTGTCTATGACCATGAAATGCACTTTTTGTACGTCGCTTTGGATAAAAGCGTCTGCCAAGTAAATGTAATGTAATGTAAAATCCTGTGGCGAGGCGTGTGGTGCGGTCCGTAGGGTGGGCGGACTCTTGTGGCGTGTATGTGCCAGTCTCCCGCGTGTTATCGATGCCCTGCCGTGGCACCTTCTGAGCTGCGTGTGCCCCCTTCTATCTGCCACCCTCTCTAACGGTCTGAGTGAAGCGCAAAATAAGAAAGGACAGACTGTCCCGTCTCTTCTGAAGAAAATAAAAATAACGGCTTGTGAATATGGAATGGAATGTTCGATCTTAATGCGCGCAGCTATTTTCTGACACGGTGTGGCCTTTAAGAGGATAAATCGTCCCCCAAACATGAAGTGTCTAATTAAGAACAATTAACAGTGTCGCTTCAATTTGGGGGGGCTGTAATTTTGTGACTGGAACAAAACCCGGCTTACACACAGTGGTCACGAGGACCGATCTTGAGAACGACTACTATAAACGGACAAGATGGCTGACGGTGTGGTGTGGTGGTATGAGTTGCTGTCACTCAGGCTGGCGTTGGCGCATTTGTACTGTGGGCTGAGCGCTGCTTCGGGATTGGCTGCTCTGACGTTGGGAAGGACGCAGATGGGCCCTGATGATTGGACGGGAGGGAGAGAGGTGAGCCTTAAGCGGGTGCCTGCAGGGGGAGCTGTTGCTCATTCTCATCTCACACCCGTGCGTGGCGGATCTTATGGTGGAGTTCATCCAGTCGACATCGTCAAATATTTCTGAGTTTACCACCAAGAAGTTGCATTCAAACGGTCGTAAATACCAGTGGTAAACTCGGGTAAGTCCTGTGATAGCAGAGTTAACCAGTTGTGACACATCACTGACCTCAGCTTGCTGTTAACACTTATCCCGAATACCCCACCTAAGTAGCTAGCTGGAGGTAAGATTAGTACCGTGAAATGAGCGACCGCGAGGGACAGTAAGAAGACAACTTAAATTATATTAAATAATTCCTTCCTGCAGGTGTGTCCACCTGGGCAGTAAGCACAGGAGCAGGTATTGTGTGTGATGTTAGTAAGGTAGAGAGCCATGTGATTGGACGGGTGGAAAGTAGTTTAATTGGACTGTTACTGCAGAAAGCCATGTGATCGGGCAGTTGGAAAGCCATGTAATTGGACAGATGCCCCCGAAAGCCATGCGATTGGACAGGTATGCCTGTCCCATAGTTGACCCTAGTCTCCAGCAGGTCCTATCCCAGATCCCCTTTTTTTGGCACCATCCCATAAGCTGGCAGAACAGGGTTGTGCTGATTGTGGGGTCTCCGCCCTGCTGGTCCGAAAGGGTTAATAGCAGTAGTGGACTCCAACACAAAGGCTCTGTCTGCAGAGTAGACGGTAGCACACGGTCCTTATCTCTGTTCCATACATACAATGGGCCAAACTGATTGAGCTCGTTTGCTTTTATGAGTATTTGGGGGAAATCTATGTGGGCCCTTGGCTGCTTAACTGTCACGTATTTATTAGAAAAAATTGAGTTTGTAGAACTGCTCCTACTCTTAAAATCTCTTTCTGCAAATAACATAAAAATCGAATGAAATGAACGGTGTGAGATTGTTTTTCCTGTATCTTGCTCTGGTGAAGCTTACAGTTTCATTCTTTGTTTTCCTCTCTGCTATGTTTGTTGCAGAGCCGTTTTGTCAGGTATTTACCGGACAGAATTACATCTGAAGTGCCGCAGATAAGCTCCAGCCGAGAACTGGGTGCTTTGATGTGCCGCCGCGGTGATAATGGCTCGAGGCTGCGAGCGAACGGAGCCGGGCACTTGCGTGTCATTGCCGCCGGGTCACCGAGAATGGAACGCGCGCCACCAAATCCGTTGCCTTTCATGTGGATTTTCGGTCTCTGCTAATAGCACTTTTTGCGCCGCGTTGTTAGCAGCGCTTGCACGCGTGAAAAAGATCTAAATTTTGACCTATTCTATCCCATCTTTGATGTCATAAACTGAAATGGTACTTTTGATCCATATGGAGCCAATACGCACGTTTGCGGCCATGATTTAATTAGTTGCATGCCTTAGTTCTCGCGGTAATTTCTCCTTTACGCGTTCGTCAGTGTAAGCTTTGCCCTGTTGCGAGTCGTTCCTGAGTGTTGGTGGCGATGTTTTTCCCCAGTTATTGCAGTCTTCGTGAGTCACCGCCGTTAAAGACTTTTGGAGATGATCCAAAAGCTTGAGTAGCATTCACTGATTACACAAAGCATATTGTACTTTTCTTTTGCACAGCCCGAAGGTGAAAATGCAGTGCTTTCACAAATGTAATGTGGAAGTCTTACAAATGCAGTAAAAAAGACGCCTATTATCCCTATCTTTTTAAATAACCCATAATTGCAGTGTCACGTTATAATGTCCTGAAATTGCTAATACTGTGTTCCAACTTAAATTGCCGTGTCCATTATAATGTGTTCTGAAGTGACTAATCAAATGTAATTTGCTCATGCTAATAGCTTTGACTTGATACTTAATGTTGTATTCCCACTCGAGCCCTGGAGTGTTGGCCAGCCAGGTGGTGATTAATGCTGAAACAAGACTCTAATTAGTAATTACTCTGGGTATTTACGTTGTTTCACTTTCAGCGCCTTTATGTCCGAACTTCGCAGCCTGAGTTAAAATGGCTGCTCGGTGGATCGAACCGTTCTACTTGCGGCGTGAGAACGTGTTTGCGGTCTCTGTGCGCACTGGAAGAGCCTGCCTGCCTGCTTTGAATAGCTGTCACCTGTGCATACATTTTTGTTTCTCACTGTCCATTTGAATGATAAGAATTTAAAAAATAAAATAAAAATTGTAATGTATATGCATGCAAGTATATATACTGTCTGTTGTATGCTATTTCAGGAGTAATATAGTAATGTATACCTGCACAAAGATGGGTATGTTTATTGGCTATGTTTCTCTCTGTCTGCTTCAATTGTTGCTTTGAGAACTGTCGACAGTGTTTGGTCTCTTGATACAAAAAAAAAAAAACATACGTCATTGATATCAGTGAATGCCGTCTTCAGTAAGTTATATAATTCAAAGAAAAGCACTTTTGATAGTTACGACTCATTGTTAAGGGCTGAGGTACGTATATAGCTACCTCCTTACCGTGACCGCCGAAGTCACACAGGATGACGCGTCACGCAGAGGAAGGGTTGTTAATGAGGCCCAGAGTAGAATAAACCCTGAGAGAAGAGGGGGACAGGATTCAGGTCTTAACTTTGATGTTCCTGACGAATTTGTTCTGGACCCAGTGTGACTGGCTTGTGGGGTAATCGCCGTTCTCTGCCGATGACCCAGCTACTGTTTGTGTAAAATCCGTCATTTTCAAATGAAGAGACTGGATATAAGGACTCCATGTTGTTCTAGCGCTGCTGTTTTATGGTGGTTTATCCACCCCCCCCCCCCCCCCCCCCAGACAGTGTGACATAGGGAGGTAATGCCGTCTTCTAGTTGAGCGTTTATATGATTGCGTTTATGCGTTTATTCGACAGTGCTTTTGACTTATTCCAATTCGGCGCTGTTTTCATCATGTCGGCATGGTGAATACACCCTGGCCTTTCTGCTCGTTGCATTTATTTGTGAGAAGTGAGAGGGGGAAAAAATCCTTTTTTAATAGCATTTGCTGCTCGTTGTCATCTTGAACCTCCACGCTGAAATGAAGCAGAGGACATGTAAAAGCTATTTTTACTCAATTACCCATGGGCCAAAACCCGATTAAGGTCTTATTAAATAAAACCGCCACCGAGTGAAGTGAAGTTTTGGCAGTGCTAAGCTACATTCGTTTGTCTTGTGTCGTAGCATTACAGAACATGTATTTCATTTTATGGTAGCATCCAACTGCAAATGCCTGCTGGGATAGACTGCCCCCTCCCAATGACCCTGACCAGGAGTAAGCGGTTAAGAAAATGGATGGATGGACAATGAAGCCTAAATTACGTACAAAAAAAAAGGTTTTCTAGCTCATATCCCTAAAATGAGGGGTTTAGTTCATTGCACTGTCCCACATCTGGTTTGTCTTGATTACAAAGCCCTTCGTAGTCATCAGTTTATTAGGGACCTGATTGTGACTGTTTGACATGAATATTGTTTGATGCAGATAACAGGCCAAACAATCTCAAACCAAATCCGTAACAGATCTGTGCAACCATGCACACACACAGACTCCATGCACTCAAAACATGATGCTAGGCACTGTTCTAATGACCTTTTTTGTGTGCAAACGCAGGCTCGCACACTTCTCGGTGTACATGCGGGCCCTGGATCGTGGCGAAAACAAACGCGTGCAAATTCGTGGTCACACACTAACATGGAAAAGCCATGCCGCGGTCAAACTCGTGTCACGTGATCACATTAAGCATGTTGGCCTCTTTTCAGAGCTGTACAAAAGATTGTAATGGCTGCTTATCAATGAGTCAGCTGGTATTAAGCATTTTATTGGCCTCCAGCATATGCTTCTCTCCGCTCGGTCTCTTATAATGGCCTCTCTGTGTGCACACGAGCACACTGCTTTTTTCTGCGGCTGGTTTGCTGGTTTTGTCTGTATTCATGCTCAAATCCCCAGCTTGGCACTCTCTGTACTGTGATCCATTTCTGTATTGTGATCCCATCTCTATCTGTAACACTCTCTCGCTGCACTGTGATCCCATCTCTATCTGTAACCCTCTCTGCTTTACCCTTGTCTGAATAGAAGTGGGGAAAAAATACAAAAGGGTGGGCCACTCCTTTTTAAAAAAAATTTTTCCTTGGCGTGCCTTTGTGTTCACCATAGCAGTTTGAATTGAGTTTGGCTGAAACCGTTACAACACTGTGTCATCTAGGATTTGAACTTGCACTCTTCTGGTTGGACGTTCAGATCTTGGACCCCTCGGGCCCTCTTACTGCCTTTGTGTGGAAGGGACTTCTGATCTGTGCAAACCCATGGTAGTCACCGGGCGTATTTCCCAGTGAGCACAAGCCGAAATCTAGTCTGTGAATGTAGATGTCTAGAGGAGTGGAAATTTAGGTTGAGAGATGTTTTGACAGAACCAGACTAGGTTAGGTAGCCTGGCTATGTCCTAGCTGGCTAGGAAATTTTCATTTTCAACCAAATCTAGTCAGGTTTTTGCCAAATGTCTTGATAAAACCTGAGAGAGGTTCTCAATGATCCAGGGTGTGTGCTCAACTGGGTTGTGTCGGTGGTGGAAGTTTCTTGAACGGCGGCTTTGCCAGAGAGCAGGAGCTGGACGAGTTCTGATATGGAACCGCGTCTATCGTTACTTCTCCATCCCTACCGGTGTTAAACAAAGCGGGAGGGTCAGTGCCCGCGCAACGCAAAGATAAACTGATAGCGACTCTTCTCTGCATCGGCCGATGTCCTTCCTGGTCCGTTCTGTGGTCGAATAGAAAGCCGCGATCCCGCTTGTCCTGAAGGCAGAGGGCAAGTCTCGTAAGTTCCGTTCCCGCAGCCGAGGTCGCGGGAGATCGTTACCTGTTTAAATGCTAATCAGGTGTGCGCGCGATATTGGCTCCGCTGAAATCACGTCAGATGCAGCGGGAAGCGGAGAGAAAGGGTCGGAGAAAAATAGGACCCCGGCGGGGTGATTACTGCCCCGTACACCCCTACTGTTCTCTTGTATTTCCCGTGAAATATTATTCATATCCTGCCTCTCCGGTGAGCCCTTTCTCTAACCCCGGTGTTCACAATAGAGCGGAGCGTCCGCGCTGTTCTTTTTTTCCCGTTAAGCCTCATCTCCTCCTTATTTAGAAGCCTAATGATTGACATTTTGTTATCTCGCCGCGTTCCCTTTGATGGCTTTGGTGGCAGCAGTGAATATGGCGGTAAAGGCGCCAGGTTCCGCGGCCTCTCCCGCTCCGCTCTCTCTCTCCTTAGGGCGCGAATAGCCGTAAATGAGGGAGACTCCCTACCTGGGCCTCGGCTATTGTACCTGTGCTAACATGACCCGGCAACACCGAAGGAACCGAAGGACCCACACTGCGCTGGCAACAAGCTCCGCTCCGCTGGTGACACTTTTCCGGGGTCTTCTGGAAGATGAGCTCGTCTTTACGCGTACGCTCATTTGTCAGATATAATTTATATCACGAAGGCTAATGGCTGTGTCGCCCTTTAATTGGTGAACAGCCTAGCAAGTACAGTCTCTGGGCAAAATACACGCAGCACAGCCAAGGAGACATTCATACAAAAAAACCTTTATCCTGCTATTTAAAAAAAAAAAAAAAAAAAATCATAAAATACAGGCAGGTTCCTGTATGGCTAAGAGTTGCATTTTGTGATGTAACCAGCCGGTTACATCATCGTACCGGCTTGCAGGAACTGCATGTACGCTTTAGCAATATTAAAATAGATTTTATTTTTCTTTTGCATATAAGAGTGACACGAGTGGCAGTGGCAGTGTGGCATGAGACTGGTGTGTTTAAGGAACGGGATCCTAAACAGAGGTGGGTAACCCGGCTTCAAAGAGCAAAAAGACCAGCTGATTCTAATTAGCATAACTCGTCACCATGGTAGGAGAACTAATTATTGTAATCAGCTGGTTTAGTGCATGGTGGTGGAGCAAATACACGGTCAGTCTTTTTACTCTTTGAAGCCGGGTTACCCACCTCTGATCCTAAAACCAACAGGTTTCACTGCAGATTCTGTAGCAGAGGTGGACAACAAGGGTCGCGTCTGTTTCTGGTTTCCATGCCAACTTCTGGCCTTAATTACTTAATTAGCCCAAACATTTATGCAATCTGACATTTTAGCCACATTTCTTGATAAGCCCATGAACAACAGTCTGAAGCCTGTTCATGAGTTCCTATATGAAATGTTTTACTGTGATCTAATCTAAGAGTCAACCAGTGTTGGAGTATACAGCCAATTAGCTCATTTAGCCAGAGTAACTGGTGGAAACCAAAAGCTGTATCCACACCGGCCCTCTGGGACTGGTATTGACTGCCCTTGTTCTGTAGGCCCACCAGATCCTCTGCTCTGTGTTCTTAACGTCTGATGACCAGCCTCCTTGCCGTTGATGTCGAATCATTCTAATTTTTTTTGCATCCTCTGAAAATTCATTAAAGGGCATCACCTAGTACAGTACTGTGGGAATGGGTTTTCTGTGCTGTAATGCAGTCCTGTAGTCAAGAAGGGGGAGGGCAGAAGGAACTGAGTATCTGGTGAGTCTATAGAATCTCTGCTTACATGTTTGTAGCTGATGATGGGAGTCCTCCATTGTGTCTCGAAGTTTGGTTGATGCATAGAGTTAAAGGGGGGGGAAAATAACTTTCAGCATTAAACCACTTGGATAATGTTCTTCTTTAACTGTGCTCTCTCTTGCTTCATTCATTCATTATGTTGCCTTATTTCAAATATAGAAAATGAACACTTGTGAGCAGGTACAAAACTACCTGGTTTCTTTTTGGGGGACCACGTGGACAGTTATGATTTCTTTACACCGTGTGTGTCAGAACAGATAAGGCAAATGGAAACCTAGAAATCTGGTTATCATGCAGCTGGAATGACTGTAGGACTTCTACAGTTTTGTTTTTTTCTGACAGCAGTGTACTGAAGAGTTTGTTTTATTAATTTGACTGTAACCATAGATACCATAGCCATGATATTTCTTCAGTAAATCGGCACATCCTCTTTTCATATAGCATAGCTTTTGCCATCCTACCCAAAGCTTACAAGTCCACTTGCTGATTGGTTCAGTGAGTTTAGGAATAACCAATGAAAAAGAACCAGGAACAGCTGTAGGATTTAATACAGCATTACAATGCTTTCTTCTGCTTGTTTTTAAGTAACTGTTAACTGTATGATATTCTGGGTGTGTTCATTTATATATTAAATATCTACCATTCCTTACATTAAACAGCAGAACTGAACATGTGCTGAACTATGAAATTCCTAGGATGCATATAGTCATCCAGGAACAAAACCAGATTGTCTCCATATTAATATATATATATATATTTTTTTTTTGTCAATGATCATGTTTTTGCAGATAAACTCTCCATTACAATTTGCTTGTATTTGATTAATGAAGTAAAACAAGCTATTTATGACCTTGTTCTTGTCTTTTAAAGAGTTTGTCATTCAGTGTAGGGTGCTTGACATATCTGCCGAGCGCAAGTGTATGACGAGCAGTGATTACTCGTGTTAGGTACTTCCAAAAGGGCCATTCACGTTAATTAGCATTAAGATGTGGACCTGTGGAGGTCAGAACAGCTGAGACTGTGACCCATTTCAAACGACGACTGAAGACCCACCTCTTCAGGCTGCACCTCTCCCCATCCCTCCCTTCCCCCCCTGTAAATGACTAAACTTAGGGGTGTAACTAGGCAGCTGTTTAATAGGTGACTTAGTTGATGCGCCAGTCTTAACGACTACTTGTATTTTTATTTATTTTTATTTTTCCATAGATTGCGTTGTTGCCGTTCTCGTTGTTAGTGTTAATCAGTTTAACCACCAGGGTCCAAGTTGAACTATGCGGTTGTTCCCTGTACTTGGACCGGTACTTCTCTCTAGGGGTTTCGTCATACTTGTTCCTGGTTATGGTTATACACTTTGTTGTACGTCGCTCTGGATAAGAGCGTCTGCCAAATGCCTGTAATGTAATGTAATGTAATGTAATGTAAGATTGTGAATGCTTGAAGATCGACGGCCCCTGATGAATATTATTGCTTTTGTGCTTTCCATGTTCCTCAGTGCTGAGGTGCCCATGCCGCGTCTTTGACCCTGGAGGTGTGTGGCCAAGAGCCTTCTGCTTCCTTCACACCGGTGGAAGTCTGATCTTGTCGCGTGGAAAGTGGGAGTGTGTGGGCCCTTATTTCCCCTCTGATTTCCTTTCCTCCTGCACGTGGAGATGCCGCTGGCTCGATTTTGTACCAACTGAGCGGGGCAAAAGTTATCAACAAGTGCTTTATGTTTTAATTTTTTTCCCTTTCTCCGCAATCTTCAGTGTTGAAGGCGAGTGGTACTTGAGGCCTACTAGAAGGCCTGCTGGATCTTTGCAGGCGCTGGAAAGATCCTCAACTAGCGTGGATGCCGACCCGAAGCCTATTGGCACTCAATGGACATAAGTATATTTATTTGGCAGACGCTTTTATCCAAAGCGATGTACAGTTTAAGTGCATACTTGTATGTAATTGGACAACTACAAAACACAGTTCCGATACAATACTAGCTGTACCTTGCTCAGACATCCTGTCCGTTCAACATGCCCATAGGCTGGTCGAGTTAAGAAAGCATGGGACAAGCCGATAAAGCACAACATCCAAGAACGATATGAGTGCAATGTAAGTTCTAGATGAAAATACAAGCGTAACGTGAAGGTGATAGAGGATCAAGACAGAAGGATACAAGCGATAAGCGCACTCCTAGATTGGGAGTACCCTGTATAGTAGTGATAGTTAATCCAGGAACAGTCTGAAGAGATGCAGTTCCTTTCCCGTGTGGACGGATGAGTCGCGCTAGGAGCGTGCCGGTTCGGTGCGGGGCACTGAGGCATTAGTTCTCGGGTAGCCCAGAATGTATTAAAGTTGCTGCCACCTGTTTCCTGTTCGCTGTGTGTGGTGTGGTGTAGCTACGGTTCTGGCTAGCCTCACTTGTCAGCCTCATAATATGTGCTCATAATGTAATGTAAAATTAAATAATATAACATAATCTATTGTTTTGGCCAATCGTGCACCGAGCGTCTGGAACCGAGGATAAGGCACATTACCGGAAAAAAAACCTTTCCTCACTACGCGCCAAACCTCGGGTGTTCCTGAGCGCGTGCTGCGCCAACACTGAAAATTCTTTCCGCGTTTTGAGATGTGACCTGAATGTATGCGCACGATTCCTTGCCGAATATACAGGGCGCCCCTATGCCATCTCCTTATAACTACCGGTATTACTACTTTTACTTTTGAACGGTACCAAAATAAAGACTGTGTTGTGAGCCAAATTTAGTAGTTCAATTATTTTTGCTGTCTTGCTGACGCATTTTAAATTGTCAAAATCAGTCTCAGTCAATTTTGTACGCGGCTTTTATTATCCCGTCAGAGTATTTTGAATAATGGCCCTTTGACCCTGAACAAGCAGGACATTTTCCTTTTAACGTAGCCTATGATCTTAATGGCACAGGGACCATTTTCATTGTCACCGTGTGTTTACGTCCGTAGACATTGTATGTTTTAGGATGACTACACTTCTCTTTATCATTGCGTTTTCGTTACAAAGGGTATCTGACTCTTCCATTCACGAGTGATGATGCGGGTACAATTATTCTAATAAAAAGCCTTGTCAGTTTCAAAAGCCAGGTAGTTCTGTTTTTAATTCTGTTTTTGTTTGGATGGGTGAGGTCAGAATCACGTCATCCTTCGTCCATGTATGGCAAGGCAGGCAAATCGTAATCCGATAAAGAGACTCGTAGCAGTTCGATTATTACATCCCCAATGGCTTGCAAGAGCACGAGCGCATTACGGCAAATTGTCCAACTTCTTAATGTACTGACAGACTGGGGGGAGTCGTGACGTCAAGGACAGGTGGGTCCCCCCCGCCCCCCCCCTCCATTCTCAATAAATAGGCAAACGGTACCCTCTCACATTCTATTGCACGCCGAGTACACGGGAAAAAAGGATGGAAAAGTTCTCCCCGGAAAATATATTCTTATAGTTTTAGTTTTTACAGACTAAATTCATACTTTAAAGAAACAGGTCTCCAAGTTTTCAGACTCATTTCTACACATTTGCCTTTAAGAAGAAATATAAAGGTGAGTCCGAAATTTAGGCTATATAGAATGCTCTTGAAATGTTTTTCGTTGGGCGTGGTACTTGGAGCGTCCACAATTGAGTTCTATTAATGTCCAGTCGCCTGCTTTCTGAGTTTCGGTTTGGGTGGCCTACTTTTGTCATCCAAGTAAAAACACGTAAGCCCCAATAAAGAATGTGTGTCTATATCTGCGATTAATTGCATGTATTAAATTGGGCAATTTCCCCCAAAACCAATGATGTATTGTTTCCTTCCTTGCAGATGCAGAAGTGTGTCGGGGTAGTTTGCGTGTTCCTCATCTTCTGCGCAGCACTGTCGGAGACCGTTGGATTGGTGATTGCGGTAGGCTTAACTCTGAACAAATCTACTTCGTGCTATGTCTATGCAAATACGGGGCCCTCTAATTCTTATTGGAAAATAGCGTAGTCTAATTGATTGCTTGCCTGTATTGTAGTCCTCGAAGGTTTCGGGGGGGCGGGGGATTTTCCAGATTATGTTGGTGTGTACAGGTTTGTAGCGGAATATGCAGAAAGATCACGTGCTAATCTTGCTTTAATGGAATCACCATGCAGTTTATTTAAAATGTATTTAACCTCAAATATGAACAACATTATGTTAAAGCGTCTTTTATGTTGGTTATTACATACTGGTTTATATTTGCCTTGGCCTACTCATTTGCAATTTGACTTGTATGTAGCCTAGCGTAACGGTTTGCAGTTTTCCCGATACACAGTAGGCTAATGCAGAAGTCGCGACCTGTAAGAAAACGTCAAACGGATAATATATTAAGACCCAACACGTATTATCAAATATCAATGTGATACCGGCAATAATCTTAAAACGATGTTGTGGATCTGAGGTGTCCTTCAGTGAAATAACCATTCCACACTGTCCCACTCTTCGCAGGCGAAAGAGAAGCGCGGCTGGACTTTAAACAGCGCAGGGTATCTGCTGGGACCCCGTGAGTCTTCCCCTCGCGCATCCATTTACACCACATTGCACGAGAACACCACAGTTTACCTCAGACCGCGCGTCTGCCTTCTTAAATTAACCTTTGAATGCTAGTTTATACGTAGGTCTATTTTCTGTGTCCAAAATAAGTAAATATTTTACTTGTAAACAAAAATTTTTTTCTCTGGTTCCTTCGTTTTCCTGTTTAAAAAAAAAAAAAAAAATTCATTCTGCTTTAGCCTACGTCCTAGTACTGCTTGGAACCTAGTGTTTGCCTGTCGGCATAAACACCGGCCTAACAAATAATGTTTTACTGGATGTTTTAAGTGGAGAGTCACGGCTAGTTTTCAGCTTTAATGTGCTCGGGGCTCTGGAAATATTGGACCCTATTGCTGTAGCTTTCGGTTGTGTTGTTCCACAGCCGACGGCACCAATTCAACCAGACAGCGTTAAACATCACGTTAACATTTTAATATGGTGCTCGGCCAAAAAATAAAATAAACAAAATAAATTAAAAATAAAAAAAATAACAAAGAACGCTGTTAAGAAGATTTTAGGAAATGCTCGATTTGAAGAAACTCGTTACCGGATGAAGCGCAATCCGATTGGTTTAATCAGGGCCCTTTCAAAAGCAGTAATCACCAATAAACTATGCTGCACGTGGCTTTACATACAGCATCAAACTAAACGTCTTTTAAAATCTTCTATATTTGAGTGCGTGCGACCCAGAATAATTTCATGCAGTGCGGCTGTACGTTGACCTCGCATAACTAAAGGCCAGTTTTCAGTAGGCCTATTTAAGAAGGCAGCTCCCTTTTCATCTTCCCGATAAATTAACTGAAAATGAAAATAGGCGGTTCTGTGTGTCGACGTTCTCCCTTCAGCTGATCTGTGCGGTGCCGAGCTCTTGGAAGAGCCATCGGCGCGCCGGCCGAAGCCTGCGAAATAGTCGGTGTTTGTAAAGCCCAGGTAAAATGCCGTCATCCATGTGTTTCAGGTCGTATTGAACACCTAATACAGATAAAGGACAGTCCCAGTGCAAGGGGGCGAGAGGATCTGCTTGACGAATGTAAGATAGCACCTGCAGGTTGCTTCAGTCAACAGAATGCGCTGTTTTCTGTGTCAATGTCGTTCGCTGTGTCGTCTTGGGCGTACTGAACGTCGGGAAAGGCGAGGAACTGGTCTGGCTTCAACGAAGTTTAAAGGCAGTGTACACGCATCATCCTTCGTGTAATGTGCAATAAGTGCACTTTTGGTTTTTAGGTATTCTTATTGTTCATTAACATTTTTTGATGTTTGTTGTTTTCTTGCAAGTTGTAATGTGACTAAACTTAATATTTAACATTTAAATATTAAAGGTCCAAGCTTGCGTTCAGGCTTAGCTAATCAATCATCGAGATCTAAAGGCATCTCTGACGAGATGACGTGGTTTCGGTAGTACCAGTCATCACGTCTCAGTAATTAGGCATTGCAATGGTACCTCATTAATATACTTTCAGTTCTTGCAACTCTGTATTGAAGGTCTTAATTGTTGAGTGCACCAGTTCAAGTAATTAAATGTACACAAAATAGTGTAGCTTTAAGGATGTAGTGGGTGTCTGCTACCGACATGTTTGCCCCACCCTTTAAGAAGGGTCAAGGCCTTCTGCATTGTGCGAAATTGTAATGTAGTATTCAGCAACTCTGAAGAATACGAAGGTATCTAGCAGTGTCATACTGTCATTAGTTAGCTTGTGTATCGTCGTTAATGTACCGAGTATATCTAGTCCTGCCCTTCTGTTATGTGACACTTGTACCTTTGGCGTGTTGTGGGACCCCCCCGTCCCCCCCCTCCCGTCCCCCGTCCCCCTCATCTGTTATTCCCATTTTTGTTCATCTTTGGTCTTCACGTTGATGCGTCGTTTGTTGTATTCTGTTCGAAGTTGATTTTGCCCTCGCATTTTCGTGACTTGAAGTGAAACCTGCAGGTTGGTTTTTTTTTTAATTTTTTTTTTTTTTCCTGTTTTAGTTTTTTTTGTTTCAAGAAGCCATTTTTTTTTTTTAAAGTGGCGTTCCTTGGTACTGACCCCCAAGAGTGGGTAGAGACCATGTCCTGTTTTTCAGACAGCAGAAATGTATATCTCTTGCTAGGACAGCAGGGGGCGCCAGACTGGTCAGTTGTCCTGTGTGCTTTGTGTTTGCTGGACAGATGCCATTGACAGTCACAGAGCACTCAGCAACAAGCATGGCCTCGCGGGGAAGAGAGACCTGCCCGCGGAGGACGACTTCAAATCGAGTAAGAGCCCAAACCGCAGCCGGGGAACCACGCCCACGCTACCCTAGCATAGCCAAGCACCCAGTTGGTCTGCTGAAGTTGCCTCTCCGTTCTCTCTGTAGTGCGGTCTAAATGACAGTGTTTCCCTCAGAACGCGGCTGGGGCAAACCGATTGCTTAACTAACGGCTTTTAAACCAGTTCTGACTGGTTCGGTACAGAAGGCCCAACCCTTTAATGGTCAAATTGCAATGAGCAAACGGCTAGACTCCAGCCATTGCTAGCTCCCTTGCGCTGTGGCTGAGGACGGGCTAACCCAACCTCCAGCCATGTTAGGTTAGCATCTATGATGACTCGCTGGCTGACTGGCTCCTGGCTAGTCTGTTATGATGCATCCCTGGCTGAGATGTAAAAGTAAAAAAAAAAATTAAGTAAACATTTCAAAGAGGGCCTTGGATTAGTAAGACCTCTGTTCCTTGGTATTTCTGCATTTGCAGCAGGGATACTATTTTTATTTAACAATTATCGTTGTCTCTGTGAGTCCAGCACTCTAAGTCCCTTAAAAATATTACCTAAAAATAAAAAACCTTAACCCCCTGTGGAGCAGCTCGTTTTGACCAGAGAGGGTTGGGACAGTATGTGTGAGTCCAGTGTGTGAGAGCTTTAGTGTGTATAACATGCTGTCCGTTTCTCCAAATCCATTAACACACACGTCCTGTCCATTTACACAGGTGCCCTGAGAATAGCGGACGAGAATGTAATACACACCATCATCGACTTCCTGTCTTACCTGAAGCTGAAAGGTGAGGCTTGCCAAACAAATCAATCGATAAATCAATCAAACGGTGGTTTTCGTGGCCAGGCTGTTAATGCCATATGACTTAAATCATCTGCAGAGCACTTGCTTTAGAAGTGATAATAAAGTACAGCGGGTGGTCACGATCAGAAGTTAGGGCTACAGTTGTCTTTTGTGACTATTAAATAGGCAGAGACTACCAGTCCAGACTAAATACCAGACCATGGGGCCCATTCACACAGTGGAACAGTGTCTTAAGATACAGCATCAGACCATCGGCCCCATCCATGCACTAGAATAGCACCTTAATAGTTACTAGACCATGGGGTCCATCCGTGCCCTGGAACAGTGCCTTAACAGGATGAGCCACCCAGCAACCCCCTCTTATGTTCTTGTTCTTATACCTTTGTGTTTATTTTGTTGTTGTGTTTTTTTTCCAGAAATGGGAGCCCTTGACAACGTCTCCCCTGCCCTCACATCAGAAGAGGTGGGCCAGCCTTAGCCTGGGTTAGCAGTTAGCGTCACACGTACAGGAGCTGGTCCAGTTTCAGTACAAACCCCCCCCCCCCCCAAATCTCTCACGCACTTTCCAAACTGACCGACACTTTGGCTCCTGGAGCCCAGTCTGTTCCCCACTGTACAAGCCGCCAGAACCTTCCCTCCTGCCCAACTCCTAAAAACAAACATTGAGGATTGAGTTTTGTTTGTTTTTTTTTTTTTGGTTTATTTCCAGTTGGTTGTTTTTGTTTTTTTTTTGGAAAAAAATGTCTTATGAATAAAACCTAGTTAAAGTGCACAGGATCGTTAATTTGTTCCCTGTACAGATGCAGCAGAACACATTTTTTTTTTTTTCCCCCCCTACACGTTGCAAAGCAGCTGTGAGGTTGTAGTACTGTGCAGAAATGCACAGTACTACAATACTGTGTACAATTTTTAAAAAGACTCTTTAATTTCCTACTAATGCCGAGATATTTAGCGTTTTATTTAGTATTTAGCGTATTTTAAAATGGTCCCAGCAGAGTCTTCACCACGGCAGGGTTTGGCCCATGTAGTCCCTGAATTGTCCGTGGTCCTTCTCAGATAATCCAGCAATGACGGACAGCACTGCTGAGCTGCTCTCCTCCACACTCATATCAGCCTGCAGGGGCAACGCACGCACACACACGCACACACAAAATCACCCGAGACACACGCGCGCACACAGACACACACACACACACAGAATCACCCGAGACACACACGCACAAAATCACCCGACACACACACACACACATACAAATGTTAAAGGCCATCTCATAGTTCCAGCTCGCTGAAATACTAAAGCAATATCCAACCACGTTTGGGGGACACTTCGCTTTCAGTTGAGTTGAGCTTTGGTTCATTTTGTCATTTGCACACTACTCCTCCAACATTATGTCCATTTTTTCAGTCCACAAATTGAATTTACTTAGTTGACTTAACTTTAGGGTTGGGGTTACTCCATTTAATGTCCAAGCTTGCTAAATGTTCACCTGTCTGAAATTATACATCTGTCAGACACACTCAGGTCTTAAATAGACGGTCTTACACAGCTTACATTTCACATGGTTTGAACTCGGACAGCTGCATATATGTACAGGATCAATTTGGGTTCAGAGCCTTGATCAAGGGTATATTGGCTGTGCCCCACTTTGGAATCAAACCTGCAACCTCTGCATAATAAACCCAGCTCCCTGGCCGCCATGCTACACTGCCACTCATCGGTGGAACTGATGTGGCATGACAGAACAAAAGATGGTGATGGTGAAGGTGAAGAAAACAACCGGTCAATAAGCGTGAATAATCAATTCCTCATCACGTGAACAATGACCCAGATACAAACCACTGATTAAATCCAGAAGAAGTAGGCCCACAGCCAAAACCGTACCAGTGCTATGAGGAATCCAGGGGCCCCTGCCTATACATGGTGCTGGTACGGTTTTATGACTAAAGATTTGTAACGTGCGCTGGCCTACAGTTTTAACGCCCTTCCTTTCGGCCTGGAAGCCAATTTCACTCCAGAGCCCTGTGGAGAGAGTGGGAGCGTTTTACAGAGAGCGACGCTAAAAACCCCAAAAGCTCACCATGGGCCCGCCCATGTCCGTGCGCACCCATCCCGGGTGGAGCGCCATGCACAGGATTCCTTCGGGCTCCAGGTCGACGGCCAGGCACCTGGTCACCATGTTCAGCGCCGCCTGTGGCCAGACGGTGCAAAGACACAAGGACAGGAAGGGGGGAGCTCAAATTTTAAATGATTTGACGGCTGCACTAATGAGTCTCACGTGCTTCTTGCTTCATGGCACAATTATGTAATTGGGTGAATATGCCAACACTAGTTGGTGCTTCTCATTTAATTAACAGTAAAGCATTTCATAAATAAATCCAACTTTCAATTCAATTTAAATAATAAAAAAATAAAAAAACATTTTTTGCAGAGAACTGTCAAAAAGACACTTTACAGAGAAACGGAAGGAAAATTGGGCAAAAAGCTGGCCTGAACCCCCCCAAAAAAACATAATGATGAGAACAGGCCATTCTGCCCAACAATGCTCACCATTTTCCTGCCTATATGAGTGCTCTGATTACCTACAGACTAGATAGTATCTAAAGGTTGTATGTATATGCAGTTATGCACAGGCCATTGTCATCCACGAGCTTATGAAATAACTAAAATGTCAGACCACGTACATAAGACTTGGGCATATTTAAAGGACGGCATACGTGGAATCCAGAAATGGACGCAGCCCTCCTGCAGCAGGAGCAGTGAGCTTACCTTGGAGGTCCTGTACGCGTAGCTCCTGAACGCGGCCCCGGGGCCCCAGTGGAGCTGGATGGAGCCCAGGACGGAGGACATGTTCACCACCGCGGCCCTGTGGATGCCCATGCCGTCGCCCCGGGCAACGGCTGCCCTTAACAACGGCAGGAAGGCCTGCGTCACAGAACACGCAGGGTCAACGCAGCACAGCTAATGCACTGCCGCCGAGACCGTCATGTGATCGAGACCTGGCACAGCCATTGGCTGGCTGGAAGGCCCCAAAGGGGCTGCTGGTTTTTGCTTTCATTTCAAAATCACTTTAAAATCAAAACCGAGGAGAGGTGACTGCAGAGTTTAACAGCTTTAATATGCCTAATATTCAAGATGTTTACCCTTCAAAATATAAGACAATAACCCTGTTCAGTCATATCTATTATGGAACGGCAGTCTCTGTTTTGCGCACATTTGCCGAAACTTCTGCCTATATTTATTCTTTTAAAACCTGTTTGGGACGTTTCTGGGCGTGATGCTCTTTCCTGTGTGGGACGGGGTGGGTGTGGCTACAGAGCCTGTGGAGTGGGAACAGGTTGCAGCAGAGCGTTTGCAGCTAGTTTTGTGTTTGAGTTTGAACTTTTACGCATTTACACAGAAATGCCAAACTCATCCGCGTACCTTGGTGACCATTAGTGGGGACACAGCGTTGCTTTCGAAGTTCTTCATCATATCGCTGGCACTGACCCTCCCAAGGTCCGACGATATGTTGATAGCAGCATTATTAATCAGGCAACTCAGACCCTCGTTTCCCACCAATGATGTCACTTCCTGTATGGCGGTGTCTATGCTGGCCTGGCTAGTCACGTCTTGAGAGAGAAGGAAAAGTTATTCAATCCATTGCTAACTAAATACACAACAACAAAAAAACAGACAGCCATGCGTGTGCTATAATTATAAATACGAACAAATATCTCCTTAGCATAAAAAGGACGCCAAAAACAAACAAACTTAATAAAAATAATGAAATCGGATTAATTACAGAGTAATATATTCTAAATTAATCTGATATATTGTCCGTTATTGTCTGAACAATAGCCTCTCATTGCAGGGATATGAGCGTGGCACACCGTAAAACAAAAACAATTTCCCATATAAGCACCGCAGTCCCTTGAAATTATTTTTTAATATGTTACTCTCGCCATCTGCTGGTGAAATTAATATTTTTTTGAAGAAAAATAAATTCAGAGGAAATTAACTTACCAAGGGCAATAATGTGTACACACGAATGACTTCCGGCCAAATCTTGCAAATCCTACATTTATAAAATAATAATAATAAAGAAAGAAAGGAAAAAACCTTGCCTTTACGACGCATCTCTTCCAAAAACGAAGAGACACTAGCTCAGGGGTAACCAATCCGGATCCTGTGGAGATATACTGTCCCGTCCTGCAGGTTTTCACTCCTACCCTAGCAAAGCACACCTCGTTCAACAGCTAGAGATCTTGCAGAGCTGCTAATCACTAGTCAGCTATGCCAATATTTGGGCTGAAATGAAAACCCACAGGACGGCAGATTTCCAGGAACAGGGTTGGTTACCACTGCTCTAGCGAAACACCTTTTGAACCAACGCATTTTTCAAGTTGACTATTTCTCTATTTATCATAGAAATGCTATGCACACAAATTGTACCTTACCAACAACCGTCTCCCCCTGATTTATATAACCTACTACGCGCTTTACCTTGTAACAGGCTAGAATAGTAGTAGAGTGTGTTTAAATAGTTTTCAAATACCGAAACACATTTTTCATTAAGAAAACTGTTAGCGATTATCAATGTGTGACATAATGTCCCGATGCATATACGGAAACATTCGCTACCTTCGCATCCGCTGGCTTGCGGGCAGTCGCGATTACTCTGTGCGGCCTCTCGTTACTTTTCACCAGGTCTTTCACCATTTGGAGTCCGAGGCCCCGGTTCGCCCCGGTGATCAGCACCGAGCGGCACTTGCTGAATCCACCGCTCATAGTTCACAATCTATAACTCTGCTGGTGAAGAAGTAGGTTAGTATGCTTTACAATGAACGAGATAACGTAACAGACTGGCGTGTGGTTTTCACAACAACATCACAGATGCATAACAGTGTAAATATGTTCCTGCGCGCGCAAGTCCCATAGCAACTCTGACAGCCTCCGCGTTCTTTCTGTTGAATAAGTATATCCCGTCACTAAGTTGAGAGCGTTACGGCGCTCTTCCGTCACAGGAATCCTAGCGGCCACGGGGCAATATAGATCGCCAATAGGAGAGATTCTGTGGAGGCTACTCTTGTAACTGTTATTCCCCTGTGAATGCATGGTTTCACTCCAACCATAATTGCAACTCATGCAATGTAACAAACTTAACCATTTGAAGAGTTAAAAAACGTTAAAAAACGTTTTTCCAAAAAAATCTGAAGTTGGTGCTTCTTTCCATTTCTAGTAGCGATTGTTACTTCAGCATTAGAATGTTCAGTTAAGCACATTCTAATAGTATATTTGGGATCTTACAATGTCTTTTAATTAAGACCTATATTTTCCTCCCGCGGTAAGAAGGGGAATCATCTCTTGCAGAGGTTTTATTGAAAAAGGGATTGGCTTTAACGAAAATAAGCAAGCACACAAAACTTCAGGACTGAATTGGGATGCCTAAGCCTTGCAACAATATAAATAAATAAATAAAACAAATAAATAAATTTTAAAAATGAATTTATTAAACAGCATATCCACCAGCTTTCCAGGACCAGAGAAACTGACCCCTGACCCAAGCATTAAAATTGCCAGATCCTGCACCAACTTTTGATCCGGCTGGGTTTGGCACCTTCCCAGAATCCTCTGGGACTGAACAGTGTTCATCTCCACCCAAGCTCTGTGTCCTGTGGGCTTGACAGTGTGGTGAGATCCAGTCTTTCTCCACTCAAGTTCTGTGACTTGTTATCTTCAGCGTTCGTGTCGCGAATTTGATCATGTTTGCCGCCCTCCTGTGAACGGGTAATTATAATTTTTTTTCATATTTGTTTTCGGCTATTCAGCATATATACATTATTATAACTGTCTTAGATCTGAAAATGTTTTTGCAATGTTTTGTCTTTGTAATCTAAGACTTAGTTTATTGAATAGATAACAACAGACTAAACTAACAATTGGCAGAGGGCATGTTTTATGAAATATTCTAGGTAAATGTATTTTCTTATGAATTTGGCAAAATGGGGAAACCCTTCAGCTTGCTTGTACCATACGCTGTAAGAAATGTTACATAATGAAAATCTAAGTTACGCAAGATAAAATTACAAATGCTGATTTTTAAAAAGCATAAGGAGAGATGATCATATGCCGCTTTGTTGAAGCAATTCACTGAATGAAACTGTTAATTCATCCGCTGGCCTCTGGTGTCTATAATCTGTTCCTTTGTCTGTGTAAGTCTGTCATGCACGAAGAACTCTTCAGCTTCCTCAGCCAAATTTAGCCAGGATGTTTTTTTTTTTCCTGAGCATAAAACACCATCTTTGGAAACAGAATAAACTCTGGAACTTTATCTGAAATGTCTACATCATTACCTCCCATTACCTCCTACAGGCCAAGGTTGTGCAACTTGCCCATTAGCAAACGAAGAATCTGGCAGAAACTCTGGAGAGGAACGCTGAAGCTCCCCTACTGCCACCTCCTGGCAAAGTTAGGAATTGGCTCTCGAAATACAGTCAAATGTCATATAAGCACGCAAGTAAAACTCTTATTCCAGTTTGACTGTTGGGAATATTTTCAGTTGTGGAGGGGGAATCTGTATCTTTGTATCTTCCAAAATGTTGAGAAGATTTTTTTTTTTTTGTTGCCTATTTTTTGCTTTAAAATGGCGTATTTATTTCTGTTCTTGGTGCATCCATTTGGTGCCGCATGTTCCGGGGAACAGCACATCCCCTGTATATATGAAACAACATTATTATTGAATGCAGTGTTCTGATGAGCTGCTGCCGTTTTGAGCTGAAGTCCATTGTATTCCAAAAAGATTATTATTTACTCTGCAGCGACCTCTCATGGCCACACCATGAGCTGCTGCTGTATTAAATCGCACTTCGGTATTGTAGGCCTGTTTTCATGGGTTAGTAATGGGTTATATAAAAACAATTTCTGCTGTCTTTTTAACGAACAACTGCGTCTGAAAATGAACGTATTTTTCTTCAATAAAATCCCTCCTCTATGAACATGAAACCGTTACAAAGGGGACACAGGTTTGCCAATACGGTTAAAGGAAGAATATCTTGTTTGTAAAGTTTATTCATGAAATATAATCACATATATTAAATACAGAAAAAAATTACCCTGCCCCAAATTAGATCTATTGTGGGGGGAAAAGGAAAATGAACTGAATGAGCCCGAGATAAGGGGCCGTGAATGCCCTGTCCTGGTAATTACTGTTTGTAGGTCGTGCTGAGCTACACGAAATGAAAATGATTACTGGACTGTCAGCCCGGAATATCTTTTTGTCTGCAGAAAAGGAAAGAGCTAAAGTAGGGCATGTTGTGTTGGGCTTAGTGAAGAGTGCTGCAAGGCAGTAATGATCTTTTTGCGTCGGTGAGTTTGACGGAAATCAATGGCAATTTCAGTAAAAAAATAAAATAAAATAAAAAATTAACATCGTGACGGTCGCTACTGATAGCAGCATGAGTTTTTACAAATGTAAGGATTAAACTACAAATTAAACAAAATAATTAGTTAACGTACAACATCCTGCCAAACAATCAAATTAGTGATAATTATGTTCTGTCACTTTTTACTTCATGCTATTGCTATTGATGACAGCCATTATTTGACGGGAGACCCACCCCCCCCACCCCCGCAATTCGCCTATGGGAGGAACCAGAGTACACAGAGTACCCACGCGGACACGAGGAGAACATGCTAATATAATATAACACAGAACCTGGGACCTTTTTGCAGTGCTCCGCGTACCGCCGTATTGTGACGTAAGACCTAAGATGGTAAATATTGCATCTAAACACGAAAAGCACCTAATTAAGGAAAATTAACATGTTAAAATTCTGGGCGTTCAACTGTGGTTGGATTTTATTATTGAACGTCTTTAATCGAGCGTCTCGCATGATGAGATTTGCCCGGTTTGTAAAGGAAGACTACACGGGAGACTGTAATGTCGAAACTCCTTCCTGGAGCTTTAAAAAAAAAAGAAGCAAAAACATAAATTTTTCAGTCGGGTTCAACGAAATGACTTTCGCAGCCTTGACGCGCCACGCGCCGCGGTGTCCTCGTGTGACCCACCAGCTCCTGCAGAATCATTCCGACAGCGTCACTGCAGCTGTTCAGCACCATCTAGCTTGGACTTTGCGCCGAGGCAGAAGCCCCCCTCTATTCCAGACAGAATAACAGCGCCCACTCGATCATCTATCAAACTATCACTAAATAAACGTGACTATTTACTGTTAATATATAAAACATAGGGTATGTAAGCCCCCGTGGATAACGTAATTCATCAGAGAGTATAAATGTAAAGTTAGCCAACCTTGTACTGTGCGACTTACTGAGCGTACGGTTTATATATTACCTATTAATAGGCACGTAGGGACCACAGCATACCTTTTGCAAGAACGCGACGGCACCTCCCGCCTGTAGGCTAATTCTAACCTGAAAATAAACCCGGTTCCCCATTTTCCACTTCACTACGAAACCTAATAATTTTAGGTTTTCACTGCTAGATATGGAGGGACTGCTCGGTGAGATATTTCACTGTTCACTCCCTTATCGTTGCTCTTGAAATGAGCCGGTGCCAAATGCGGGCTTGGAATGCAGTCCGCCTGCCGCAGGATTTCCCCAGAACTCAGAGCCAGCAGTATTTCATAGTCTAACGAACGATTTTTAATGTTACGCGCGAGGCGCGTTGTTCCGAAGGTCCTAAACACGGAAAATACGCGCTCTCTAGTTCTCCCAGCGACATTCACATTCGTCGTCTCTGGTTTCAATATTGCATTCCCTATGTCCTGCATTATCACATGACTACGTATAACTGTTTGTATTAATAACGCCTTATTGTATATTTGAATATAATATCACCACTATAGCCTACTATACATTTATAAGAGATACGGGACCCTTAGATAGCCATCAAAATGATCTGAGGATAGCGTCATAAGCTAACAAACAACAACAGCAACACAAACACGCAAGCATAAAACACGTCTAACACGAATAGAAAATATTCAGTTGTTTTCCAAATAATTTAAAACGTCAAAAGGAATCTCATCGACATCTGACATTTAGTCAACATGCGGCGAAATGCAACGCAGACACCTGCTAACCCGAATACGCTTAGTTATGTGAACAAGAATTGAACAAAAGTATGTCATCCTTATAAACGGTGTTTCTCATATAAAATAGTTCAATTGACTGATAACATTTTTTCACAAGCGGAGGAATTTAGGCTGATACGACAGGTCGCACATAACAGAAAGTGTAACTGCGCGTCAGGCACGTCTCTGTTGTCTGAAGGTGCGGCTTTTGCGAAGCCGACCAATTAAAACGCTCGAGGCAATTTTAGCCGCTCTAGATTGGAATACAGTGTCACGAGTTTATGGTGACCTTATATCACATTTGGCGGAGTATCATAAGTATGACGCGCTGGTAGTTTTTGAAGGGCACACCAACAAGTTCACCAGCTAGACTGGAACCCGCGCGCTCATTCCTCACTCATAGGTTTTGCCTTCAGAGCTAGATAGGGCCAAGGACATAATCATGTCGGGCTTGAATCGTTCCTTCAATTTCCTCAGAACCACGCTGCGACCCCACATCATTCCGAAAGCCAACGTTTCGGCGAAGCCTGCCAAGCACCCTCTGACTGCAGGGGTAAGTTGGACATTGCCACAGCCTTCTTGGGCGAGCGCCGCGAAGCGTTGCGCATTTCTGTGCTCTCCAAAGGCGAGGGCGTTGGAGAGTACTGCGCACTGCTTTTTAATGTATTAGGGGTTCTAATGTTCTAATTTAAATAACGGGTTCATCATCTATTCGAAACTGAAATTGCATGGCAGAATTTACTGTGAATGATTTGTCCTTTATTTACAAGACAAATTATATTCGACGTCATAGATCACGCATCTAGAAATGTAATCGTATCGATTAATTGGGATAACTGTCAATTTCACGGTTTGTTTTGTTAAAGTTTGTAATATTACTGACGCCATACTGAAGTCAACCGTCGCCATTGACCCTTTAACGTCGTTCACGTACAGACCTATATAGGAAATAGAAGCAGCGTTTCGAATGAACAGCTCAGCTTCCGCACCTCTTTACCTAATAAAATATTACCGAGGGCACTATCAAGTGATATATCTTGGCTGAAAGGTGCCGCTTAATTATAAGTGGTTTCTTTGTGAGTTCCAGTGAAAATACCAGGTTTACCTTATTTGGCATCTCTGCCCATGCGCATCATCATCATGTTTTAAAAAAAAAGAATTATCAAGCTGCGTGATGGAGCTCAGTTACAATATTGAGCGAAAAAAGTGGAGTATGTTTATATGTATATTAATATTTTTGAGTTTCTTTAAGTGTGCTTATGTTGAGGACGAGTATGCGCGTGTGTATTGTAAAGTGGGAGTAGGTGTTACTGAGAACATGTATGATAAGGATCCTAGTAGTGTATAATGTATGCTGATTTTAAGAATGTAGAGCACGTTTGAGTGTAAAAATGTGTAATTCTGTGGAGCATACTTGTTTGCAATCAGGTACATTTCATACTGCCAAAATGTAGATAGTATTTTTTTATTACAAAATGGTGTCCTATTAACTGACCTCACAATATGTGTAGCTGTGCCCCAGGGGCTGCTGGGAGGCTATTTTGGTTTGGCACCACACTGTGCTGCATGGATGAGTCCTACCGTGCCAGGGCCGACTGTGGCCAGTAACTCCATAGGGCGTCGCGCAATTGGCCATTGCGTTTCCCAGGTTACAGCTGGGTTCAGTCATTCTGGATTTGATCTGGCAACTCCCCGCCGGTCGATTGGGTGCCCATGGACTGCATGCCTGCCAAATATGAAAGGCCTTCCTCTGAGCTCAGCTGTGGTCTCTGTTATGCTGTGAGGGGCATGGTTTGGGTCCACTTGTCCCCTTAGAGGAAAGGGTCAGTACAATCAATACAACGTTATTCTGAATGATAACCTATCCTGATGAGCCATGTCCTTCAGGATGACAGACCTCACCCAGGGCGTGGGTAGTCACTGAACTGGTTGCTGAATCAAAAATGATGTGATTAAATGCTTAGGCCTTCACTGTAAGTCACCATGCTACAAGCCAGTTGAACACCTATGGAATTTTGTACAGATGTGTTTAGACAGGCTCTCCACCATCATCATCCAAAGCAAAATGAGCATATCTTTTGGAAGTGTGTCCATCCCTCAGAGTTGCCAGGACTGTAAATTCATGCAAGTGCACTGAAGCTGTTTTATGGTGGCCATGGGTGGCCCAACACCTACAGACACTTTTATGGTTGGTTTTCCTTTCAATTGTCCCTGTCTGTGGATATACACATTTAATAGCTGAAATAGCTGTTTGCTAAAGGTACTCTTTGTGTACTGTTTGCAGGAGCAGGCCATTGGGATGCTCGCCATGTTCACTGTCATTCTGGTGCCATCTGGCTGGATCCTGGCCCACCTGGAGGACTACAAGAAACGGTGAAGCGACCCAGAGCGACGTTGACGCGCCATGTCGACCCCGAGACTCCGTCCTGCCTCACAAAATCACACACCTTTTCCAAAGAAATGACTGTACTCTGACCATGCATGCTTCCCAGAAGCTCTTCAACTTTGTCAATAAATGTCCACCTTGAAAACAAAACAAAACAAAACAAAAAAAACAGCAGTCATTTCTGGAATTATTTCAATGTATGTTGTAACAGGGGTTCCCACAACCCTCAGTCACTGCCTTTTTTAGTTGAAGTAACTGCAGCACTTTTACCTTGCTAAGTGACTGCCAAGCCTGGTCTGCTCAGTGCACTGATATTCTAAACAAATGACCACCTGCGCTGTGTTTATACAATGGAGGCCAATGGCGACTGGCATCTGCAGCCCAGAACACCCCCATGCACACGTGTGTCTGCTGAGCAAATGGGTGTTGGTGCATGCTTGCCTCCACTTCAGTATTCCCAGATCAAGTGGGTGTCCCTATTGAATAAATATTAATCACAGTGAATATGAATTTGGTAGTGTTACAGGTGAAGACACACACACACACACATTCATTTTGGGTTTTGAAATTTAATCCTTCTGAACTGATTGGTAGTTAGGAGGTGCAACAGCACAGACAGGTGCACCACATCATTTGGTTTCTAAAATAACTCCATGATAGAGATTGGGTGTGTTAAGGTGAAGACACAAACAACATTATTGGGTTTATAATATTAATCACAGGAATTGAATTTGGTAGTGTTAAGTGGAGAAACACACACACACACTAGATTATTGGGTTTTGTTTAGTTCTCTTCTTTGAGATATTGAGAGGCAACAGTCCACGAGGGGGGCACCGATGTAAAGACTCCAGGTGAGGGGGGATGGGGTGTAGTGCAACCAAGAGGTTGGTTTGCTACAGGACAGGGATTGGTGCTGTGGATTCATGGAAGTCAAGAGCGAGTCGGGACTGAGTAGGCCTTGCATCAATAACGCATACACAGAATTAACATACAGTGAGAAGGACTTGCGATGCTCTCCACAGCTAGGAGGTACGGGTGCCACTTGTTTTGCTTTTAAAAAATAAAAAACTGCTGAAGGTGCTGAAGACTGTGGAGCTGGCTTTCCAAAACGGTGAGCTGGAGCTGACCAGGCTGACCACCTTTCAGAGGCAGGCTGCAGGTAGGCTCCACCTGTGTGAGGTTCATCCAGGTGCCACCTCTCCTTTCGTTTGTTGTGTTTGATGTCTTTCTCTCTGCACTATGTACACACTAGGCTGCGGTCCTGCTTCTCCTATACAGATTAGTGCTACATAGGACCAAGCCAGGGAGGTACTGGACGTGCAAAGAGAAAAAAATCTGTTTGACTTTTCCAGCCACTGGGCCATTTTTGAGATGTACTTTTGAAAACACACAATTCTCATCAATTATTTGGTTGCTAATAGCAAGCCGAAGAATTACACAGTTGAGTGGGAGTCACATAAAAATTAATTTAATTCACGTAATATTAATGTACTCAAGGCAGGGGGTGGGGATTGTGTTTATAATTTTTTTTCTCAAGGATCAACTGTATAATTGCATTAACTTCTTGGATCGGAATGACCCACAATTCCTGGTGTTAAGCAGGTTTGATTGAACAGAACCTCTAACGCCTACGTAACTAGGTCTCAAATAGAGTGGGGAGCAAGTTTATACTTTGAAGTCTACAGGGAATAATTACAAAAATCATCTGTGCTGACAAGATGTCTGGAATGAGGATATTTCTCTTAAATGTACTTGGCAGCATCGTCAGAAGATGTCACCTCTACAATGATTGATATCACAATAACTCCTTTTCCCGAGCAGCTGCACGAGCTTGCTGACGTTTTACATTCGGAATAAGATTGGAATTGTTAGTCGTTATTCTCGTTCAACAGTCGTTTTGGCTCTTTGACTGTGCGAATGGATTGCGCAATGTACTTCCGCAGAACCAGTGTACGGGCGGTGAACTATGGGTAAGTCAATGAACTACACACTTGGACTGTGATGTTAATTCTGAGGAAAAAAATTAACTGATTTAAAAAAAAAAAAAAAAAAAGATTTGTTGCTGTAGAGGCAGCTAAAGTCAGAACCGTAAATGACATGTAATTATGCATCCATACACTTGGAAATTACCCAAATATTCTTCAAATAATTACCGTAAATATTTCCGGCTGGATAAATTTTCTATCACGCGTGTAACCACTGCAGAAATGTACAGAAACTGATATTTACGTTTTTTTATTGAGTTATAACCGTGGCCCTATCTCCAAGGACAATTTTACGGTGGGGTATGGCGACAGATGCAGTCGAAGAGCACACCCAGCGACCATCACTAATCGTTGCTAGCGACACATCCGCGCGTCGTTATCGCCTGTTGCACAGCTTCCTCTTTCATTGCTTCCCTTGATAATACTATGGCGATAAAGCAGTCCCGTTAGGCTTGGGAGGTGCCAGGTGGAGCGAGAAGAGCGTTAATGATTCAGCATCCTGTTTTTCTCCAGGGTTTTTCCGGAAGGTTCCGTCTGTGACTGTGTGTACATGTGGGAGACTCACTGTTGGAGTAAAAACAATGGTCATAAGGCCCACGGAGCATTTTCTGCCCTAACAATTTTTCGTCCAGTTCAGATGAGTTTGTGATAGTCTGCCTATTTTTTCCCCTCCCCCTCTGTTTCCTGTTTTTGTATTTTTTTAAAACCATTTTTAAACGAGTACAGTGTCACTGATGCGAAGCACCACTCTTACGTAGCACCTCGAATTTCAGCTACTTGAGTGCTAATAGCGCCCCCTAGTGGAAAATCTTCAGCCTGTTAAATGAGCGAGTTAAATATCAGGTCCATGCTTCCCATCTAAAAAAAATATTCTTTTGCAGAGCGATTCCTCCTGTGTGACACACACCAGTTCTTCTGATATTAGGGTATGTTAGTTAATCCTACTCCTCCACAGCTGCTGCTTTGCTTCCCAGCATTCCTGCTGGCTCAAGCCTCTGCTTTTTTCTTCTTCTCCACTTTCTCCCCAATTTCACATTGCCAATTCTCATCGCCAGTGTGGTCATGGTCAATGCATGCATTTCTGCTGTGGGACCTCCTAAAACGCATGGTTTACTTCCTGAAAGATGCGCTCCCAAATACACTCAGCAAATCCTGGAAGTAGGCACATCGTCCGGGGATATTCAAGTACATCTAGAGAAAATTTCACCTACTTAACTTTTTCATCCTGTGTCCTCAACTTATACTCAATAGTAGGCAAGTTTGCCAATTTGGACACTTTTAAAGGAAATATTGGTGAGAAGCAAAGGTCACGAAAATGACGTATGATACAAGAGAATGGGCTTCCTTTATTCAGTCTGGAAACAAATGTTCAGTTTCTATGAACTAGTAAAGGTGGTGCTAACTTCGACTTTGTTTGGTATAAAAAGCATCCTAGGTATATTATGTGTTGACAAACAGTAACAAGTCAATTTTAACAGGCCAAAAAAAAAGAAATCCCATAAATGTAGGGGGTGGGGATACATGGTCCAAAACTTAGTTTTTAAAGTGGTATTAAAAAAAAAAAAAAAAAAGTCCAACAGCACATGGCACCCAACGTTACATATAAAACTGAATACATAAGAGGCCTCATTTGTTTTGTTGTTGTTGATATACCTGGAGTTGGGTGTAGCAGTTATATACCTCTTACAGTCACAATATGGGAAAACGGGGAAAACCCTCCTGGGGGTGGGGTTTGGATCCGCAGGACCCACGTTAGAACGGGACGGGCACACGGCCGTGGGGGGGGGGAGCGGTGCAGTTTTAGGTGAGGACGTCGTGGGCCTGCTGCTCCACCAGCATGGCCATGTTCTTCACATCGCCACACCACAGGTCCAGCCGCTCCTTCATGCTCTTAATCTGAAACCACCACACACAGGGTCAAGGGTCAAAGGTCAAAGAGCTAACACTGCTACACCAAGCTGTGCAAACCAAAAGGTCTTTAACAACAAGCTAAGGTACAAAATAATCAAATGTGTCTCAAAGACTGGAAGGAAAATTGATAAAATAGACGAAGTAAAAATTAGTGAAAGTGGTTTTAAAAATAGGTAATTAAGTCATAATAGTATTAGTCAGATGCGTCAGAAAAACTATAACCACTTCCAGTTCTGCATCTGTGCAGTATTGCCATGCTACCCACTACTGACAGAACAATAAAAAGCAATACATTAACAAATGTTATGTTTGTATGTTTTGATTGAAGCATGCCTTCTTGGCCAGGTCAGTGTTGTAAATGAGAATTTGTTCTCAATCACTTTTAACTGGTTAAATAAAGGTTAAATAACAAAGCATCTGCTTTGCTCATACAGAATGCATCCGATGCATTTACTGCTTTATAAATAGAACGTGGATAATGGTTCATCTGAGTATTTTACAGCAGAATCTGGGGCCTGTATCATGAAGCAGGATTACTGCACGGAGTAAAACCCGGACCCCTCCCAAATCTGGAACATGGACTGAAGTGAAAAGAGCCATTTTGGGTTTTACTCTGCGCAGTTATCCAGCTCAGTAATCCTGCTTTCTGATACAGGCCCCCTGGTCTGCAGGAAGAGGACGCTGGGAACCCTGGGCTTCAGTGTGGGGGAAGAACACGATGACGTGGTCCTCCAGGATGTCCGAGATTTTACCTGCTGCAGGTCCAGCACTCTGGGCTGCACCCAGGTCATCTGCACTCTCTGGTCCACCTCATCGATGTTCCCCTTGATCAGTCCGACGGACAGCGCCTTCATCACCAACAGCTCCACCTAGAGGGGAGGAGGAACAAGGACACGCGGTGAAGTACACCACATGGTGTTTACATTCTGTATAGCACCAAAATTAGGAATATAATTTACCAAAAATAATTTTTTAATGCAGAAATTTACCCTGTCGTCAGGGTTCACATGCCGTATAGCACAAATCATTCAAAAATCATTTTAAAAACCTTTTTAAAAATGCAGCAATTTACTCAAAGGAAAAATAGGAGAAATATTTGCTTTTTTTGCTAATGATGGCACCCTCACCTCATCTACAGGGATTTTGGCACTCTGGGCGATTTCGTGGAAAGTCAGCTGCCTGTGATTGGCTGGACGGGTGAACGTCATCTGGATGGGAGGTAATCAGACGTACGTGTTTATGCTTGTATCCGCCATCGTTAAATATTTACCCAAACTGAGACCGAGCGCCAAGTTAGAGCTCCACTGACCTCCATCACACAAAGCAGCTGGATTTTCTGCATTAGCTTGACTTCCTGTGCTGCCAGATCAGGCTGAGGGAGAAAAAACAGAGAGAGAGAGAGAGAGAGAAAATAGATTATCTGCACTTTCAATCTCCCGCTGTATGAGAGACAATCACATCAGTGACAGCGTGCGGCTGACTCGTGTTTAAAAGCCCCATTATCCAGCTCTCTGCTGCTATCCCATAAGCCCATCTGAGACTGCGATGATCTGCCTGGTCCTCTTCACAGCTGATGGGACTGAGGGCTGCAGTAATGCTGGTGCTCTGTCCATGACTGACAGGTAAAGGACAGGTTTCTCTCTCACCTGCAGGCCCCAACGCAGTCTTAAAGGCCGGTTCTCTCCCACGTTGCCCTGCTGAAGGTAAGGGCAATCGCCACTGCCTGTCGGCCCTTAGGAGGAGCTCTCGCACCTGGGCCCATGACTGCAGGAAATGCAAGGTCTCCTAAATGCACACCACCTCTGCCAAAGGCAGTTATCTCTCATGCAGCCACCATGACTGAATGTAAAGGCAAGTCTTCCTGCCCTCAGCGCCCAATTGAGCTTGCAGGTAAAAAAACAGCCTAGCAGCCATGCACTGAGCATAAAGGACAGTCCTCGCCTCCTTAGTGCCCATGAGCAGTAATTAGGACAGGTTAAGCATAATGGGTAAGGAAGGTCATCTTAACCTAAGGGCCAGACGACAGGTGGGACACTGCCACTGCACCCTGACGCAGGTAAGCGTTCTAACTGGACCATGCTTGCGGGTAAAGGACAGTGTTATCTATGCAATGTAAAGTAAAGGACAGGTCTCTCTCACCTGCAGGCCCCATGACTGACAGGTAAAGGACAGGTCTCTCTCACCTGCTGGCCCCATGACTGACAGGTAAAGGACAGGTCTCTCTCACCTGCTGGCCCCACGCAGTCTTAAAGGCCTGGAACTTCTCCACGTTGCCCCCGTTGAAGGCGTACAGGGTGTCAATCAGCCACTGCTTGTCTGTGTTCCTTAGAGACTCCAGCACTGGGTGCATCAGCTGCAGGGAAATGCAAAGTGTTTGCTAAATCGCACACCTATCTCTGCAACATGTTCATTAATCCATGCATATGCTTGACCAACACCAATAACTGAATGAATAGCAGCAATTTATTCTGCCACTCCAGAACATGTACATTAGCGCACCAAGCTCAGCTAGCTTGCTAGCAGTAAAAAAAAACCAGCCTAGCAGCAATTAGCATCTGAAGTAATATAATACATCCTGAACGCCTGTCCTTCGTGTCCGCATAGAGCAGTTATTTGGGGCGGCAGTGTAGTATAATGGGTAAGAAGCTGATCTTGTAACCTAAGGGTCACAGGTTCTATTCCCAGGTAGGGGACACTGCCATTGCACCCTTGAGCAAGGTACTTAACTGGCATTGCTTCAGTATATATCCAGCTGTATAAATGTATGCAATGTAAATGTAAAAAGTTGTGTAAGTTGCTCTGGATAAGAGCGTCTGCTAAATGACTGTAATCTCATTTGTATTATGCAAACTTCTGAGCAATACTGTAGCATGGCCAAAGGGGGGAGAGAGGATGTAGCTAACAGGCAACCATATTTCAACCGCGGTGTAATTTACCAGCTCTCCAAAGTTGTACACTCCTTCCCCCAGGAGTCCGGCCAGCCCCAAAGTGAAGGCTCTCTCCTGCTGCTCGGCCTCTGCAATGGAAAAACAGTTTTCATACACGAGCACAAAAGAGGAAATGATGAAAAAATCATTGCTGGCAATGTAGCGCTAAAATAAAACTGGCATCCATCTTAAGAAAAAAAACAAACCTATAAGATAAAGTACAATTTTCCATTCTATTTCACGCTTTACTTAGAGAAGAACCTTTAAAGCAAGTTGGTCAGTAATGTCTTAAATTGTATTTATAAATAAGGCTGGACCGTGGGCACGTCTGTATTTTTTTTGCTTTATTTGGATGTGTATGAAGCAGAGAGGATTTGTAGAAATTAGTCAGTTGGTTTGGGTTTGGTTGCTGGAAGATTGGGTTCCTTCAAAAATATTTTTTCTGTAACTACAATAAAAACACAGGGCCAGCAGGACTCTTTAGGGGCCAGATTATAACTGGAAATGTGCTCATAGTGTTTGGTCTCAGCAGAACGACAGCGCGTTCTTATAGTGTTTGGTCTGGCCAGAACAACAGCGTGTTCTTAGTTTTGGTTGGCCAGTGGCCAAGAACGGTTCAGGCTGAGATTCTTATAGTGTTTGGTCTGCCAGAACACAGCGTGTTCTTAGTTGCTGGAACGAGCGTGTCTTGGTTCTGGACAAACACAACTAGCGGCAGACGACGCGACACCCTCCCCTCCGTTTCGCTGTGTTCGCAGGTACCTGGCAGATCCTTCGCGTCCACACAGCCCAGGTAGCGCAGCGCGTCCTTGTAGTACGAGGCGTGGTTCCCGATGATGCGGTAGTACTTGCTGGAGAGGTCGTAGAATCTTCCGTGCACCGAGGTGACGCCGGGCAGGTTGTTCAGCATCTCCTCCACCTCCTCGATCAGCTTCTGCAATGATGCGCGACAGACCAAAAATGAAGGGAGATTTGCAAGGATCCGCGAAAAGTAGGAAACCAGAACCAGCTGTTCTTCTCATGTTTTGGCATTACCTTTGTGGCAGGAAGGTCGTTTATTTCCAGCTTGAGGCTGCCGATGGAGGTCTTGCAGAGAATGACCGCTTCGTCGCTGCTTTTCACCTTCATTATAAAAAAATGGGCACGTTAACCACAAAAACTGGAATTAACGAGCGCCTTTGTGTATCCTGCTAGTGTGACACTCTTTGTACGATACACTGTGGTACTGGATTGCCGCAGGTAAAATTACAGGAGGCGAAAATACCTTTTCTTTTGTTTTCTCGAGGAAGGTTATGGCAGTGGTGGGTTCTGCGGAGACGAGGGATAGAAATTCAGTTTGATTTTCATTCTAGAAGCTCACATACGGAGACGGTGAATGTGTGTCAGTATTAACATGAGATGTGTAAACTCGGGGAAGTACCCGTTTTGGTGAATTATGGGGCTTTTAGTTACATTCTGTAAATGGGAAATTGAGAAGACGGGGGGAAGGCTTGACGTACGGAATGAAAACAGAGGCCTCTGCGCTCTTACCTTTCATCTTTCTGGTGACGAAAAGGATGATCTCCACCAGGGACAGTGGGTTGATTCTGCCAGGGAAAAGGAGAGGGAAGTGTCAGCGTTGCAGTGCGGAAGATGACGAAATGGCAAATGATGGCCTCTCTTTCCTCAAATTTACAGTATCCCATTGCATTCACTAGTGGCAGATACAGGAGAGCACAAACAAATGTACTTTCTTCCGAGGCACCCGATGTCAACCGCTGCTTTTCATCGCAATTCAGTTCACAATTCAGGCGCGCACAGACATATCAGAGGAAAACTATTCATCTGTAATCCCGGCTGACTGAACCCCCCCCCCATCACCGGTTGATATCATGGAGGACAGTTGAGGGTGAAAGATCTGTGCACTTCCTGTGTTACACCGACCCACAAACTCACAAACAGCCTGAGATCGTTAATGCTAATGAGTCATCTCACCTGTGCTCAAAGTCACTCAGGAAGTTTTCATAAAGCTGCAAGGAAAAATAAAACAGGAGGCTTAGAATGAAAATGTCACCTTTACCTGTAAACATAGCAAATGTTACATAGCGTACAAAGATATAAAAACTGTTAGTGGTGGTTGGTATAAATGAGATGCTATGTGAGCAGCTTGCTTATTCTGGGCTCATTATGGTGCTAGCAGTGTAGTATAATAGCCAAGTAACTGGGCTTGCAATCAGCTGAAACCAGTAAAGGCTGCAGGTTCGATTCCCAGGTAGGACATTGCTGTTCTACTCTTGAGCAAGGTACTTGACTTTCAGTAATACATCCGGCTGCATAAATGGACGCCATGTTATAAATGTCGTGGTGGTGGTGGCTCACTTGGATGAGGCCATCGTCTGAGGCAAAATAGGGGTCCTGCACAAAGTCTGTGAGCTTCAGTGTCAGCTGGTGCCACAATCTGGAATCAGAGAAAAATAGGAATAGGCTACTGAATCTGCTCGAACATAATCCAGTAAAGTAGTTACAGTATCTGGCAGAAATATTCTGGCTTTATGTGGTTTTTTTCCAAGGACGATACACACAGTACACTTTCAAAACATTTAACGTAAACATTTTAAACAAAGTGCAAAACATTAACACTGTATACAAACCTTAAACTACTAGAAACTGTATAGCTACGTGTTTAACAGGCTAACTGCATTTTTAGCTAGGTGTCCTGACATGGTGTTGAGGACTGCAGCTGGGATCAAAGAATGATATAATCGCCGTACACTGGACTGCCTGCCTTTTTTAAGATACAGATTGCGACCAATGATTACACACCGTCAAAGGAACTTCCAAAAATCTAAACTAAGAAATCTACTTCATCTCACTAGCTGACTGGGTGTACATGAAGCAGTTTAATGCTTCTGACGTCTGCCAGCCAAATAAACGGAACGTGCCGAGTCAAAACACATTCATTGGATGCACCTTTAAAGTGTGATAAAATACAGGTATCAATTATGATGTGAACTGACGGCTTCAATCAGAGAAATAGCTCGCAAACTTGCTGGCTATTAAGCTAACGGGAATGAAGCACTGCACTCCGATTGTATCAATGGGCCGTATTACTGTCATTAAGCGTTAGCTAGCTACTTAACAATACGGATACAAGCCAACTAACGATCGATTCCGGGTTATAATTGTGAAAATGTGTCGCTGTGATTCACAGTTTAGAAAAATTAAAGTCAAAGGCCAGCCAATGTCTATGATTTAGCAAAATTAGGTAGCCTGCTTGCTACATGACTCAGCGCATGCCTCTATCAATGAGAAAGCTAACGCTAGCCAGAACGGCTAACGAAGAAGCTACAAAGCTACAGGATACATTTGCTTACTTTTTATTGTAAAGGTCCTCCAACGTGTGCCATTCTGTTGCCATCTCTGGCGTTGAGCTCTTGCTCTGTTGCTGTTTGAGGTACCCGGTGACATCTCTCATTGTGATCGCCGGTTTGTTTCAACGTATCTTACTATGAAATGCAAGAAATTACTACAAGCTGAGCTCTTCCGAACATACACACTGCTCGCGCAAAGCCAGCTGGGATTGGTCGGTCGGTCATGTATACCGTAATATACACAATAACTACGCTTAGAATATCTTAAATGGCCGAATTGAAAAATGTGCAATTCCCCAAAAATAAAATTATAATCATACGGCTTCATATTTTACTTTTGGAAGTATTTTGACATATTCTGTTTAAGTTGCAGTCATGTTAATTAAAGATGTGTATCAAATACCATCGTGCTTCTTAAAACTAAATAAAACTGAGATTATTACCTAAATAACAGTTTTACTAGTTTGCAGTACTGTCATACAAGCAGATTATATATATCGGGAATTATTCCTTCCTTTTTGGTACCTGTATAATAGTTTTTGACCACTATTATACAATACATTATGGTAGAAGAGACGTCATCAGTAGGTCGTGTAAATATTGCGTTTTCAGCCGCGACAGAACTGTTTTGCTGGCTGCTGGACGCCCTTAGCACTGAACTCGGGTTTCCATGTCTGAGGTCAAGCAGCGCAAATTTCTTGCCAGTGTCTGGTTAGGTTTGCCAGGTTCTGTACAGGGTTGACTGACCAGACGCTTTGCTTTCGAAAGGCGCACTGATTTTGCCAAGAATTGAAGGAGTAGGCGAACGGAGCTATGAGGTGCATTATTTTGACGTCTGCCCTCGGTCAGCTGTGTAGGGTGTCAGTTAACCAAAACATACGATCCAAGGGAATCGGTTTGCCATGTTTAAAAGGTAACCGCTCTGTATTAACATACAACGTGCATTAAAGTAGGCTGAACAGCTTGTTAGTGTAAATGTTACTTGTAATAAAATCGATATCGATGAACGTGTAGTTTCAGTTTGTTTTCTTCGCATGGCCAGGTAGCTACACAGCCAACAAACGTTCGTTTATTGAGATTGCTCGTTGGGTAGTTTGACGTCAGATGTTTTAAATACCACTTTCCATGATATATTTATCGAGCTTAGTTCGCATATAACGTTACACTTTCTAATGCACTTTCGGTCCTAGGTTCCGAATTGTAGGTTGCCAAAGGTTAATTGTAGTAATTGCAGTAGCTACTACAGTTATTTTTTAACCAAGGACAGCAGGACACCAGCACGTGATCCATCTGCTCTACAGAAATCAGTAAATCCGTTAACTTCTACCGTATCTTTCCCTTAGAATTGCAACACCGGACATTGTCATGTTTTGCCCGAAAACAAACAGGCCTCTTAAAGGACACACACAAACACACCGAAGGCTCTGCTGGAGGTCTGTCACAGACGACTCTCCCAAATGGGTGAGTGTGGTAATGCTGTCGCTCATATTCACAATAGGCTACATTTACTCATTTAGGTGTGAGAGGTGATCAGTATTCTTTCTTTCAGTTAACACTGGTAGTAATAATGCTTCCTCAAGACTACTATTCACAAATTGAAGACTAAGTAGGTTGCATGATTAAACATTGACATTCAAACTACCTGGAGTGACGTATGTCTGTCCATCAGAAAGCTCTGCTCTCTTACCAGGCTGTGGTCAAATGCTTTACTTAAAATGTGTATATTTTACCCCTTAGACACCAGTAAAATGCCTGCATATTTCTTAGATATTTAAAAAAAAAATTTTTTTCACTGGTATTCAAAAAAAAGTTTTACCTTAATATGATCTGTGTGTATGTATGTACGCATGTATGTATGATGCACATATGCACGTATGTTTGTATATATGTTTTGTTTCATAACGTTTCACTGAAAGTTCTCAGGGTTTCGCAGAGGTAGTGTAAAGTTTACCAGCAAGCAAAGAGTCGTGTTGCCTGAATCTCAGGAGCTGGCCAGTGGGCAGCTGCAGGTCTCGGGGGCTGTTTGGGCGGGGGGGAGGTGGTGACCGGGAGAAGCTGAGCCTGGAGGGTGTGGCCCGCGGCATCAGTGAGGGGGAGTTCCGCAGGATCGTGGTGATGGCGGGGGCGGGGATCAGCACCCCCAGCGGCATCCCGGATTTCAGGTGAGACGGCTGCCCCCGTTGAAACAGTTGGAGGTGCTGGGGGGGGGGGAGGAGGATTAAGGTGCTGCTGGCTGTGCTTGTGCAGTTACCCTGAAAGAGCAGCACTGGGGAAGTGAGAATTGTTGTTGAAACAGTGGTGGGAGATCTGGCATGTGTAGAGTGTCTTTAAGTAAGAACATATGAGATTGGATGGCCACTGTTCCTGATTCTGTTCACGTTTCAAAAAAGATGCGGAGGGAAAAAGGCTAAAAGTAGTAAAAGTGTTTGTCCAAAGTTACACCCTTCAAATGGCTTTGATGTTGTGTGTTCCTTTGTGTCCAGATTCAGTGTTTTTACGAGGAACTAATGACATCACCTCCGTCTTTCCCGCAGGTCTCCAGGCAGCGGTCTCTATGACAACCTGCAGCAATACAACCTGCCGTATGCGGAGGCCATATTCGAGATAAACTACTTCCACCACACCCCCGAGCCCTTCTTCGCCCTGGCCAAAGAGCTGTACCCGGGGAATTACCAGCCCAATGCCACGCACTATTTCGTCCGGCTCCTGCAGGACAAGAGCCAGCTGCTCAGGATGTACACCCAGAACATCGACGGCCTGGAACGCAGTGAGTTCTGTGCTCCCTGGACCAATTGCTTCCTGCCACAGAACTTATAAGCTAGCCAGATGGGCAGCTCTTATATTCTCATCACTGAAAGTTCTCTCTCACCATTGATGCCAAATGATTCCAATTTGATGCATGTTCTGAAAATTCATTAAAGTGCATGTATGACCAAGTAAAATACGGTAGGTATGATCTTTGTGTGCTGTAACATCGCAGCAAAAATACCTGGTAATGACTGGAGCCTCCTCTAATTAAGTCAACAAGAGAGGACAGAAGCTGAATATCTGGTCTGTCTGTAGATTCTGTGGTGCTGCTCTCATGGGAGTTGGGGGCCTCTGCCACAAATTCTATTGGCTAATGTTCTTAAAAAGTGCTGCCTCTTGCACCACGGAAACTGAGAGCAGAGAGTAGTTGCAAAGTGGAGAGGGTGGAAGTAACACCAGAGTTGACCGTCTGGGAGGGTCTATAGAATCTGCGCTGCTGGTCAGATTCCTCTGAAAGTGTATGCCGGTGGGTTTGCTCATCCTGCGTGTGTGTGTGTGTGTGTGCGCGTGCGTGCGTGTGTGTGTTTGTGTGTGTGTGTGCGTGCGTGTGTGTGTTTGTGTGCATGCGTATGTGCGTGCGTGTGTGTTTCTAGTGGCTGGAATCTCTCCCAGTAAGCTGGTGGAAGCTCACGGAACGTTCTCCATGGCGACCTGCACCGTGTGCCGGAGAGAGTACCCCGGGGAGGATCTGCGAGTGAGTGACAGGTGTGGTGTTGGGGGCCGGTCTCACACCGGAGACAGTGACAGAACTTAAGAATACAAAGAACAGAGAACAAGCCATTCAGCCCATTTAGGACTTAAGAATACATAATGAGGAGAACAGGACATTCAGCCCATTTTGAACGTGAGAACATAAGAACGCATAATGAGGAGAACTGGCCATTTGGCCAACCTAGACTTGGACTAAAATGGACTGCATTTACATAGCGCTTTTATCCAAAGGAGCTTTACTTGTCATTTAGCTACAGTCATTCTAAAACCTCAGATGCTTGTGGCGCACTTGAGGGTGGTTGTGTGTGCGTGTATGTGTGTGCATGTGTGTGTGCGTGTGTGAATGTGTGTGTGTATTTGTGTGTGTGTGTGTATGCATGCATGTGTGTATTTGTGTGTGTGTGTATGCATGTGTGTACTTGTGTGCTTGTGTGTGTGTATATTCATGCGTGTATTTGTGTATGTGTGTGTGTGTATGCATGTGTGTATTTGTGTGTGTGTGTGTGTGTGTATATGCATGCATGTGTGTATTTGTGTGTGTAAGCGTGTGTGTGTGTGTGTATATGCATGCATGTGTGTATTTGTGTGTGTGTGTATGCATGTGTGTATTTGTGTGTGTGTGTGTATGCATGTGTGTATTTGTGTGCTTGTGTGTGTGTATGCATGCATGTGTGTATTTGTGTGTGTGTGTGTGTGTGTATGCATGTGTGTACTTGTGTGCTTGTGTGTGTGTATGCATGCATGTGTGTATTTGTGTGTGTGTGTGTGTATGCATGTGTGTATTTGTGTGCTTGTGTGTGTGTATGCATGCATGCGTGTATTTGTGTGTGTGAGTATTGCGCTCATTGTTTTTGTTGTTTTCTGGCAGGCAGACATAATGTCCAGCGCGGTGCCGAAGTGCCCCGCCTGTAGAGGGGTCATTAAGCCCAACATCGTGTTCTTCGGCGAGGAGTTGCCGCAGAACTTCTTCCTGTATCTGACGGACTTCCCCCTGGCCGACCTCCTCATCGTCATGGGGACGTCTCTGGAGGTGAGGGCTGGCTGGGGGTCGTGGCGTGGTGGCGTAGAGGGAAAATTATTTCGACGTGCGGAGCTCCTGGCCTGCAGAGCACTTCTTTTAGACAGTCTCCTTAGGAAAGATGATTATAGACGATCACAGTGCCTTGTCCTCCTGGTGCTAGTGGTCCCATCCCAGCACCTCTGCATCCTCCCTAATTTCAGTGTGGGACTAGCACAGTGTGGGGCTAGCACAGTGAGGGGCTAGCTCAGAATGGGTCTAGCACAGTGTGGGGCTAACACAGTGTGAGATTAGCAGTCTAAGACTAGCACTGTGTGAGGCTAACACAGTGCGTGGCTAACCGTGTGAGACAGTGTGCAGCCCAGTGTGATTCCAGCTCACTAATTACCCAGCTGAGTACAGCTGACCGCAGCAGGTTTGGGGTCAACGTCCGTTTCATTTCAGTCAGTCTGGGAAGCCGACTACAGTTCAGTTAATTAATTGCACAATTACCAGAGAACACAGTGGGCATTTTTCACCTAATTGAGCTTTCGCTCATTCCCTGACTGAGAGTTGTAATGGAATTGACCCCAGCTGTGGCACGGTCCAGGTGCATTCTGGGATGTTGGAGCTATCGCTGCAGCCGTGACACGGTCCAGGTGCATTCTGGGATGTTGGAGCTATCGCTGTGACACAGTCCAGGTGCATTCTGGGATGCTGGAGCTATCGCTGCAGCCGTGACACGGTTCAGGTGCATTCTGGGTTGTTGGAGCTATCGCTGCGTATCGCATGAGCATGTTAGCCAGGTGCGCTAGCTCTGAGCCCCCCGTTAAAGGGGTCTGTAAGGGGGGTGACCTAATGGACGTCCCGTTCCGACCTCGGCGCAGGTGGAGCCCTTTGCCAGCCTGGCGGGCGTGGTCCGGAGCTCCGTGCCTCGCCTCCTGATCAACCGGGACCCCGTGGGGCCCTTTGCCGGCAGGGCCCTTCGCCACAACGACGTGGTGGAGCTGGGCGACGTGGTGGGCGGGGTGCGCAAGCTGACGGACGCCTTGGGCTGGACGCAGGAGCTGGAGGCTCTAATGGCGGCCGACAGGGGAAAGGTGGGCAAGTATGAGCGACACGCTCAAACAGTGCGACTCTGTGAGAATTCCAAATAGAAATGAGACCGGCTGGTAACTGTGTACATCTGCTGGGTTCAGAGATGTTTTTGAGACTGGAACCATGCCTGATCAATGCTTTCCTCCCTGTCCCTAACAAACAAAGAAACAAAATACATTTTTGTATAGATTTTCATCTAGTAGCTCTAGTTTCCATGGCAGCAAGTGGTAGAATGCTCGGCTACAGCAGAGACTGTAAAAAATATGGACAAAGCTACTGTGACGTCACCCATTGACTCTCCGTGGGTCTAAAACACGTTTTGAAGCTCAATGGCGGGCGCGGCCATTTTCTCGATTTGGAGCCAAAACCATAGAGTTAAGCGGTCTTGTGATTTTTACAATTTGATTGACAGTCCGGTGCGGAAAAGCCCCTCAACCTGAACGAGGCTAGCTGACTGTCTGCCGTTATGGTTTAAAATATATTATCAGATGTTTACGGAGTTTAATTTCCATCCGTGACTGTACTGTGTCATGTAATCACGTTATATGTATGACATTAAAAATACAATTAGGCTATGTTCAGTTATCTTCAATTTATGTTTCTCAGCAAAACGAATATGCTTAGCTAGCATATCAGCTTGCCAGTGAGCTAGGTAGGCTATCCGTGGTTAGCTCACGCGTTAGCAATATGAACCACAGGGGAAGAACATTGACTACACTAATGGTCAATCAATCGGAGATGTGTAGGCTACTGGTGATTTGACTAGGCAAATTTTCGTATAACTGTCTGGTAGATCTGCTGTTAACCGAGCAAGTTATCGTCGTAGGTTTTCGCCAGTCAGTTAATGAGCCTGCTACTACTAGCTACTCCATCGCCGTTTGTGGTGTTCACTTGCTGGGTGACGCTAGCTGACCGATCGTTCGCAAATCACTTTCTACCGAATAAAAATTAACACTCAGCGGTGACTAACAAATCTACCAAGTATTTTAATAACTGATCTGCAGGCGTGTAAATATGACAACGCACTTTGTACGGCAAGTTTTCCACCTGGTGCACGAAGACAAAAATAATGTAGCCTACGTTGAATTTCTAATTATTATTAGGCTATTATTTTTTTCTTGTAAATCATCAAAACCAATGGAGAAAAGCCAATATACGCAAGGAGCCCCCAGAACCGATTCTGAGAACCACTGTCTTAAATGCCTAGCTTGGTGTCGGTCTCTGAAATGCTAAAAACATGTACCTTTCTAAATGCCAAGATGGTTAATTTCGTTAAATTCTGTGTGTGTGATTTCATCGTGTGTTGTATATTCAGCAAATGAACCTTGAAACTCTTAATTCGCTTCGTGAAACTGAAAAGGTGTTTATCCCAAAATCGGGATTATAATAGCTTTGTCACATGCGTGAAGCATGGCCCAGGTAGACATTTACGGAATGTACACGACTGACAAGCCGCCAAACACGTTTGACAGATTGAATGTTTGCCGGTTAAGGTTAGCTAGCTAGTCAAACGGCTTGGTAGCCGAAGTTGCGAAATGTTTTAGCACAGGCTACTACTGGACTACCAAATATAGCAAGCTGATTACGCTTTCTGCCAAGTTATTATTTGGTTAAGTAGGCTAAAGGAAATAGTAAAAATGACTCGGCTACCGAAAAACTTAAGAGGAGGATTATTTTATGGTCGTCTAGTGCAGCTGTAAATAGCACACGCCATAATGAAATCACCACGAAATGGGATGCCTGCATTTTCAGACTTAGCACAGGCGGACCGTAGCCGGAGCCGCAATGGCAAGGCCAAGAAGCGCCACCGCCCACCCCAGTGACCATAGACTGTGGCCCCTACTGTAGCATAGTCCTCCGAAGTAATCCGGAAGTGACGCAAGCTGTACCTCATTGGTCCAGAACAAATATTGGCACTGTGCCCAAATGACGCAATAAATCATGAAATCGACCCATGGACAGTCATAAGACCAATAAAATACACATATTATGACTATTTGTTCTTGTGAGAAAAAATTATTGACTTTGTATTTTGATCGCATTTGTACCGTAGACTTACATGGAAACCGGATATGAAAACACCTATACTGGAGCCATCCGTAGTGGCGCTAGTGAGCAACCAGGAACTACAACACCAGGAAATGAGCTTCAAAAACGATGTCTGGTTTTGGCCGCTTGGGCTACAGCAGTGCATTGTGAGGTCACAATGCCAAGGCAGGCGTGAGACCATAGAGCGTGTCAGATGCAGCCCTAGAGCCCAGTGCACTCTGGGAACTCACTTCAGTCTCTCTCTGCCAATTCACAGCTAACGGCTGCTGAGCAATTAGGCCATCGCCCCGAGCCTTGGTCTCTGACAGGCGACTGTGAGCGTGTGTCTGTTCTGTATATCAGCAACTCCCAGAACAGACTTCCTGTTTGTCTCTCTGCTCCTCTCATTAGCCAATCACTGTCCTTGCACCCGACCTTGTTTATAATCACTCTGCTGTTGAGTCGTTTGTCCGGCTTGGCGGCAGACCCATCCGTACAGGAGGGTTCGACCCCGGGGACACTGGCTCGGGACGTCCAGTAAAAAATGTGAGACAGATGCTGGCTCGTTCACGCGTGACAACATTATTTTTAAAAGATGCAATATTCTGCATGGCCTGTTCCTGCAGACTCAGCAGTTTCTCAGGCCTATTTATACTGCAGTTTCTTAGAATGTCACCGTTTCCCTGTGAGAGCCTGAATGGAGTTTAATCCTTTCTGAGGCAGCGCGAACGGTGTGAGGCATATGAGAAGCCCTATAAGCCTCACATGTTATTGACACGCTCGAGAATTTAAGCACCTGTCTGTCTGCGTTTCCTAAGTCTTAAATGGACTGCATTTATATAGCGCTTTTATCCAAAGCGCTTTACAATTGATGCCTCTCATTCGCCAGAGCAGTTAGGGGTTAGGTGTCTTGCTCAGGGACACTTCAACATGCACAGGGCGGGGTTTGAACCGACAACCCTCGGACTACCAGACAATCGGTCTTACCTCCTGAGCTATGCCGCCCCTGTCTTAAGTCTTAAGATTTCTGCAGCTACAGTACAATTCAAGACTAATTGCAACAGGAAAGATGTGAAAAGGGCAGTCTGGGTTTGTCTTCCCCCCTCTGCAAAACAGATTGCTGGTGACTGCCACCTCTGGCTCTCACCCACTTGGACACCTGGGTAATGGAACCTGACCCCCCCCCCCCCCCAGAATTGCTAGGGTGGAACAGGAAGTGAAGTGAAGAACACCCCCTTTGCCCCCATCGCCTACACCTTACTTAATTTTGTGTTTGTTTTTTTTTTTTGGTTTCCATGGCACAGAATCACAAGTCGGAGACAGCCAATGAGGAGTGAGGGGGGTGTGGCCACGGCCCGGCACACGACAGGAGCACCTGTGTTATTGGTCTGCCTCGGAGCCGGGAGAACCAGACAGAACCCTGCTGTCGCCCGAATCACGCGGCCAGCGCCCCTCCACCCCCCTGTCCCCCCTGCCCCCCCCCTCCTGTGTGTGCAGGACGGCTGAATTCACCTGGTATGACTCCCCCTGTGTGGGGCGATAATGGCGGTATCGTGTTTTCGAGCGTGCTCGTCCGAAGGACAAAGGGATGAACCGTGAAAGCTTCCCTCTCCCCCCAGAGGTCAAACTGGAGGCTTCAGTCTGGCCCCACACACACACACTGATTTAATCATCTGCATTTAATTCAATTTCCCCGACCAGAATGCAGGAAGTCGGACTCAGAACGATGTTGTTTTTGCCTGTGTCATAGATAGATGATGTAATGCGTTCTGTGCTGTAACAGTCACTGGTTGTGATGTATCCGTGTCCAGCAACTGGCGAGCAAAATGGTGTTTTGTGCGTGAGCACTAGGAAAAGAACAGACAGCACATGGTGGATGAAATGATACATTTTTAAAAATAATCTTACATTAAACAGGTAACATAGTATAAATAATTAAAAACAAAGACTTTATTTAAATATGTTTTTTTTTTTTTTTTTTAATCCTTGCTATGTGATGCAGTGTCTGTGGGTATAAATAGCACAGCGCGGTCTCTGCTCACTGTGGGAGCTGTCTGTCATACTCCTGACGGGCGGGGTCAAGTCTGAGAGCAGAGTCATCAGCTCAGAAGGGGATTCGCCCCGAGATCTCGTACAGTGGGGGGGCGGGGGGGGGTTACAACCATTGATTCTGTCTGCTCCACGACAGTCCAACCAAAACAGCACACTGTGTTCTGTGTATATCAAAGGTAACTATAATACACTGAATTTACTTTAAACAAAATAAAATCAAGAAGTAACATATGGGTTATACAGTTCAATAAGCCAGATAAAATGAGGGGGGGGATACTTGTCAATAAGTGTTGAACTTCATCAAAAAAGTACAAAATCTAGCTGTGTGAAACTGAAATTCTGGGTGTTCTTGAGCATGCAGAAGCAGAAGCCCGTGACTGACAGACCACAGACCAGAGCCCAGGGATAGGCCGGACTCAGGAGAGGAAAGGAGAAGCTAGCTCAAGCTTTAACTGCTTTAACGGAGGACCGTGAAACTACGTCGGGGTGCGTGTGCGGAGTAAAAGCGCTACTGCATCTCAGAGACCGGTGAACAGGGGAGAGGGGTTGGTACTATGGGATTCGAAACACAGTCTCCACCTGTCACAGAACACAATATGAGGATGACATTTGCACGGTAAAAATGCACAAAAGCGGCATTTCTCTGGGCGTCCGGCTTTTGGTGGTGACGCCGAGATTTACGGTACGTTCACGGGGAGACGCGGGGATGTCGGCACAAAACAGAGTAATCTGGGCTTTTCTTCCGGTGCGTTGAGTCTGGAGTTTGAGTGAAGTCTGTTCACGAGTGTCGGGCTGCTTTACACAGACCCAGAGTCCGGTTCAGTCCGGTTCAGTCCGGTTCAGTCCAGTCAGCGTAGCCGATGCGGACGGTATTTTTTTTTTTTTTTTTGCGGTGGTCTCTCTCTCTCTCTCTCTCTCCGTTCTTCCGTCACGCCCTCCGGTCGATGCGTCCCAGCGCCGCGTCGGACGCCACTCCCAGCATGCACCTCACTGGATCTCCTCCTCGCTGTCGGGCTCTCTGTTCTGCTCCTGCTGCACCAGCCGCTCAAAGTCGCCCGGCTCCAGCGAGGTCATTTTCCCATCAGCCCCCAGCTTCATCGGCTGGATCACATGATCCCTGCAAACAGACAGACACAGCCCGGTTAGTCACCAGATCACATGGTCTGCAAACAGACAGACACAGCCCGGTTAGTCACCGGATCACATGGTCTGCAAACAGACAGACACAGCCCAGTTAGACACTGGATCACATGGTCTGCACACAGACAGACACAGCCCAGTTAGACACTGGATCACATGACCCCTGCAGTCAAACAGACACAAAAGCGCAGCCTGGTTAGACACTGGATCACATGGTCTGTAAACAGACACAAAGACGTAGCTGTTCGTAGCCATTTGCCGTTCTGTGATGAACTGCTAAAATAAGGCAGCTAATCTGACCTTCGCTTATTTGGCCGCTGTCGTGGGCATGGCGACGGGCATTAATTACCCCGTGGTTTGTGAGCTGTGAAATGGGTTTCCATGACTCCGGCTCGTGGGCGAAACCTGTCTGGTGTGCGGACAGACCGAGCGAGAGAGAGAGAGAGAGAGAGAGAGAGAGCGAGGGACCGAGAGAGCAAGAGAGCGAAAGAGTGAGGAACCGAGAGAGTGAGAGAGCGAGCGAGCGAGCGAGAGGGTGAGAGACTGAGAGAGCGAGAGAGTGAGAGAGCGAGCGAGCGAGAGAGCTTGAGAGCGAGCTAGCGAGCGAGCCAGGCCCCTCCCTCTCCTCACCTGGAGAGCTTGTCGAACATGTTGACCAGCTTCATGGCCTCGTACTCCTTCTGCTCCTCGGTCATGCCCTCCATGGGGTTGGGCTGCTCGTCCTCCACGCGGCCCGTCACGGGGTTGATGCTGCGCGGGACAGACGGACAGAAGGACAGACGAGTCCCTCTGCGTTTCACGGCTCGTATTCATAAAGCATCTTTGATTTCACAGCTTGTATTCATAAAGCATCTTTGAACAGGAGTCCCGGTCTAGGACCAGGCTCGTCCTGTCCGTATTATGACTATAATGCTTTATGACAGGGGTGACCAGTCCTGTCCAAAAAGGGCCGGGGAGGGTGCATTAACCCAGCACTAAGACACGTGTTTCTACTTATCAAGGTCTTGATTGTAGACCATGGTTAGTTAAATAGCTAAATCAAGTTTTGTAGTGCTGGGCTAAAACAAACACCTGCACCCACACCGGCTTTTTTGGATAAAGGTGAGGTACACCCTCAGAATCGGGTTTCACCAGGGATTTTGGGCCCCATGGAAAGATGTCACATTGGGCCCCAGCACCCCAGAAAATACTATGTTCAAATTTTTTGAAGGCCCCTGTCAGTCAGGGTACTTGGAATCATCTTAATTTCAATCCCCCAACACCCCCCTCCCTTATGGCACCCCTACTCAGAATACACAATCCTTCTTCAATCTGTCCTTTAACACTGATTTACATAAAATGAAGCTCTTAGGATTAAATATAACATTACATTGTGTATTTACTTAACAGACATCCATATCCAGAGAAACTTTACAGCTGTCCCCACTTGGCATTTGAACCAGCAGCCTCTGATATACACAACCCAATATTCCCCAACCACTATACTCCGCTGGCCGGCCCCTTGCATGCAGTGATGGGTCACCGTGGAGACCGCCGCGGTACTCACTGGTGTTTGGCCTCCCGGTACTCCTCCGTGTCGCTGTCGTCGTCCTCGGAGTACAGGCCGGGGTCGCGACCTCCTCTCATGAGCCCGCGAGCGGCCAGGAGCCCCGCCGCGTTCCCGTAGCCTGTGTACTTTATGAAGCGCGACACTGCGGGGACAAAGCACAGTTATAATCTAAATGTGAGCCTGCAACCTCTGCGTTACAATTCTAGCACCTAAAAAGCTACACTCTTTTGCCTTATTAGGGCAGAGCAGTGGGAAAGTTCTGTAAGGACAGCTGAAGGTAGTGTGTGTGTGTGTGGGTTCTGTAAGGTAAGAACTGTGTAGTGTGTATGAGTGTGTGGGTCCTGTACTGTGTGAGTGTACGGGTTCTGTAGTGTGTATGTGTGGGTCCTGTACTGTGTGTGAGTGTGTTTGTTCTGTAGTGTGTGCGCGTGTGTGAGTGTGCGGGTCCTGTACTGTGTGTGTGTGTGTGGGTCCTGCTCACCGCTCTCCTTGCACAGCACGAACAGGAACTCTGCGGCGCAGTGCTTGACGTCGGTGTCGATGTGGGTCATCAGACGCACCAGCTTGTTCCGCAGGGCGTTCCCAACCTCCGGCCTGTTCTTCACGTCACGCAGCGGGGGCAGGACCTGCACACAAACACGTACACACAAACACACACACACGTACATACACACGTACATACACACACACACACGCACACACACACAAGCGCGCACACACGTACATACACACACATACACACACACACACACACACGTACAAGCACACACACACACAAACACACGTACACACACACACACACACACACAAACATATACACACACAAGCACACACACAAACATGCACGTACACACACACAAACATACACGCACGTACACACACACACGTACATACGCACACACACACGCATGCACACACACACACACAAGTGCACACACACAGACCACACAGACACACAGGGATGTGAGGATGCCAGCAGGATGTGTACAGCACTCGGGGATGTGCGCAGGACGTGCAGACGCCGCAGCGGACGTGTCCGGCAGGCCTCACCTTCGTCCGGAGGAACTTGCGCGTCTCCCTGTGGATCCGGGCGCTCTCCGTCAGGAGGTTCAGCGACGGCAGCAGCGTCTCCTTCAGCTTGTTTCCCTGGAGACCAGGAGAGACGGGTGCCTTTATCGTTTCGGACATGCCTCCGCGGCGTTCGGTTGGCCGGAGAGGCATGAGGCAGACCGGTCTCGGCTGAGCCGGCTGGTGGAGAGAGCACACGCACCTGGGTCGCATTAGCTAAGGTCAGCCCAGGTGCTTAAAGGTGTGCTGCTCTCCGCAGTTCGGGGCAGAGACCGGGAGCACACACCGAGAGAGCGAGTTTTGAGTTTTGTTTCGTTTCATTTTGTTTGTTTTGTCCGAGCACAGCAAGACCAAGAAAGTAAACCCGCAGCTGAAAGGTTAGAGGAGCTGATCCGCTGAACAGCAGCCCAGCTATGAACAGCGAGCCGAAAGGCTGCTGCTCAGTTTTGATTTCTTTTGTCTTATTTTAGTTTGTTGTTCTCGTTTATTGTTTTTGCCCGGAACCCCTGAGGGAGACGGGTGAAGATGTTTATTTCATTTTGTGTTTGTGTGGGTGCGCTCTCTCTCTCTCTCTCGCTCCCTCTCTCTCTCCATGCAGCAACCAATCGTGTTTCCTGGAACTGCCGCATCTTCCTCCCAGAGGCGTCATGTGACAGCCTCCAATTAGACTGGACGCAGATTACAGGTCACAACAAGGCATTCTTGATGAACATCATATGCACGGTAAAAAAAATATTATTTATTATTATTAATTATTATTAATTATCTTATTTTAGGATAAAAAAAAGGTCTGGATTATAGTCTTTAAGATGACCCGCTGTTCGCACAATCTGTGACCCGGCTGTGACACGGAACGGGTGTCCATAGCAACAGGAGCAGCAGGGGTTCCGCTGTCGCCTCTCACTCCGACGGTTTCGGCGCCCGAGGGGGAACCTGTCCCGTTTTAAACGTGTTTGCTTTCTCCTCCACGCAGCTGAGTCCCGCTCAGCAGAGTTACTGTTCCAGCTCTGCTCTCGTGCTTTGGCAATTCCCCTGCGCTCGGTGGCACTGCGCATAATAACCTCATTAAGACAGTAACAGGCAACCGACTGGCGCACAGTCACACCTGGGCCAGACAGGTAGACACAGGAAAAACACCTCTGAGCACACAGGTGTGTGTGACTGTGGAGGGGGACGGTACAGCAGGAAGCCACTGTCCAGATTTGTGTGCGTGTGTGCATTTGTATATATGTGTATTTATGTACACGATTGTGCGTGTATGTGTGTATTTATGTATGTGTGTGTGTATTCGTGCATGTATATGTGTGTCTGTGCGCCTGCGTGTGTGTGTTTGTGTACCTGTGTGTGTGTGTATACTTGCGTGTATATGTGTGTGTGTGTGTGTGTGTGTGTATACTTGCGTGTATATGTGTGTGTATATGTGTGTGTGTGTGTGTGTGTGTGTGTGTATGTGTATACGTGCGTGTGTGTGTGTGTGTGTGTCTGTGAGGACAGACAGTCCCGCTCACCCTGTCCAGTCTCCTCTCCATAAACTCCAGCAGCATGCTGACGGCGTCCATGTTGACCCCCATGTACTCGATGGAGCCCTGCTGCACCCTGGGAATGAGCAGCACGTCCAGGCATGGCAGCGGGAGGTTCCCCAGCAGGTTCACTGTGTGGCTGTGTCACACACACACACACACACACACAGTTTGGAATGCGTGACAGTGCAATGTAATGATGAGGAAACAGAGTTTCTTCATCAGAGTTTGTAACAGAGGTTGCAGGTTTGATTCCCAGGTGAGCCACACTGCCATTATACCGTTGAGCAAGGTACTTAACCTGAATTGCTTCAAGTCAAAGGATCAATCTGGGATCCAAAAATGGCAACAAAGTAAACAGACTTAGCCTATCACTGCTTACACAACACAAGTGTCAGCTGTTAATGCGAAATCTCAAAGTACATTTACAGGTCATTCCAAAATGGAAAAGGGGAGAAAAAATCTCCCACATTCAGTGAAGTGCTGAAAGGCATTTATAAAATGAGCTGAAAGTGAAAATATATTTTTGCAAACATTCCTGCCGGGTCTTTATCAGCACCCTGCTGTGTGTCGCCCCCCCCCCCCGCACCCCACTGTTCCCTCCGACTCCAACACCGCTACTGACACCTGCTGCGGAGCTTCCTGGGGGTGCCAGACCCCCCCCCACTGGAAATGTGCTCCCCTTTCTCAGCCCCTCCTGCCCCCCCCCGCATCTCATTCCATTACTCCTTTATTTACTTCATCTCTTTCTCAGAATCCAATCTTCTGAGTTCAGGGAAAGGCATTTGATGAAATTTCCCACCGGAATCCCCCCCCCCCCCCCATTTTGCGCTGCTCCAGTTTATTTCCAAAACACAAAAAAGCAGAGCGAAAACAAGGGTGGAGGCAGGAGAGGGGGGTGGGGCGGCTCTTTAAAAAAAAAAAAAAAAAAAAAAAACCGGCCTCATTTTTAAGCCTATTTAGGCATTAGATGCTGGTCCAGTGGCCTCCCCCTGGGTCATTCCAGAGATGAGACCTTAACCCATTTTTCAGCTAGCTTTTAATTTTATATATCAATTATTGGATATAATACTATATATTTATTTAATACGTATATGTGTTTATATTTACATAACATATACACACATCATACATTTTATATAATGTTTAATGTATTATTAATTTTGTATATCTTTATTATACTTTAATGACAAACGTGTATATATCAGTGCCAATCCACGTACACACACACATTAACCTCTTCTTTTTTCATCCTTCCTTTTCTTTCCCTCTCTTTTGCATGTATGTCAGTTTGGTCAGCTTTTGCCAAACGTCACATCCTGACTGAAGGTCAGACCATGGAAGGGGGTGTGGAAGCGAGAGATTTAAATTAAACGAATAGAAAAGAATGCCCAGAAAAAGCATCAGAGGAAGTGTGTTCGGAGTCAGTGTCTTATGAAAGCCCGCTGTCATTATTAGCCCTCAACCCTCTTCGTGCCGTGAAAGCAGGATAAGCTCTGAGCCCCTGAGCCTCTCTGCCGGGATGGACACGGCTTACTTACCGAGAGTTTAAATGGACAAGGTCAAAGGTCAAGGCCAGGTGCTCCCTCTCTCTCTCTCTCTCTCTCTCTCTCTCTCTCACCTGTGGAACTCCTCCGTGCGGTCCTCCCCTTCCGCCGAGCTCATCAGGCAGTGCCTCAGTATCGCCCCCAGGTGTCTGTAGGTGGCTGCCTCTTCCTGCAGGGTCGCCCCCGGAGACGGGAGGGAAACAGAGGTCGCATTAACGCCATTGTGACATCATCGCCAAGCTGCTATCAGCTTCAGCTCAGAGCAATTTAAGATTCCCTGACATCAGTGTGATTCCTGTAGATTACTGACGGTTACTGAGAGAAACATCAATCTTTACCAATATTCAACGTAAAATTATTCTTTAACAAACGATTGTACGTATTGGTTTAGTCGCATGTTGCACTGAAAACCCTCAGGGATCTGCAGGAGTGGTTTAAGAGTTAAGGTAAAGGCAAAGAGTTTTTCAGATGTGTATTTGACCCAGGTCTACACGCTACACTGCGTACAGCTGCACGCACGATCCCTGGTCCCCCCCCCAACCCCCCCTCGTCCCGCCAGCACGCGTCCGCTTGGCCAGCGTTTCGCTAATTAGCACCACAGCGGTGGGCCAGCGGTCAGCGGAAGGGACGCTGTCGAGGTGGGGATTTACTGGTGAGGGACGGCAAATTAGCTGGCGAACGGTCTTGCCGCCGGAGGGCCGCTGTACTGCCAATTTAAAAACTGCTGACAGAGTGAGCGGCGCCGACGGCGGTCCGACGGGCGTTCGCTCGCTCGCCCGGCGCTCACCTCGTCCACCTTGCGGCGGTTGGTGTCGAAGGTGACGTTGAAGAGGATCTTGAGGATCTCCATGGCGCGCTCCGTCTCCTGGCGGCCCAGCGGCGGCAGGGCGGCGGCGTCGTCGTCGCCGTCGGCGTCCTCCTCCCCGCCGCCGCCGCCGCCGCAGCCGGCCCGCGCCACCTCGTAGGTGTTGGGCCAGCGCAGGCCCAGCGTGGCGTCCAGCGCGTTGGCCAGCAGGCCCACGCCGCGCAGCTCCTGCGCCAGCTGTGCGCGCACGTCCACGCGCAGCGCGGTGAAGAGGAAGGTGAGCCGCAGGTCGAAGAAGCGCACCTCGTGGCTCCAGTGGCGCTCCTGGCACTGCTTCAGCCGCTCGGCCAGGCCGCAGACCAGCCGCAGCTCGGCCCCCGCCGCCTGCGCCGCCGCGCTGCTGAACACCACGTTGCACAGGCACTTCAGCGCCTCCACCGTCACGTCCAGGTCCGGCACCTCGGGCGCGGGGCCGTCGCCGGGGGCGATGCCCGCGTGCCGGCTCAGCGTCAGGACGGCGGCCCGCGTGGTGAAGGGGCGCAGGCTCCGCTTGTCCCGCGACAGGATGCGGATGGTCTCCAGGCAGGCCAGCTGGCAGGACGGCTGCAGGTCCCGCTCCAGGAAGCCCAGAACCAGCTCGCCCAATCGCTGTGGCAGGGGGCGGCAAAGGGAAAACCAACCTCAGCCACGCCCCTAACTCCACCCCACAGGGTGGGGCTAAGATGGGGGGGGGGGCTGGGAGGTGGGTTGAATCAGGTTTGGGAGGAAAGGGGAGGGGTTTGGGACAGCGTCTTGTTTTTACGATGGACAGCATCACTGCAGAGCTGGGACCAGACTGGATGCGCACAAAATGGCGGAATTTCCTGCGACAGACACTGACGTCACGTCACGCCGCCCAGACGCCTGAACCTCATGCGCGTGGCTCCCCGCTGCGATTTTCCCCAAATAAAACTGCACCCTGCGTTCCTTCTGTCCACCTCTGGCTGTTTGCTGTTTCCCTCCTCTGTTTTACCGCCAATGCGGATGGCTGAGGGAAGCAGCGAGAATTATGCTCTCTCTCTCCAGAACCGCCAGCTCACTTTAAATGGCGGCACAAACAGAAATGGCGGTAGGCTGGGCAGACGTTAACAGACGTAAGCAGGGTAGGACCTCTTGGTGTCCTCAGAATGCTGTCCTGGTTCCAGCTCCACAGTGATGAAGGGGGTGTTAGTACTACTCAAGGACCAAATCTTTTAACTGAAGCTTCCCCACCAGCACAGCATTGGAGCAGCGAGTGTTTGGATCGGTGTCAAGCTTTTTTTTGTTGTTGTCTGTGTTCACAGGCTCTCCCTGGCCGTAGCTCACGTCTGCGGTGCTTAAAAACTCCCCGGGACTGGGCCTGGATGCCCGACAGCAGGTGGTGGGTGTTGAGCTATGACTCTCTCAGAACCTCTCCTACCTGCTACTACTCTCTGAGAACCTCTCCTACTCACTACTGCTCTCTCAGAACCTCTCCTACTCACTACTGCTCTCTCAGAACCTCTCCTACTCACTACTGCTCTCTCAGAACCTCTCCTACTCACTACTGCTCTCTGAGAACCTCTCCTACTCACTACTGCTCTCTCAGAACCTCTCCTACTCACTACTGCTCTCTCAGAACCTCTCCTACTCACTACTGCTCTCTCAGAACCTCTCCTACTCACTACTGCTCTCTCAGAACCTCCCCTCCTCACTACTGCTCTCTCAGAACCTCTCCTACTCACTACTGCTCTCTCAGATCCTCTCCTACTCACTACTGCTCTCTGAGATCCTCTCCTACTCACTACTGCTCTCTGAGATCCTCTCCTACCTGCTCTAACTGCTGTGATTTATTCACCAGGCAGACTTGCAGGTCAGGTCAGTGGAACGTCTCCTCCAAGTAAAAGCTTGGGGGGGGGTGGGGGGTGGTTTGGCAGAAAGCTCCGCTTGCGGGTATCGATCTTTGCGACGGGCCCTTGAACAATCCTGACTTCACCACTCAATTAAAGCCTCCCGTCTGTTCCCCTGACAGCTTCAATTTGGACCCGAGCACTTCACTGAACTCTGACCCCCCCCCCCCCCCCACACCCCACACAGTACAGCAGCTTTCATCACTGAATGAACCCTGTCGTTTTTCATACCAACGGTCAAAAATCTCTGTTTTGTCTGAATCGATGCGTCTGCGTCTGGTGTTAGATACAATTTTATATAGTGTTGGATATCGTTTCTCCAGTACTGTCTGTGTACAGGTAAGGCCCGTGTACAGGTGCCACCCTCGTCTCTCTCAGGGCTGCTGACTGGACGCTCTGTGTGTTCAGGCGCTGACCCTCTGATCGCAGAGCTTTTGCAAGCAGAATTACGGGCCCTTCGGTTGAGAGCTGCACTGAACATCTCCTTCATGCTCCACAAGAGAGACGGCCACCATTTTAAGGTCAGAACAAAGTCGGGCTCTGGGGTAAAGTAATCTCCCAGAATACGAAGGAGAGAGACTGTCTTGTGGGGAAGCCTGGCTGAAGATAAATCTTAGAAAAAAAAAAAAAATCTAATAGATCAATAAATTCCCCTCCCATCGTTTCTCTCAGCAGGTCTGGGAGAGTTTAGCTTCCTTGAGAGCGTGACCTACATTCCAAGTGGAATGTTCCGCCAAGGCTGCCGTTCTGCCAGCCTGTCATGCTCATAAGGAACTACCCTACACAAGCAAAGCCGTCCGGCGAGAAGCCTCGACTCCGTGTTTTACAGGGAACGTTAAGCACTTCCTTCCTTGTACGCCGCGGGCCAGTCACACTGCTACAAAGTGCTAACTCAGAAAATAAAGGAAGGAAGGTGAACGTGGCACAGCTAAAACTGTGAAAGCAGCACAAATATAGTGGCACCAAGACAGCTGCAACTGTGCAAGGTTTTCTTAAAAATAAACATGCACACGCAAAAAAAAAGCTAAAAACTAGTCTGCCTTCACTTGAGTGATGAAATTGCATATTTTGCATAAAGGTTCTGTTTCTTCTGCTTGCAATGCATTATTGGACGATATCTGGTGAATGCTGTGAACAGCTGAGAACGGCAAATTAGGTTGGCAGTCGTTAGGTAACCAATTTGGGCCTGCCGACGGGCGTCATTGATTTGGTGTGTCTGTCGCACTCTCTGTGCCAGACGGGAGATTCTGGAGTTGTGCTCCAGTGACTGATGTCCACAGGACACCGCAGGGGGGGGGCTGTTAGTAATCTGTTAATATAACTCCCCATCCAGGAAAAAAAAGCAAAAAAAAAAACAGAAAAAAAATAAATAAATAAAATGCGTGTGGCAACAGAGCAAGGAGCAGCGGGCCGAAGTCCCAGCCGAAATCACCGCCCCGCCCCAGGCGATGGGTAAGCTGATTTACCCACCCCAGGTCTTGGGTTAAGATGCCGCTGCAGTGCGTCCCTGTCTCCAGTAAGAGCGCAGCAGCGCGCGCGGAAGCTGAGATACGGGGGACACGGTGTACCCGTTTTTAATTTCGGAAAAAGCACTGAAAATGGGAGGGCCGGACGCCCTGCCACGCCGGGCAGGAGGTGAAGACGCCTCTCGCCACCCTTCCCACCGTGACGCGAACGCTACTCGGTTTAGGAGTGATGCTGGGAGTGGGCGTGGCTTGTGGGGTTGTCGTAGCGACCACACAAACCACACAGGAAATCCAATGCTGGTTGGGAGGGAGGTTGCCCCAGGGGACTTATTTTTATCTCGTTATGCTGAATGCGTGTCACAAATATACAGCTACAGAGACGCCATTGAACACACACCCTCTCTGCAGATAGACTCAGGCTGTCTACGGGCAGAGGCTTACTCCAGACAGTGCAAACCCACAGCTTATTTCGCCGCTTTGAAAAGCAAATCCCCTTTGCGTGCTATTTGTGACGAGCACATACCACAGCCGAAGCAGGCTGACTTTGACCAACGTGCCAATTTAGTCATCGCTGACCGTAATCTGATTTTTGGTTTTCTGATTGTTGATAAGCCTTGGGTTTCATTACGCAAGTCAACTACCATAGATTTCTTTTTTTTTTTTGCTACACTGGTACCTCTTGTAAATTTCCATCCTAATAAATGAGCATGCAAGGAAAGATAAAGATGAAAATTAATTAGTGAGAAAGAGACAGGAAGTTAAATGAAACTGCAACAGCTACTTCTATGACACAAATGACTCTGCACCGATGCTGCAAACAGTTCTTACGCAACGGTGTGAAGTGAAGCCTGGATATGTGACCTGACAACATCCTCTGATAACGTAGTTAAAAGCATAATTTGTTAGGACGCGTATGTAAAAGTCTGTGCTCGTTTCTACGGCAACCACCTTAAGGGTCCAAGAGAGGAAATTAAACAAGAGGCCAAATGTGATTTCCCACAATGCAGCTCTTCTCTCTACCAGGAGCCCGATGGGGCCAATAGCAAAATATGTTGACCAATGAGGAAGCACGCTGACAATGTGGGAACGGGCATCTCCGGGCATGGCATTGTTATTGAGTGGCAGACCTTACCTCCCTCTCCTCCTGTTCTTGTGTGTCAAACGTGAAGCACTGGCTTTTCTGAAACAAAAAAAAAATGGGTGGGCGGGTGGGGAGAGCGCAATGGAAAAGTTGAGTACATTAAGAGTTGATATTGCATAATTCATCAGAGTGATTTAGGTCTAGGTCTGGGGCTCTTTTTTAATCCAAACGTATTTTTCATTGCTCTCACCTCCCTTCGTCTCTGCGGTGAAGGTCAGAGATGTTGGCAGAGAGGGGACCCGACAGAGTGACTGGCAATAAACTCAAAGTAAACTGTGGCCTGCTTTCCTCCGGTACGCGCGAGATGTGAGCTCCCGTCGAACTCGCGTCGCTGAAGCCAGGCCACATGGACGGAGCACGTGCCGGGAGGGATCGGTGCGCCAGTTTAGCTAACGGGACTTTGGCGATGCGAAAGCTCACTTACCGAGCTAAATCGGGCGCAGTTCTGCTGTGCTTCTGCTGGATTTGACAGGGCCTTGGACATCCATTCGTGCTGCTCAGTCACCATAATCCAATTGCAAGCTATAACACAGCAGCACGCACACCCGCGTACGCGCGCGCGTGCACACACATTCTGGGCTGATTTTAACTAATGTAATTTTTCCCAGGGTTGAAGTGGACTGTACGCGGCCACTTTGATTTTTTTTAAAAAGCGCCACCTTGTTCCGCGGTTGAAAATATCGAACACCAGCCCTGGTTATGAGGACTCTGACTGTTTTACCCTAATGTTTGAGTGCCAGGCCTTATGGGGCAAGGATGAACTAACCTCAAAAACAACGGGAGAAGAATTATTTAGTGAGAACCAATAATGGAAGAACTTATGGTTTGAGGGCAGTAAGCAATTTCAAGCACACGCACAACCACAGAAGCACTTTCAGCGAGCCAGACCTTTGTTTTGGCTTTTTCTTCATCTCAAATAAATCTACCAGCTGTATGGTTATTATTATTAAAGTTTGTTATTTTCTCTAAGAAAGCTCATTGACTGCATTTTAATTTTGCAGTTTGTATGAGTACATACGGACTTGGGGATGGAGTTCCTCCTAAAAACATCACCGCCTTCGTGAGAACAGCATTACTAGGCTATACATCAATATATACGACCCAATTCCGGATGGTCTGCTGCTGACTGCGTTACAGACAGTTTGGCTCTCTTAAATAGGGAATAATCATCGTGTGGTAAAACGAAAAACTGGCCACTGCCAGGTTGCTTCATAAATGAATTAAACGAATTAAACACACGAGAAGGATGAAGCCGTGCTTTACTTTCGCATCAGGGGACCATCTCAACCCAAACTCTGTCCAGAAGCCACTGAGCTGTGATCTCTAATTAGACGCCGAATTCACTTGTCCGGTAACAGCCTACCACATTAATGCTTCAAAGAAATTGTGATTTATGCATCAGATGTGAGCAATAATTATCGCTGGTTAGCCTATCCTTCTGATGTCGTCGATGTCCCTAAATTGTTATATGTAATGCTGTCTGATAAATTACATAATAACAATCCTTGTCATCATCATCATCACAACTGTTGGGAGTTATTTTATGGAAATGGTATGTGAAATTGCGAGATGAGCAACATTTTAACGAGAGCTTCATTAAACGAGAATGAATCATGAACAGGGATGTCCCAATCCGTAGAACAAAAGGTTTTTTTCACAGCATAGCTACAACTGCCGTCGCCGCGAATACCCTCTTTTACATAATAATAACACAGACAACGAATTGTATTCTATGACTGACAGCTGTTAAAAGCATTAGAAGGTATTACAGCTATGCACGACTAGTCACACGGTTTATAATCCGCGGTTTATAACCCCACTTCTAACTTGATGTGTTTATCGGGCCAGGATCGGCGTCATAGGACTAAACACGTTACAGTATTTCTGTTCTGTTAGCCTACTTCGTAATCATACTTTCATTCGGCTAGCTCTCAAATATGCTACCATATGCGCAACATTACAGGTGAAAATGCATGGTAGCAAACGCAGCATCAGGTTAGGCGGCAAATTAAAGCAGGTTATGTGCATGACTTCTATGATGTTGTGAAATTACCTCTTTATTGTAAGCCTGCAGAGCCATCAAAGCAGCATCTTGGTCGCCAGTTTCCATTTTTTCTATAATGGCATTCAAATCCATTTTCATTGCCGTCTCTCAAGAGCACCCCAATTTTACTAGCTTCGCCGACAGTCATGTACAAATCCCCTCGCAGTAGAAAATTTCGATGTGACTCACGCTGTTATTCTGACTCTTCTGCCCTGACTGATTCTAGCAACGGGAAGGCTCAAAAGGATGATAAGATTAGCGCAGGATCGCAATCTTATCGCGAGGGATTCTGGGATGTGAAGTTTTAAATTGGCATTTTAACCTGCGCTCTCAGGAGAATGCTCTGAAAACAGGGATAGATAGTCTGTCTGCGGATCATAACAACTAGCACCAGAAATCACAGTCTTCAGAATTGATACATGGAATTGTGAAATTCTAAGAGTTACAGTGAACAACACTTATCTCACCAACCAGGATAACTTATGTTACCAACCAGGATTGTGCCCATTGACACAAACATGAAGCCTTAAATAAACAAAATAAATGTTCTTGCGTTGGATATGTTGTAGGGAATATATGAGATCTGGGGCTGTGCGTGGGCGTGTCTGTGTCTGTTTATGTTTTATTTTATGATGCTAATACTTTCAGCTATATGTAAGCTATGTAGGTATAATAATTAGTCCTTAAATCGTAATTATACATTTTTTTTGTTGCCAAATGTCAGTATAGTAAGATTATAATAATGAACACATATTGACCGAATAATATTTATAAGAGTGACTCAATGTATTGCACAGCGAGGTCCAGCACTACTCGTTTCGACCACCGGGAGGAAATTAGCATTGAACTGAAACGCAAAGATGGCCGATTGGAACAGGGGTAAGTCATAACATGTAGCTGAATGCTGACTACTCGTCAAGCTCTAGCGAGACGTCTGTACTTATAGCCTCTTGTCATTTAAGCTTATTTTAATTTTAATCGCTGTGTTTAAAAACAGACGCGCAACACCTACTCGAAATAGAAGTGGTTGGTCGTGAGCTGAGTTAGCTTTAGCTTTGTTTACTTTTCGGATATGCTAGCTGGTTAGCAAACGATAATTTGAACACATAGGATACATAGCTAAGGTAAGCCGACAAATTTGCAAAGCTTGTCTGACGCACGGAATAGCAATATTACATTTTAACGTTCATGTGTTGCGTAGCTAAAATTCAATGCTGTGCGTTATGTTGGAAATGTTTATGTGGTCTGACTGTGGTGAACTCAAAAGAGATGCCCAAATTCTCACGAACTGTCACTTTTTAATGTAGGACATGGCGCTGTGGATGACATGATGGACGCAGAAAACAAACTTCTTGCTGACAACCTGGCCACCAAAGTCTCCAGACTGAAATCGGTATGTTTGCTGTCAGACAACTTAACGCAAGGCTTGCACTGCTGTGCAGTATGATTTTGTGCTGGTTGGGAAACCAAGCAGGAGTTCAGGATTTTGTTGTTTCTCTTTACAGCTTGCCTACGACATCGACAAAGAAGCAGATGAACAGAACTCGTATCTGGACGGCATGGTGAGTTTGGTCAACGGAGAAAAACCTCCATTAAGGCATCTTAATCACCCTATATTTTCAGATCCCTGTGTTGAGTGGTATGATATAAATGGCAGGGCTTGTAACTAGGAGACCGATGTGTTCAAATTAAGTTTAGGTGCTTATGTTCGGCTGCCTTGAAAGTAAACACTGTAGTAACCCCGGGGCTGGGTGTAGGGATCGGCAACAAGGGCATCATCCAGCTGGAGGGGCGGGTTCGCAATTACTTTTGCAACCCCCCCCACTTCGCAATCTTGCCTAGGGCGGCCGAAAGGCTTTAGCCACCCCCTGGGTAAACCCCACACTGTAATGGCTGAATGAATGAAGCATAAAAATGGGTGTACATACATCGGGGTGATAATGACAAATTGACTTATAGTCAGTGCCATTTAAACTGCTGTTTGTCCAGGACATGGTTCCAATACAGCTTTGTAAGATAACTGGGATAAGGCTGTCTGCTAGCAGCTAACATTCCTCTTGCGGTGGTTATAAATACTGTATTTATTTGCAAGCACCTTCCCTACTTGTTGTACCTTTTCTTGTTCTTTGAAATTATTTTATTTTATTTTTTATTTTTTATTTTTTCAGGACTCCGACTTCCTCAGCACCACCGGACTGCTGACGGGCAGCGTGAAGAGGTTCTCCACCATGGTGCTCTCGGGCAAAGACAACCGCAGGGTCCTGTGCTACATCTCCGTGGGGCTGGTGCTGGTCTTCTTCCTGCTCTACTACCTGGTCTCCAGGGCTCAGGCCTAGCGAAGAAATACAAAATTAAAAACTTTATTCCTCCTTAAAGGAGGACGGTCGCCGACTCGCGTTCTCAGTTGTATGGGAATTTTACCTTTTTCCCCCCAAAGGACGCCTGGTCCTTATTAACATGAAATTGTGCTGAAAACTCCCCCAAGGTCTGGAGAGAAAAATGGTGTTTGTTGTGCCTGAAGCTTTCCTCAGTGGGTGTGGAGCACGAGGGAATTTTGGCACGTGCGTTACCTTTATCACCTGTGCTGTCCTACTTTGTGAGTGCTCTGGATTTACTTTAATGAGATATAAGAACGAGGACAGGAATCGGTAAACACCCTAATGGGATGTTTTATAGAGGTCCACCTGGTGTCAAAAAAATTGATTAAATCTCTTTGGTGTGAAGCTACTTTTTTTCTAAATTTCAGGGGCAGGAAACAAGGTGCTCAGTGACACAGAAAGGCACCTGTTAAAGTTGGAGAACGTGGCTTTTTTTCTTGTTCTTTTCTTCCTACTGGGGTTTTTTTTTAGGGTTCAGGTATGATTTTTTGCCAAATTTATCTTACTGTTTCCAGTGTAAATTATTTGTGTAAATTTGTGACGGTGTCTTTAAATAAAATTGAATTGAAGTGATAGTAGGAGTCATGGAAACCATCTGTTGGGCCAAAGGTAAAACAGGTATTTCTGCAAAATGTACTCATTGGAATGTGGGGGTTTTGGGGGTCATGCATTTTTATCCACCAACCCTCACCTCGTTTAGGCATGTAATTACAAGAAAAATCACAAGGACAGCATTACTTATTTATTCATATTTTGAAAATGTATAGTGCTTTGTTTGTTTGTCAAATTGTTACATATGTAAACAATTCTGCTAGCTGTTTATGGTTTAATATGTCTAATTGTATATTTTATCTTATCTTTGGATGGTTTAGGGACACATCACTGTAATATCTCCCACAGAAAAGTAATATTTGCAATAAAACAATAAAAGAGGACCAATCGTTTGTTTTTTTTAATGTTTTCTCTTAGTTACATGTATGAGGTTTTGTGTTATTTGATACTTGAATTTGCACCTAAAAATGAATAGAGAATGTTCATGATGGTAGTGGCACAGGTGTCAGTAGTGCAGCGGGTGTCCATATGGAAATAAAAGTATTTCTGTGTTGAATTTTAGGAATACCTGAACCAATTATTAGATAACTGATGGCGTTAGGGGAAAATAATTTAAACGGTACTAAGCGTGTAACTAACTATGGTATCCTCTCATTTCTATCTTGACAAAATGCAGCAAAAATGTTTTGGATACCGGCCTAGATCGAATAAACTGGTCGCGGTCGCCGGCGGCTATTTGTCAGGTTTCGGGGAGTGTCGTTTTCTTTCGGCTATTTCCGTTTTGTCTCCTTCCTGTGTGTTGATCGGTCGTGCATGAGATGGAAGCCATTTCCTATCGCACTTTATTATCATAGTTCACGTAATATTTGTGTTAATGCACAACCAAAAATTGGGTCTTAGCTTAAATAAGGGCTTTCAGCGTCGCCTTGTATTCAGAGAAAGGGATAGTCTGTTTTCCGATATATTCCCTCGGACAAATTCGGCCCAATTCGGTAGAGGCCGGAGAAATGGATGAGTCTGAATCGGCAACGAAGGGACTCGGGTTGGAGGAGGCGTCCGAAAGTGCTGCCGTTGTGCCGGTAGTGGAGGGGGAGGGCTCGGATACTGAATCGGAGGCCGAAGTTGCTACGATGACTGTAATGGGTGAACCGGGAAATATCGAAATCGGAGCCGAGTCCTTACCGAACGCAGACGAGGCAGAGACTGCGTTTGCAGGGAAGTTATCGTGTTTGTAGCGCAAACATGCGTGCGACTTTTTCGGAGCTCGGGTGTTTCCATGCTGTTAGATGCTCGTTCATCCGTGTTTTGATACTATGCAAGTAACATGGTAACGTTAGTTGGCAAAATCTTGCCTTTCCAGCTACATAACCAACACTGCCAAAGCCAGGAATTGAGTAATTAAGATAAACATGAAACATTTAGGCTATATTGCTAGCTAGCCCGCTGTCTGTATTTCATTGAATTCCATGCTATTAGCCCACATTTGGCACGCAGTTCGTAGCATTTCGTTATGCAGCTCGTTATAGATCTGTGCAACTCTTTTAGGTAGTTCTGACTCACAGTGTGTGCAGAAGTTGCATTGGCCTGTTCCTGATTTTGCTATAATGGCAAAACTAACCAGCAATTCCAGTCCATGTGCTGCGTGTATATAGAAACAGACTTGTTTGTTTAAATACGTAGCCATTCTGCAAATATAATTTGTGATTCTAATGCCTAATGTATTGAAGATTTTTAAGCGAACTGATCAGGATGCCGCATTACGTAGTTTTAATTCGCAATTTAAGCTGCTGGCATTGTTTAATAACACTTTAAAGTCGTGTTATAACATACCAGTGCTATCTTACAGCGTTTAATGCATTATTCCATGCACAATTTCATTATCCAGCACAACAAATGAACACTTGTACTGTTTCATTTCAGACTTGACTACTGTAATGCCATTTTTTCTGGTTTATCATTGTCCATTATCAATCATTTACAGTTAGTCCAAAAGTTAAACTCCCTGACTCCCGTTTTAAAAGCTCTTCATTTTCTACCTATTCCTTTTAGTATGATTTTACAGTTCTTCTTCTTTGTTTATAAGTCTCTTCATGGCTTAGCACCCCCTACCTATCTGACTTGCTTTTAAGGGTACGTGCCTAACAGGAGCCTCAGATTCTCTGGCAGTAAACTATTATTCACACGAGATGCATGACTCAGATCATTGGCAGGGCATCACACAGTGTCTGTGGCCCCAGCCTGTGGAATAGGCTGGCAGAGGGTCTGAAGGCTGTGCAGTTCTTGGATGGTTTTAAAATGGCACTCAAGACATACCTTTTTAAGCATTGCTTATACATGAATTATTACTGGTCCTGTTTTAATATTTAATGGTATTTAATTGATTTTATTTAATTTATTGTCTCTTACTATTACATCGTATTAATTTTAATACTTTTAAATGCCTTTTATGTTATTAATTTATCGGTTCTTTTAATTTTTTTGTGAAACAGTTTGTGTTGCACAAAGGTATATGAAATGTGTTGTATAAATGAAGGATTATTGATGGATTGATTTTTTTCCCCCCATTTTTAAACAGAAGTGACCACTGTGACTGTGGGAGATGTGCAGGCAGGAGGAGAGAGTGTCTTCACTACATCCGTTGCCACGGCAGCATCGATCTCGGAGCATGTTCTCGTAAGTAACGCATTCACATGACCATCCATCTCCTCCCGTACGCCTAGTTGCAGGCATTTAGCAGACACTCTTATCCAGAGCGACTTACACAACATTCTACACAGCATTTACATTGCATCCGTTTATAAAGCTGGATGTATACTGAAGCAATGCTGGTTAAGAGCCTCGCTCAAGGGTACAACAGCAGCGTCCTACCCGGGAATCGAACCTGTGACCTTTAGGTTACAAGACCAGCTCCACTCTCATGTTATTATTTAATGTTGGCGATGATTCCTGCAGCTCTGTTCCGTAGTTGCGGGTTTATTTTACACCATATTTATGGACATATACTGAACCGCACACAAAATCATATGATGCCGTACAGTCCGTTTAAAGACATCAAAGACACCAATAGTTTCCAGTAAGCCTACTATTTGGTCAGTGCAAGACGTCGTATTCCACTAACAGACAGGAAAGCAGCGCTCAAGCTAACGGGTCTTAGCCCAGGCTAATTAAGGCCGGGGGTTGTGCACAGGTAACGCACTAGGTGGTTGCGAGGTAGCAGCTTGGGTGGTGTGCGCAGGTGAGCAGCTCTTGTACTGCTGGTTTCAGGCTGGCAGGACCGCCCTGCAGATCGGGGACGGCCTCAATCCCCAGAAGGCCACCCTCATCGTCGTCCACACCGACGGGAGCATCGTGGACGCCACGGGGTTTAAGGCGACGGGCACGCCCATCACTCCTGGTTCGTTACCCCCCCCCGGTCTTCCCCCGCTAAACTAGGGTTCTCCAACTGCCTCTTCCTGGGGGGCTGGCTCTTCTTAATAATGGTTCCTACATTTTGTTCAGTATCAGTGTATAAGTGAGTATGAGTGTTTTTTTGGCTGTACCGCAACAGCGGGGCCAGCCCTATAAGCGCGAATGTCTGTGACTGGGTGATGAAGTTACACCATTGGCCGGCCGAGTTATGAAGTTACACCATTGGTCGGCCGGATGAAGTGTGTTAGGTCCAGCCACATACTAGGTTTTGACCTGGTCTTGTTTTACCCTCGCAGGTCCCCAGACGCCATCCACCCCGATGACCCCCGGGCACGAGAAGGACGGCTCCAAGTACAACTGGGACCCGTCCGTCTACGACAACGAGCTTCCCGTGCGCTGCCGAAACACCAGCGGAATGCTGTACAAAAACAGACTCGGTTCAGGTACGGGAGTCCGCCACCAGAGGGCGCCAAAGCGCTGCAGCTGCGTTTTCCTTACTGTGGGGTTTGTGGGAGGGGTTCGGTTGGGTGAGGAGATGACCCATGAAAAAATGTTGTGTATGCAGGTGTATGTTATACACCTGCATACACCTTCAGATCTCTCAAACTAAAGAAGACACCTATTGGATGTACTGCACTAGTAACTGTGTACATGCAGTTGTCGTGATGTATATTCTGTATGTGAATGGACGTTGGCCTACTTTTTAAGAAAGTGTGGGTCACTGGAAATTTGCTCGTTCGATCCTGTTGGCTTGTGGGCGCAGAATGTTGGGAAACCATACGTTACAGTTGAGTTTTGAAAGGGTCATATCGTCCGGACTTCTCTTTATACCCCAGTATTTGTTTGCTTGGCTGAAAACAGAATGCCATATTGCTGCGGAGCGGTACATCGCCGGTACAGTAGCAGACGGAGTGTGATCGGTTTCCTTGCCTGGGCACCTCGGTCTTTGGCTCGATGCTGATCACATCTCCGGCTGCGCGGGACGGCTGGCAAGGGGCTACGGGTTCAAAAACCTGGAGCAGCCTGTCCCATTACCGGAATCATCCTGTCCTTTCCAAAAAAAAAAGAGCAGTTAAATCTATTCCAAGGACACGGGGAACCTGGTGTGCGTGCGCATGTGAATTCTTCAGCGCGTACGTAATTGAGTCTGGAGCGCATAATTTGTTCCGTGTCGTCTGGATCACATCCTGAGCGGGCCGGAGGTGGACCAGCCCCCGCCGTTCGCTCGGACTCTTCCCGCGAGTTTCTCCTTGTGCCTGTCGCCCCCAGGCCTCTGTGGCGGTCACGAGGCACGATGACAAATACTTTGTGAAATTGGATTTGTGAAATTAGGTGCATAAATCGAATTAATGTGCGCAAATTAGACTTCTTTTTGGCCCTTCTGTTTTTTTTTCCTGTTCCCCCGTTGCCCCTGGTTTCCGTTGCCCCCGGATACGCAGGAGGGAAGGGGCGCTGCATCAGGCACAATAACAGCTGGTACACGCCCACGGAGTTCGAGTGCATGTCCGGCAGGGCCAGCAGCAAGGACTGGAAGAGAAGCATCCGCTACGCAGGACGCCCCCTGCAGTGCCTCATACAGGTGAGACACGCCCCCTGCAGTGCCTCATACAGGTGAGACACGCCCCCTCATACAGGTGAGACACACCCCCTGCAGTGCCTCATACGGGTGAGACACGCCCCCTGCAGTACCTGATACAGGTGAGACACACCTCCTGCAGTGCCACATACAGGTTAGATACGCCCCCTGCAGTGCCTCATACAGGTTAGACACGCCCCCTGCAGTACCTGATACAAGTGAGACACACCCCCTGCAGTGCCTCATACAGGTTAGACACACCCCCTGCAGTGCCTCATACAGGTTAGACACGCCCCCTGCAGTACCTGATACAGGTTAGACATGCCCCCTGCAGTACCTGATACAGCTGAGACACACCCCCTGCAGTGCCACATACAGGTGAGACACGCCCCCTGCGGTGCCCTATACAGGTGAGAGGGGAAGTGTGGCATGGGTAGTGGTTAGGGAAAGTGTAGAATGGGTAGTGGTTTGGGTATGTGTGGACTGGGAATGGGAGTGGGAGTGGGTGTGGATGTGGGTGTGGGAGTAAGAGTGGGAGTGAGAGTGGGAGTAGGAGTAGGAGTAGGAGTAGGTGTGGGAGTGGGAGTGGGAGTGGGAGTGGGTGTGGGTGTGGGTGTGGGTGTGGGAGTGGGAGTGGGAGTGGGAGTGGGAGTGGGAGTGGGAGTGGGTGTGAGAGTGGGAGTGGGAGTAGGAGTAGGAGTAGGAGTAGGAGTGGGTGTGGGAGTGGGAGTGGGAGTGGGAGTAGGAGTGGGTGTGGGTGTGGGAGTGGGAGTGGGAGTGGGGTGTTCCTCATCCTTCCGCCTCACTCTGTTTGCAGGAGCGGATCCTGAACCCCCACGCGGCCTCCTGCACGTGTGCGGCCTGCTGCGACGACCTGCCTGTGGTGAGTCCCCGGTCTCTGCTGCCCCCTTGTGGCATCCTGGCTCTCTGCTGCCCCCTGGTGGGTCCCAGCTCTCTGCTGCCCCCTGGTGGGTTCCAGCTCTCTGCTGCCCCCTGGTGGTTCCCAACTCTCTGCTGGCCCCTGGTGGGTCCCAGCTCTCTGCTGCCCCCTGGTGGAAGAGTCTCAATGACAGCTGAAGATTGTCTCCATATCCTCAGGCTCACTGTCTGGTGCCTTTTCCTCATTCTTTTTTTAATAAAAGCTGTAGCGGAAGAGATCTAAAATTGTTATAAGTGATGGAGTCAATGGTGCACTACCCACCCCTCCCCATTCAAAGCTAATTTGTATAATTACATTGATTTATAATGATCATTTTCATTTTTTAATTACTTAAGCAGATCGGGGTGATAGTGGGACTTGACTGGAAGGCCCACATAGGAAGGGAACATTTTAGGCAATTAGATTTGCTTCTCTTCGAGGCTAGGGCCATGCCATTGCAGCTTAGTAATGTTCATTAAGTGATTAACAACAGAGCCCCTATTTAAAAAAATTATTTCACAAAGGTTGGGGATGTGCACGTCCGTAAGACGAGAGCCAGTATTGCTGACCTTGGCCTCAAAAGATACAGGACTGATGTGTGTTCTGGAGCCTCTGAATGGAACAAGTTACCCATAGGGATTAAAAACATTAGGCATTAAAAACACTAACTATTCAGAGAGCTTTAAGAGAAAAATAAAGGCCTGGTTGCCAGGAAAAGTGTTAGTGTAACTGGTTCAGAAAAAATATGTAATGGATGTAATTGTTTTATGATATTATTTTGTTGTTATATTTGGACTGTAAATTTGACTGTGTTAGTATTGTTGTGTAATGAGTTTGTTGTGTAGCCATCCAATGTTCCACTGTATTTACACCGTTGTGAAGTCATCTTGCCTCCGCTGCTACTATTTACCATCAAGGCCCACTGTGGAAATTGGTCGTTAACTTTACTGTGTTATCCTTGGCAATTGACTGTGACTTTAATAACTTAAAATAAAACTGACTAACAGTTTAAGTATTATGTGTACAGCAACTGCGACACATCAGATGTCCACCAGAGGGAGCTCTTTTCCGTCATCGCTCAAGGCTTCTGCCGCCTGTTCAGAGTGGATATTTCAGTCCTGTGCCAGGCGATAATTGTTGAAATGTGTGAGGCACGTGCTTCTCACCATAGTACAGTCAGTGTGACATCCAGTTCATTATCAGCCCTATAACAGAAACAAAATGTGAAAAAACACGTACTCGTACGGACTGTCAGACGCCCGTACAGGTCTAGGTGTGGCTCTGACGTTGCCAAGCACCGTATTTCTTGCTCCTCACTGTTCTTTTCTGATATCTATTATTTATTTATTTATTTATTTATTTATTTTTTATTTTTTGCAGTGCACCAAGGATGGAGAGTCTTTCAGAGCGGACAACGTAAACATGGTAATTGGGATGAGTGACGAGCGTCTCCTTCAGCTCTGACGTCAGGCACGGCCCCGTTCTCGCACCTTTGCCTCGCTGCGAGTGTTCTGTCTGAGCCTGTCATTAACCCGGCAGCGACAACGCCGCGCCGTGACCTCGCTGTCGGTTCCTTAAAAGCCTCAAGCGCGCCGACTTCCGAGAGGTAGAAGCATAGAAGCATTGCCCGCGGTCTGGAATTCCCAAAGCGCGTCGTTTCGTAATTTAAAAGCGCGAGTGTTCCAGCGCAGCGACGCCGTGATTTGAGTGTGTCTCCCCGGCGCTCACGTATCAGACGCCACAGAACGAGAGTCTGCCCCCGGCACGCTTATCTCCGCTGACAGCGCTGGGAGTTGAACACGCTGGCGTGGGATAGAAAAGCAGCCTCGCTGGGTTTTTATGAAGAAGAAAAATAATTACGAAAACTCGATAAGTAAAAGAATAGGTGCACCGTTGTTTCCGCAGTTCTGGAAGTTCCGGAGCTTGGGTACTTCGAAAAACCTCAGAAAACGCAAACGGTCTGCGCCCCTGATCCTGGGGAGCCACAGCGTTCTGCTGGTTTTCCTTAAATAACGCCGTCATATCGAACTGTCGATTGCACGGTTTAACCCTTGCCTCCTGGGTCTGAATCGGCTGCTGATTTTAATGTGCACGACTCTAGCCCACTGAAGTACGGTACCACTGGGTGTCTGTGGTGAGTCGAGTCACGAGCGCAGTGGCCGCGGTCATTGGAGTCAGTCACGTCCACAGAGGAACAACAGGTGGCTTCACACGTCACTGACTTTCAGGAGGAGACAGGAGTGAATGATAATTACCAGTTAATTAACGGCAAAGTATTCACATGCACTATTTGTCCTGCAAAGTAGACAAATATTTTGGGAGATGCTCTAATGTACATTTTGCAGCTAAAGACATGGTGCTGTCTCTTTTTTTTTGTTACCTGTTATCCCCGTCTCTGGTTTTGGCCACATGCATAAACAGGAATAGAATTTTTTTCTTCTTTTTTTTCCAAGCTGCCATCATCTAAATTCCAAATCTGTCACCACTCACTGGCTGGTTTTGGAGGGACATTTGAAATGGATAAACACACTCTGATTGGCTGGAATGAGGTGACACTGAGTGGACGGTGGCAGTTAAAATAGAGCAGCATTCTATTTTTAACTGCCACTTCTGTCGCTATGGCAACCACTCGCCACTACTCTGGGATGGAGGTAGCGGTCTTTTTTTTTTTTAACATTCCCATGGTACACTTGTCAATGACAAGCTCGCCAGCAGCCAGACCATCCTGTACCCTTCTCCTGTCAAACTGGTGAAGCCAAGCAGTCATACCTCCCCAAACCCTTCTCATGGCTAACTACTGAAGCTAAGCAGTCAGACCACCCTGAACCTTTCTCATGTCAAACTGCTGAAGCTAAGCAGCTATGGGCTTGGTTACTGGAATGGGGGACCTCCTAGGGAAACTGCTGGAAGAGGTGTTTGCGAGCCAATTTGTGAGCTCCAATGCAGTGATGGGGATACTGTGCTATAGGAGGTGTACCTCAGATGAGATGATAAACCAGGGTGCTCACTCGGTGTTTCCTCTTTAACATAGTAAATGCCAAGTCGGATATTAAAATACGGTTTCATGGACTGATTTCCATCAGCCCGGTTTGACTGTTTTAACTCTGATTTACAGTGAAGCATTTACAGTAAGTATGCCATCATAACAGTTATTTATTTGCATTCATGAAAATTGACTGAGAACTGCTTTTCGTCCGTATCTATTGATGCTGCAAGTTTAAATGAAATGACAGGTTACAGTGAGGTTTTCATTCGCCCCTAAGGGCTTAATTCAGTTATAAGAGCAATATTTATAGGAGCAATATTTGCTTGTTGTGGGGTTGAGATATCTCTCTGTGATCTGTGGAGAATTAAAATGTGCTGATTTGTGGTTGACGTGCCGGGAGATGCGCACCCAGAGTGGGGTCATGGAGTTACGTACCGTTTTCATACCAGAGCCTACGGCGACAGGCCAATCAAACGCATAACGCAACTCCAGGAAGTAGAAATGCAAGCATTTGATTGGATATTGATTTTCAGTGACCAGGCTTATTGGTTGCTTCGCTCTCTGGTCCTCGCAGACTGCAGAAATGCCAAAGATGGAAGAAGGCTCTTCATCAATTATTTGTACATTAATTACAAAACGATTAAGAATTAATTACCGCATGGTTATGGTTCAGGCTTCAGGGTGTCAGGGCAATTTCTGCATACTAAAATATTGGCACCTACTACATTACAGAAATTAAATGTACTTTAATATTTTGAAAAAAGAAATTTCAGAAACAATATTGCAAGATTCCACTATGAATTATTGTCACTTTCAGATAAAATTCTGCTGCAAAATATTGTTCTCATATTTCCCTGAAAAATCCACACATTTTCAGTATTTTGCTGTGTATCACATTTCTAGCTATATTGTTCATATTTGTGGTTTGTCTACCATAAACAAAACAATGCACTGATGCGAGATTATGAACCTATAATCTATTTGCGTGCTTTTTGTGTCGCCAACCATGATATGCGTCATCTATTGTGGGCAATCTCCTTATCTCGCTTTGTGTTGTAATTAATTCGCTGGAAATTTTTAATTAATTATGGTTCATTTCTGTCTCCTCCTGAATGTCAGGGATGTGTGGAGCCACCTGTTGTTCCTCTGCTGAGTTGGGGCTCTAATGACTGTGGGGCGCTGTGGTGATCAGTCTGCTGGTCATGGCTGCTTTGTCCCAGACCACCGTCTCTCTCTGTAGCTTCTGTTCTTGGGCCCGAATCATGGTCAGATATTTGGGACGTTTGGGAACAATGCTGGAACTTAACCAACACTTTCAACAGTGATAAACTGGCCAAAAAAATAATGGGCTTTAATGGGGCTTGTTTTGATATTTGTTAATTGGAGCCTCAAGTGTAGTGTAATGATGGGAGAACTGGGCTCGTAACTCAGAGGTTGCCGGTTTGATTCCCAGGTGAATCAATGATGTTGTACTCGAAACTATAGATTTAACCTGAATTATTTCAGTAATATATCAGACTGTGTAAATTCATTTCATGGAAAAAAAAATATACATGCAGGCAGAAATGCACCCCTCAGAAAAAATTAGGTTTATTTTGCCGCAGGACTTTTATGCTGAAAAACCGTTGGACTGTACCAGAATAAGAGTCCTGCCTGCAAAAAGGGAGCCCAGCTTGTTAGTTTGCTCGTCTGCGCTCTCTGTAATCAGTAGCAGAGGTTGCAGAGATCAGCGCTGATGATTGGACGTTCCAATCCAGTCTGGGGAGAAAAAGGAAAAGAACATTTAAAAAAAAGAAAAAGCTGTTCTTTAGTGATGTGTGGGCTGGCTTGCTTGTTCCTGGAGGCGGTCCCCGCCTTCTGTGAGTGGAGCAGCCGGAGCCACATCTGTTGGACTGAATGGTGAATCTACCCCCTCACCCCCGCCCCCCCCCACCCCCCCCACACAGACCGGCCCGGTCAGACTGTTCGTCCCGTACAAGAGACGGAAGAAGGACAGCGAGCGCCCCGTCACCCCCGAAAAGAAGGAAGTCCAGGTCCAGTCTCCGAAAAACATCACCCTGACCCCCGGAGCCACGTGTAGGTGCCCCTGCCGTGTCCTACAACCCCCTCCCCCCACCCCCCACCCTCCAAAACCCCCCATCACATAATCCACATGTCCTGTGCTCTCCACTTCACCCTCTCTGAGGTTATTGTATGTTTGTGAGTTTGATTCTGGCTGTGTTAAATGTAAGGGAGCCCCAGCTGTTTGAGAGACGCTCAAGTGAGACCACTGTGGGTGTTCTGTTCTGCTGGTAAACGGCAGTCCCAGTGCAGAGCAGTGCGAGCCGTTCCGGGTCTTCCCGGTTGCACTGCATCTCCATTAGGCTGGGCTTCCTGTCTGGGTCCTCGGCTGCTTCCAGAAAGATCTGGACTGGCTGAGGCCAGCACAGCAGGGGATCCAGTCCTTGGAATTCTCCAGCATTTCATTCCAGTTCAGTCAGTCAGTCAATGGGAAATTATGTTATTTGCATGTTTAATGAGTAGGGAACTGGTGGTCTGGTAACCTGAAGGTCACAGGTTTGATTTCCTGGGTAGGACACTGCTGTTGTGCCCTTGAGCAAGGTGCTTAACCTGCATTGCTCCAGTATATCTCCTCTTGTATAAATGGATGCAATATAAACGGTTTGGGAGGGGGGTTCACTGTGGGAGCGCCCATCCTGTCTTTCAACAAACAAACCCCCCCCCTCCCCCCCAGCAGAGCAGAGCTGCAGAACACCCTTTGGGCAGAAAGAGGAGCAGTTCATCATTTCTCTCCTCCGACCTTGGGAATTTCACAGACAGTATCTGTCACTTTTTTTGCGCTCCTTGGGCGTCTGCCACCGAATGAGTTTGTGATTATTACGGCTGTAAATCAGTGACGTGATTGGCTGTATGTAGGGTGGGCGTACTGACCCCTCCCCTTCTCCGCCCCCCCCCAGCTGGCGATATGAAAGCTTTTTTTTTCTTTTCTCACTGTCGTCTTCCGCTCGAAATGCTTCCCATTCAGTGCTAAGAGCTGAAAACCAGCTGAAGTAGGCGTGTCTGTCAGCGCTGAGCTGTGGAGCGCGGTGGTGCTTGGATTAGATAAAAAAAAAAAGACTAGCAGAACAGTTGAGCTCAGAGGAACACAACTGTGTCTGATCTGGCCCCTGATTGGTGGCTGTAGATATGCGTCTGATCTGATTGGAGGAAAGAATGGGAGGCTGCAGATCTGCACCTGATCTGATTGGAGGAAAGAGTGGGAGGCTGCAGATCTGCATCTGATCTGATTGGAGGAAAGAATGGGAGGCTGCAGATCTGCACCTGATCTGATTGGAGGAAAGAGTGGGAGGCTGCAGATCTGCGTCTGATCCGATTGGAGGAAAGAACGGGAGGCTGAGATCGGTAGAAAGTTGCGGGACCTGTTTTCAGGTGTATCCCCTGAGTCTCGCACCCTCTGTGAACTGAAAACTGCAAATGATGTGGACAGGTTTTAATTAAACTCGGTGTGATAATCCCCTTAGGGAAATTTTCAGTGACATTTTGATTGCTTTTAAAGCTATGGAAGGTGGAGGATGCGCTCCATAGCAATGTTAGCATCCCCAGCAGAACTGGGTGCACGACTGTGCAGTCTCATATTAATTTTTCTATGCAAGCGTTTCGCTTTATTAAACCACTTTTAGCAGTGACAGTCCCGTTATTGGCCACTAGATCTTAATAAAAACAGTGTATGAAACCAGCGATGTGGTAGTTTGCTGCTGTAGTGGTTTGCAGTTATCGCTGTTTACTCTGTGGTTTGTGAGATTATATAATTTCACGGTCTTGCAGTGACTCTGGTACTTATTTTCACCCCACTGACACTGACTCTGTTACTTCCTGTCCACCAGGCATTGTAATTTTGTCACTTTCTGTCGTCCTGTCACAATGATTCTCTCACTTCCTGCCCTAACCACTCACAGTAATTCTGTCACTTCCTGCCCTAACCACTCACAGTAATTCTGTCACTTCCTGCCCTAACCACTCACAGTAATTCTGTCACTTCCTGTCCGAACCACTCATCGTAACTATGTCATTTCCTGCCCTAACCACTCACAGTAATTATGTCACTTCCTGCCCTAACCACTCACAGTAATTATGTCACTTCCTGCCCTAACCACTCACAGTAATTATGTCACTTCCTGCCCTAACCACTCACAGTAATTCAGTCACTTCCTGCCCCACGCCATCACAAGGACTATGCTGCCTCCCATCTACAGTCACGGTGTTTGTGTTGCTTCCTGTCTCTCCAGTCACAGTTATGACGTCACTTCCTGTCCCTCCAGTCACAGTGACGCCGTCGGGGCAGATCACGACCTCGGGCACGCTGACCTTCGACAGGACGCCCGTGGGCGACGCCACCGCCGTCATCTCCGAGAGCCCGGCGCAGGCGGACGTCTTCGCTGGCACGGCGGGTAAGGCCCGCCCCCCCGCCCGGCCCCCCCCGGCCCCCCCCCCCCCCCCCCGGCCCCCCCCCCCGCCCGGGCCCCCCGCCCCCCCCCTGGGCCCCGCCCCCCCCTGGGCCCGCCCCCCCCCCCGGGCCCGCCCCTGGGCCCCGCCCCTCTGGGGGTGACGGGCACGGGTCTGTTTAAGGAAGCCATCTTGCGGCTATTTAGGACATCCCCTTCCCCTGGTTCCAGGGCTGCCACGGAAAAGGAGTGGGTACCCTGGCTCTGTGCTGCTGAATCTGGGGCAGGGGTTTTTTTAGCTTCTGGGACGCCCTGCGACAGGGATCCCCAAACTGGGTCTTGGGGCTGCCCTGTGTGTGACCGTTTTTGTCAATAGTGCTGAGAATGTGCGTTTCAATTCTGTCCTTTTTTCCTGTGATTTTTTATCACTGCGCGGGTTTGTTTTGTTGTTTGTTTGTATGGTTCACACAGATGGCTTCTTTTCGGATGACACTTTCAGCAGTCGGTATTTTAAAAAATTCTGTTATATGTACAATTTCATTAGTTAAAAAATATCACTTCTCCCTTTAATTGGAGAACCGGCTGATCTGACTGAATCTCCTGGGATGAGAATGTAGGGCATTAAATCTTCATATGGAGCTGTTCATGAGTGACCTTCAAAGCGTTAAAATGGAACATTCCGGAACAGTTAACCGCTCGTTCAAACCGCCGCACGCAAGTGAAGGTCGCCTCGTTTTTACGCCCTGCCCAAGAGAGGGAACATCAGCTCTGTTTCTGTACTGGACCAGCCGGAGGAGGGGCTCTCCACCAATCAGGGAGCACGGTGGTAATAATGGTCTTCTCAGCGGTTAAAAGGCTCCCGGGAGTACGGCCTGATAGTATCCACCAATCACCGTTGAGGTTATTCAGTTTCTGCCTTACCAACCTGCTCTGTGATTGGCGAAGAGCTTCTGTCTGGTTCCTGAGCGAAAGTGATGACGCCAGCATCCCACCCCTGCTTCCCCCACTGTGTTAAACCGCCCCATCTGATGAAACTCCAAATTCTGTTACTCAGCAACAGGCCACGCCCCTTAAACGCGGGAACTCCGGGAGCACCCTGTCCCCCCCCACCCCCACCCCAGTGATGGGACCAGGGCGGTAAATTTTATCAGCTCCTCCTCATTCATATTTCTCTGGGTTTTCCCGGCCTGCTTTTGCGGCTGGCCCAGAGAGGAATCCTGGAAACGGCAGCGACTGGCCCCGCCCCCCGCCCCCCTGAGTGGTGACCTGCGCTCTGATCTGACCAAGCCCCGCCCCCCGCTCGCAGCGGATTGGCTGCCGTGCGACTCACCGGCCCTAACGAGCTCCCGCAGGGCTCTCGGGGAACTGCTCCTTTCAAAATGACAAATGAGGAGCGCTTGAGAATCTTCCCGCTTCCCTGCGCTACTGAAACCGGTCCACCTTGGTTATCTGCTGCTATCTATTTCTTTTAAAATTATAATAATTATTTTTAATGTTGTTTCCTGTGCTTTTTGTTCTTTCTGTCCTTCCGTCTGTGTGGTTCATCCTCTCTGCTGTTCAGTCTTTCATTCTAACGGCTTCACTTTCTCCCTCTCTCGCCCTCTCTCTCTTCGTCTCTCGTCTCCGCGTACGCGCGTGCGGTTTAGGCGATGGCGGGTTGTAGCGGGGCCGTGCCGAGGTTGTTAGTGGGGCAGGTGCTCAAAGTGAGAAAAGGGCACATCAACCTAGAAGAAAAAAAAATGAGCTGACGCTCAGTTATTGCACAGAATAAATCTTACCAAAACAAGTGAATGAAAAAAAACGAATACCAGCGACAACAATAAGGCAAATATCGATTTTGTGAAAGGTCATATGGAAGGGGCACATCCGGCCCCACCCTCTGCACGTGCCTGATCTATTGACTGATCTTCTGCTCGTGCGTCAGGCTGCTGGGTGAGATTACCTAAACGGTTTGATGGGTTTTTTTGCGCCGACCTCTCGACGAGACAGAGGACGGTGAAAAATCGTACGTGCGGCGGCGAGACCTCGTCTGCTTCTGACCTAAATTCCGCTGACTTTTTTTTCTTCTTTTTTTTTCAATTAAATAATTATTTTTGTTGCATTTTTGCGGCTATCTTAGCTCGCAGTGGGTACATAGCATGGGGAATCGCGCGACCCAGTTTGGAAATAAATAAATAGATAAAGTAAAATAAATAAATAAATAAGTAAGTAAATAAATAAATAAATAAATAATCTCCGCTGCGACGGGGTAATGCGTCACTTTCCTTCGGTCACGGCGCCTCCCGCGAGACCCCGCCTCAGTCACGCCGCGGCCGGATAATGGCCTGACAGCCGCGTGCTGATAAATAGCGCACCGCAATTCCCTCGTTTTCCGAGAGAACGGGGGGAGGGGGGGAGGGGGACACGCGGCCCGGGATGCCGATTCGCTTACCCCGCCCCCCCCCCATCCCATCCGCTTCCTTCAGCTTGCACGTGGTAAGAGGGAGAAAAAGAAGGGGCTGCTCGTTTCGCCGTTCCAGCGAAACACAAACCGCCGCTTTAAATGCACGGAAAACTCCGCACATTTTCCGCCAGCGAGGCGCTCCGGTTGCTTTTGTCGGAAAACGGGGTCACGGCGCTCCTTTCATTGTGCGTTAAAAACGCGGATAAATTATGTAACAAATAACAAAATGATGAAAAAAAAAAAAAAAACCAATATTTTATGCTCACTACTTTTGCTTGCGTCCAACTTCCGAGGACAGATTACATCAGAGCCCCACACTGCTCCCATTTAAGGAGCATTTGCTCATGAAAATTGACGTGTGGCAACTGGAAGAATAATTTAGGGGCACAATTACTAATTGGGATGCATTGCTGTGCTCCTAAAGTTTTTGACTGAGGAGCGACTAGTGCTCCTTGGAAAAAAAATGTTGGCGTAGAGCCCTGGATGTAAGTGTGTCTCTCTAACCGAGTGTGTCTGTTCGGCTGCGCTGAGCGCGTCTGTTCGGCTGCGCTGAGCGCGTCTGTTCGGCTGCGCTGAGCGCGTCTGTTCGGCTGCACTCGGTGTGTCCGTTCGGCTGCACTCGGTGTGTCCGTTCGGCTGCACTCGGTGTGTTTGCTCCCAGTGTTTGTGCCGACGGTTTGTTCTTGTGGATTATGAATCCTACTCTGAACTCGGGCCTCAGAACGCAAGGATCTGTGACTTAAAATGTCTGCACAAATAGTCGCTAATTATTTTTTCCCGCCTGTCTTCTTTATTCCTGTGATGTAGGCCTACATTTCTCGCACAGGCATCAGTCTGCACCTGTGTGCCTCCCCCCCCAGCTCCCTTGAGAGAGGGGGGCCCCCCATGGGGGGCGGGTGGGCGGGGGCGTGGTTGGCTTTCAGTGGTACTTTGTTTTGCCCCACTTTCTCTCTTCCTCTCAGTTGGGTCGTATTCTCAGGGGCGGGGGGGGGGGGGGGGGGGCGGGGGGTGTAATTTTGCTCGGTGCTGCGTAGGTTTACCCGTCTCTCGCAGGGTGAGGTTTCGGGGGGGGGGGGGCGTGGATGTGGATCTTGGTGATTGAGGCACACAGTTTAAGAGATATACGCATATCACACACAAAAAACAACAAAAAAAAAAAAAAACCCCAAACGGCTGCATCAGGATTGGAGCTGTTATTGGTAATTTGTCACAGTGGAGTCGCAGAAGGGCCCTCCGTGCTCTCGGCTGTGTGCGCTCTTACGCTGTTAAGTCAGACGCTTTCTGTTTACCGTCTGGAGCGGCGGCTCCCTGAAAAAGAGCGTGCGCAAGTGTCTCCACGGTGACCGGTGGTGGGACGGGACGGGCGCGCTGGCAGGGCGGGGAACTCGGGGCCCTCTGTGTAAAAAAAAAAATGAAGAATGGTCACCCTGAGCTCCACAGAGAGGGGAGCAACAGGGGGGTATCTGGAGCAGGAGGAGGGGGAGGAGGAGGAGGGGGAGTGGGAGGGAGGAGAGGTGGAGAGGTGGATGACAGGAAGGAGAGAAGTGGGAGAGAAGGTGAGCGGAACATGGACGTAGCTGATCTGTTCATCGGAAATATCCGCCCCCACAAGTGCGTACAAACGTACGTGCAGTCCAGATTGGGCTCTGATTGGGCTCAGCCTGGGTTCTGACGGGGTTCAGACAGGGTTCTGACTGGGTTCTGATTGGGCTGTGTGTGAGATGTTTATTGGCACGCTGCACTGACGCTGGCTGGTGTAGGTCTACTGTTCGCCTGGTCTGGCACTGGTACTGGTACCCAGATAACTCGGTTGGATGCTCTTACGTTCTCTTACATTGTGAGTCGCTCTGGATAGGAGTGTCAGCTCGCTGTTCACAGAGAGACCATCAGGTATCTGACTGCAGCGACTGATAGGGACACATTCCTGAATCTTATACATTTTTGTCACATGTTGTTTCTCCCAGTATTTGGCCATATTGTTTGTCTGTACAAATAGCACAGTAGGCTACGTTAAGGTTGAGCTATCGTGCGAAACTTGCGTAAGTTTCAACGGAAGCACTGAAACCATAAACGCCTTAGGAATGCCAAAACGGCCACATACTGCGAGACCCCACACATGTCAATTGACACAAATCTAACCACCGACAGTCTATCATTGATTAACCATTAACAGCCTTAGCACACACACACACACACACACACACACACACACACACACACACACACACACACACACACACACACACACACACACACACATACCATACACACACACACACACACACACACACATGCACCCCCCCCACACACCACAACACACACACACACACACACACACACACCCCCCCCACACACACCCCACACACACACACACACACACACACACACACACACACACACACACACCACAACACACACACACACACACACACACACACAACACACCACACACACACACACCACACACATACAGATACACCCACACACACACACACACACACACACACACACAACACACACACACATCCCCACACACCACACACACACACACACACACACACACACACCACACACCACACACACACACACACACACACACCACCCACACACACACACACACACACACACATACCCCCCCCACACACACACACACACAACACCACACACACACACACACACACACACACACACACACACACCCCCACACCACACACACACACACACACACACACACACACACCACACACACACACATCCCCCCCACACACACACACACACACACACACACACATACATACACACACACACACAGCATACAGCTCATATCAACACCGTCAATCCCCCCAGCAACGGCATCTCTTATTTTAGAAGAAGACTGCGAAATGGGGGTCTCACCCCCCAGCCCTATCCCCCCCCCCCCCCCCAAACAGCACATGCCTTTCTGAGCTCACACCTCTCCCTCAGCTCTGTCTCTCTCTCTTTCTCTCACTCCCTCTCTCTCTCAGACTGCGCCGTACCTTCTCCCTGCTAATGCTCTGACAGTGACAGATGCTTTGTTATTTTTAGGCGCTTAGGGTGAGGGGGTGGGGTGGGGTTGGGGAGGTGTGGGTTTGTGTGTGTGTGGGGGGGGGGGGGTGGTGGGAGGGGCTGGGTTCTCGCGCGCGGGTGAAATTGGCCGCGGAACTCCGTGTGATGGGCTACTCCTCGCCCCTGTCCTGGGCGGGCTCTGATTTAGCGTCCCACCCCGTTCAGAGGGACAGACATTTTACAGCCGGGCGTTAGCCCTCCGTTCCCCCACAGGTGAATACGGGGGGGGGGGCAGCCCTGTGGAGTGGGTGGAGGGGGGGGCAGCCCTGTGGAGTGGGTGGAGGTGGTTCAGGGCGGGGCAGGGTGGGGCGGGGAGGGGAGGGGAGGTAGGTCGGAGGGAGAAGCCTTCATTCAGGGCGGGGGGGGGGGCATCTGCGTGTTTTTGGTGGTGGGGTCTGTTTGACGAAACGTCCCCCGCCCCTCTCTCCCTTTCTCACTCTCACTTTCTCTCTCCCTCAACTCTCTCTGACACTTTCTCTCCTTGAACTCTCTGTCTCCCTCTCTCCGTCTCTCAACTCCCTCTGAATCTCTTTATCTCTCCTTGAACTCTCTCACTCCCTCCCTCCCTCCGTCAACCCTCTCACTCCCTCCCTCAACTCTCTCTGACTCTCTCCCTCTCTCCTTGAACTCGCTCTCTCTCTCTCGCTCTCCCTCTTCCCCATAAACATAAACATCCAGAGTAATGAAAATCAAATGAATTCACTTGTATATTGCCTTTGCCATGGGGCGCTGTAATGTTTGGGGATTAATATTCTGCTCGTGTCCGTTGGGCTGTGTTTCATTAAGTCTTCTATAGGCTTCCATTTCCTCATCCTTATGAGTCCACTTTTTTTTTTGTTTGTTCATTTTGAGACCAAATTCTCTTTGTAGCTCCCAGCAGGGGGCGGGTAATGAATATTTCACTCTATTGCGTAGAGATGTACTGTACGCGTCCTGCGTCCACATCCTCCGTTAAACGAATTAAAGGGATATTTCACTTTCTGAAGTTTTCTGCCGTTTCCGTTCGTGCTTTCAGCTGACCCATACAGTTTTTTTATGTGCGCAGGAGGATCTCCTAGAAATTTTCAGGCGCTTCTGACGATGTCCTGCTGGCTTTAGAACTGAGGGCATCGGGGAATTTGAGGGCTTGTGGACGAAACGGAGGAAAGTGCCGAGGCGGTCCCCGCTGGGTGTGTTTGGTTTCTGCAGCGGGGCGCGTCACACAGAGCGCTGAACGCTGTGCAGGTCTGGCCGCTCCAGGTGCCGGGAGCTGTGTGGAAGAGCTGTGTGAGGCCAAAAACGTCCCACAAGCCCTGCTGTGTGTGGGTGCGCGTGTGTGTGTGTGTGTGTGTGTGTGTGTGTACGTGTGTGTGGTGTGTGTGGTGTGCGCGCGTGTGTGTGTGTGTGTGTGTGTGTGTGTGTGTGTGTGTGTGTGTGTGTGATCTTCATTTCCTCTACCTGTTTGAGTGCTTTCGGTCACACTCTGTGACGGACTGCATGAGTGACAGCTTCCTAGACGTCCATGCCGACAGACACGCGTAGAGTCAGCTGCGTGTTCTGGGTCCCCCTCTCCATGTCCTGAGCCACATTACCGAGCGGCGTTCCGATGTGACGTTTTACGCCACCCCATTCTCGTCTTGGGCGGTCACATGGCACCCTGTGAGAGCCTACGTCAGGTGACATAAGTGTTCATAAGTGCTTATGCAGTGCTTATGAAGGTGCAGTATTGGTGTGTTAGTGGACCTCTGCATGTACGGCCCTTTGGGGAACGGTTTACTTGTCGTGTAACTGCGGATGCAGAGGGCGCTCATTTCACCTTACAGCCGCGATCCCGCAGGCAAGACTGGCGGAGTGAGGCAAGCGTGTGGAACAAGACAGACAGACAGACAGGGAGACTGACAGACTGACAGACAGGGAGATGGTCAGACAGACAGGGAGACAGACAACCGGAAAGACAGATGGACAGACAGACAGGGAGACAGACAGACTGACAGACAGGGAGATGGACAGACAGACAGGGAGACAGACAGACTGACAGACAGGGAGATGGACAGACAGACAGGGAGACAAACAGACGGAAAGACAGACGGACAGACAGGGAGACAGACAGACGGAAAGACAGATGGACGGACGGACGGACGGACAGGGACAGACAGACAGACGGACAGACAGTGGACAGATAGACAGACAGACAGAGACAGACGGATGGATGGACGGACGGACAGAAAGACGGAGAGGAGTAATTACACTCAGCTCTTCAGTTTCTGTGTGCTGTTTGACAGACAGTACAGCTGTCCTCTCACCCCACACACTCATGCACTTTCTGGTTTCCTTTTCTTAATGAAATGTGTCTTGCTGGCATTTGTAGTCACACATTTATTGCGCTCCGCAGTTTTATCAGTGGTGGCAGACGAATTCCCGCTGGTTCACTTTCAGGCTTGCACTTTTTTCCTTTTTTTTTCTTTTCTTTTTTGCTTTCTGGATTTTTTTACTCATAATTTTGTTTTGTTTTATTCATATTTTTATTCATATTGTTTTTCCGCTGTCGAGCGGCCGCAGTTTGTAATCTCCACGCTCCGCTTCAAGGTTGCCGGGGTTACCTCGGCACAATATTTTGATCTGAGATTGAAGGGAGGATGGGGAACACATTGTGTCCCTCGCTCGCTGGCTGCCCCTCTGACAGACTCAATTACGCACTGACAGCCGAGCGGTCCCTGCAATAACACCGCTTTACCCCTAGGGGGCCACCAGGCTGGCGGTGCGGTCACAGCCATTTGAACCGTGTCTGTTATAGTGGCAGTTCCATTTCTGGATTTTCCTTGTACTATTTCAGTTTTGGTGTGTTTTTTTTGACTGGCCGAGACAATATCTGTGTACACTGCGGGATATTGCAGATATTAAAAGAAAGGTTAGGACATAAGCTCATTTTTGATTTTGGATGAGGCAAACATTTTCTCTAGTAGCATGGGTACCTATGATCATAAAAAAGATGTTGAATATATGCATATTTTTTCAGGGAAAACATTTTTTTAATGACCCCATTTGTATTATTGAATTCATGATCTTGACTTTGTTTTTGATCAATTTAAAGACGTTTCTGATGACCGGTTAGCTGTGCAATGGCTGATATAGGAGCATTCTGGGTTCGTAGACTAAACCAAGAAAATACACTTCAAGTGACAGCTTGTGCAATGATGTAATTCTGAACATACTCACCAACACACACACATGCACGCATAAACACAACACACACACAGACATGCACACACATACATGCGCGCACACACACTTTTATGTGTTTATGTGATTTTAGTGATGTTTTTCAGTATCTAACGATTGCGCCTGACCCACCCCCCCCCCCCCCTTAGTGACACTGACGTCCCTGCCGGCCCTGGCCATGGCCCCCCAGGCTCTGCAGCCCAAGCCCGAGTCGGTGGGCGTGGCCAACGGGCTGGACGCCTCCGAGCAGCGCACCTGGGCGTACCTGGAGGAGACGGCCAACGCCCTGATGAGCACCGTGCAGCAGCTCAAAGTGCTGATCCAGCAGGCCAAGCAGGCCAGCCACGCCCACAGCAAAGGCCCCGCCCCCCGCAAGGACGTGAGTTCCGCCCCTCCTCTTAAAGGGGAACTTCACGTTTTTTTTTGTTTTTTTTTTTGCACGCGGTCTCTGTTTAAGCTTCGGTCGTCCAGGTGGGTCTCGCTGAGACAGGTAGGAGCCTGGCCACGGAGGCAGCATCATGAGCAGTCACAGAGTGTGAAAACAGCAGCGTGTAATTTAAAAAACAACAGCCACGCAACATAAAGAGGCTTCGTGTGTTTTCACAGGTCACCAGCACCTGTTCTATCAAAGCAAACAAGTTTTTTAGTTTGTAGTAATATAGAAGTAATTTATTTCTCCTGATTATTGTGTGAATTCAGTGGTGTGTATTTACACCTTCCAACAATAATCAACGGGGGAATTAAATACAATAATTATTTATTTTCTTTTACTCGAGATGAGTTATTCAAGCTGAAACACATAGGCAGGCCATTTTTCTTTAGATTGTTTTGTTAAGCTTACTGAGACTGCAGCCTCGCCCCCCGCAGTGCATTTTTGGGGCATAGTTGCCTTTTAGGAGAAGTTTGCCTGGGGGAGGATCAGCCGGGGTTTGGATGCCGTGGGCTTATGGGTAAAATTACACCGTAGCGTTTGTTAACTGTGTGACCCTGAGGCTGGTTTGAGTCAGACGAAGGGGTTAGCCTCGAGCAGCGTATGTTTTTTTATTGTTGTTTACGAAGAGGGCGTCTGTCTCTTAAACTGCCGCTCTGTGATGTTTTATGTTTTCTTTGAAAACGGCTGAGAAGTGCTTTTCTGCCTGTAAAAGCACGAGCGCTAATTTAAGGACGTTTCCGAGCAGACGGGTAAGAGGCGGTAAACGTGTGCCGCGGTAATCTGTCAGAGCGAGGGAGCGAAATCATTTTTTGACAAACGTACAGCTAGAAGGAGCGAATGACAAAAACACCCCTGAAAACGACAGACCCTCAAACTGCGTCCAGCCTCGACGCTCTTGTCCTTCAGTGTGAGGTCATCACGACCTCTCTCTTTCTCCCTCCTCCCCCCCGTACTTCCCCATCTACCTCCTCCTCCTCCTCCTCCTCCCCTGTCTCTCGCTTTCTCTCTTGCATTCTTCTCTTTCACTCTCCTGTCCCTCTCTCCCCCCTTTCTTCCCTCAATTTTATCAGTTTCTCCCTATCTCAATCTTTCACCTTCATATCTCTCTCAGCATTTTACTGCTCAGCTTACTGGCTCTCAGTCTCTGATGCTCTCTCCTCTATTCCCCACTCTTTTTCTCTCCCGTTTTGTCTGTCCTTCTCTCCTTTTTTCTCTCTTCCTGTCATAAAAATATCTGACAAGTATTGGCTGGGTATTGTAACTGAAGTAAACCCACTACTGCTGTAAATGGAACAATTAAGGTTTCATTAATTCAAACTCTTGTCTTCCTGTCTATATCTCTTTCTCTGTATCTCTGTCTACCCTCTCTCTCCTTCTGTCTCTCTCTCTCTCTCTCTCACTCACTCACACACACTCTCTCTCCATCTCCCTCTCCAGTCCTTCCAGGGTCAGATGACCTTTCAACCCTCTGATGACCCTGATGGGAAACACACAGAGGTTATCATTAAGGCAAGTGGGCAGGGTCAGATTACCCACAATCCTCACGGTCACAAGCGTGTGTGTGTGTCTGTATGAGAGAGTGTGTGAGTGTGTGTGTGTCTGAGAGAGTTTGTGAGAGAGAGCGTGTGAACGTGTGAGCGTGTGTGTGTGCGTGTGTGCGTGTAAGAGTGAGAGTGTGCTCCCTTGTGCGAATACCCTTCAGCCCTGTGTTAATGTTGGAAGATTGCTTCAGACAGCTACGCTTTAGAGGATCAGGAACCATCAGCCCCGAAGCTACTGCACACTAACCTCTCCAAATGAAGCATTTCACACCTTCCAGCGTTTTCCCGATATGACAAACTGGAATACACAGAGGAAATGCTCCACTGTGCCTCTGGTTTCTCCTCTGCGTGTGCGTGTGCGTGTGTGTGTTTGTTATGGGTCTGTGTGTGTGTTATGGGTGTGTGAGTGAGTGTGTATGTGTGCGTGTGTGTGTTATGGGGGTGTGCATGTGGGTGTGTGCGCGTGTGTGTGTGTTATGGGTGTGCTATGAATGTGTGTGTGTGTGAGTGTGCATGTGTGTGTTATGAGTGTGTATGTGAGTGTGTGTGTGAGTGTGTGTAAGTGTTATGAGAGCGTGTATGTGTGTGTGTTATGGGTGTGAGTGTGTGTGTTATGGGACATCGCACTAAGCTGCCCTGCGATTGGACGAGGAGCATGTACCGACTCTCCTGATTGGCTGTCCAGTGGTGAATGGAATAATAACGTTAATGACAATGACAATGGTTGCATTTATTGGCAGCTAACCTCCATCGACAGTTGCGGACGATTGGCTGTTCCAAATTGAGGCGGGAAGTGGGTATGCTTGTCCCTGTGTGTGTGTTATGGGTGTGAGTGTGTGTGTTATGGTGGTGTGCATGTGGGTGTGTGCGTGTGTGTGTGTGAGTGTGTGTAAATGTTATGAGTGTGTGTGTGTGTGTTATGGGTGTGTGCGTGTGAGACTGTATGTGTGTGTGTGTGTGTGAGTGGTATGAGAGTGTGTGTGTGTGTGTGGTATGAGAGTGTGTGTATGTGTGTGTGTGAGAGTGACTGTGTGTGTGCGCGTGTGTGAGACTGTGTGTGCGTGTGTGCATGTGTGTGTTGTGTGTGAGTGTGTGTTATGAGTGTGTATGTTTGTGTGGTATGAGAGTGTGTGTGTGTGTGTGTGAGTGACTGTGTGTGTGCACGTGTGTGAGACTGTGTGTGTGTGTGTGTGAGAGTGTGTGTTATGAGTGTGTGTGTGTGTGTGTGTGTGGTATAGGAGCTGGGTCCTCATCTCTCCTACTGGTTTGTTTTCCTGCAGCAAATGTGTGTGAACTGCGGCCGGGAGGCCAGCAGCGAGTGCACCGGCTGCCACAAGGTCAACTACTGCTCTGTCTTCTGCCAGAGGAAGGTAGGGACCCCGCACTAAGCTGCCCTGCGATTGGACGAGGAACATGTACCGACTCTCCTGATTGGCTGTCCAGTGGTGAATGGAATAATAACGTTAATGACAACGACAATGGTTGCATTTATTGGCAGCTAACCTCCATCGACAGTTGCGGACGATTGGCTGTTCCAAATTAAGGCGGGAAGTGGGTATGCTTGTCCCTGTGTTGGGGCCACCAAGATCATTTAATAATAATAATAATAAATAAAAAAACAATTTAAAAAGTTAATGCTAAAAATAAAGCTTATAAAACTATGACCTGTGTTGCTACCCACACACTGAACCTCGGGCTATGCTACACTGGCACATTGCAGAGTCTCTCTCTCTCTCTCTCTCTCTCTCTCTCTCTCTCTCTCTCTCTTTCTCAGTAAGAGAACTTTTAACTTTTAAATCTTTAAATTATGGGATGGGAATTTATATCCCTCTCCCCGTTTCCCTTTTGTGTCTCTCTCGCTCGCTCTCTCTCTCTCTCTCTCTCTCTCTCTCTCTCTCTCTCCTTTTCTGTGTAATTTCTCCTGAGCGAGGAGGCGGATGTCTTTATGTCTTTAAGTACGACGCGGCTGAGTGAGTCTCTCAGCTTGGTGCGTCCTGCTGAAGGGTCCGTCTCCAGGGTGTGGGTCCCTCACCAGGGTGTGTGGGTCCCTCTTCAGGGTGTGGGTCCCTCTTCAGGGTGTGGGTTCCTCTCCAGGGTGTGTGAGTCCCTCTCCAGGGTGTATGTCCCTCTTCAGGGTGTTTGGGTCCCTCACCAGGGTGTGGGTCCCTCTCCAGGGTGTGTGGGTCCCTCTTCAGGGTGTGTGGGTCCCTCTCCAGGGTGTGGGTCCCTCACCAGGGTGTGTGGGTCCCTCACCAGGGTGTGGACCCATTGGTGCATTTTAAGCTGATGCTGATGAAGGAAGCGTTTCCCACTCGGTGTGCTGCTAAACGCTTTCTCTCCCGTGTGAAACTCCCCCGATGTCTCCTAAGATCAAAATGAGTTCTGCATTCCGTCCTTAAATCCCTGTCTGTGTCTCTCCCCAACTCTCCCTTTCCTTCTGTCTGTCTATCCCCCTCCCCCCTCTCTCTCTCTTCCTCTCTTCTCTCTCCCTATCTCTCTCTTGCTCTCTCTCTCTCTCCCTCCCTCTCTCTCTCTCCAGGACTGGAGGGATCACCAGCATACCTGTTGCCAGCCAGGTGCTGTGGTCTCCATGCAGGAGGAGGTGCAGGGTGGAGTGGTGGAGGTGGAGAAAGTCAAAGCCTAGCAGATCTCTCTGTTTCCCGGGCAACAGAGACTCAGGGCCCCTCCCCGACACACACACACTCTCTCTAACACACACACACACACACTCATGCACTCACACACACACACACTCATGCACGCATACACACACAGGCTCACGCACGCACGCATACTCTCATACACACAGACTCACACTCACACACATATGCACAGGCACGCACGCACACACACACACACACACACATTTGCACACGCACACACAGAGTCTACAGGCTTGGCCTTCCTGCAGATTGACGGACTGCTACCCTGACCTCACCTCCAGAGATGAAAAAAAACAGCTTTTAAATGCTCTGGGATTTCATTCATGGCAACCATCCGACATCTGTTTATTTTAGGTTTGAACTGGGGGGGGAGGGGGGGGGAGACGTCCTTCGGACCTGCTCTCACAACAGGAGACAAACTTCTTCAGCATCTTTTTTTCTTTTTTTTGTGACTACCCATCCGGAGGCATGGAATTAAAATTGTGTTGAATGACGTGCAGTGTTTGGCGGATTTATTTTGTGTCCGAGAGTCGATTTGTGGATTTATTTTTATTTATTTTCTGGACGCCACGCTGATGGTTTTATTGTCTTTGAGGTAAATAATTTGATTGATTTTATTATTATTATTCTTTTTATTATTACTTTTTTTTTTCAGTCGGGGATTTTTTTGATGAGTTTTTCCTCCCCTCGCTCAGGGATTAAACCCCCCCCCCGTGTGCGTCAGTGATGTCGTTCAGTCCTGGACCGAGTCGCTCGGTCCACGCGGCGAGCGGCGTCGGGGAACGGCGAGTCTCGTCACGTTCCCGCGCTCGCAATCAGCGCCCCCCCCGCAAATCCCCGGGACTGCGACTCCGCCGGGGCGCAGACTCTGATTAAGCACCGCGCGTCGCTGGGCCCGAGCATCGGGCCGACGCCGCCAGCCAGCCGCCGCGCTCGCTATCGAGCATCCGCTTGGTTTGTGGCGGCGGCGGCGACGGCGACGGCGGCGGCGGCGGCGGGGGGGGGTCGATTTTATAAACACGGTCTTCTCGCTTCGGCAGAAACCCCCCCCCCCCACTTCTCCGGCTATCTGACGGAAAAACACATTTTTGGAAACCCCTTGTCCTGGCGCCTCCGGTCTTTATGTTTCTGTGGTTTAATTAAATGTATTTATTTATTTATTTGTGCTGTGTGTGGATTATTTTCCTGTGTTTTTGGGGCAAAGGGAGCTGAGGAACTGCGTGTCTGCTGGTGAAAAGGCGGGGGGTAGAGAACGTGTGATAAAAAGAAAACCGTTGCACAATTCTGAAATAAAAGACGTTTTGCGTTTTGAAGGCCACTCTGGGTGGGGGTGGGGGGTGGGGGGGGGCGTAACTGTCATTGGTTTACGGATGAGGCCCGCTAATGAGATTAACCTGGCCTTTCTCTGGGATGTAGCTGCTGGTTTAACTCCCAGATGGTGATGTAATCCTGGTTAATCCCGCATCGGTTTCCCCCCCGGGATCACGCTCACGGCTGACCTTGCCCCGTCTGAACGTTCTCCCCCGGAACGTTCCTGCAGACCCACCTGCGCCCATCTGCAGACCCACCTGCGCCCATCTGCAGACCCACCTGCGCCCATCTGCAGACCCACCTGCGCCCATCAGCCTCACAGTCTGCAGCACTCTGACCCTGCGAAGGTGACGCCTGTGTGAAGTACGTCTGCCTGACTTCTGCCAATGAGGTTTTGCCAATAAAACAATGGCCTACTTATTAGTTATTCTAAGGGATCCTTTTTGTGTAGATGGTGCTACAACTGGAGGCGACAGCTGAGGCACACTCAACCACTGACCCTTTAACGTAATGTTGGCTAAAATGTAGTAGGACCAATCGGATTGCAGGAAAACCTGCCGCAGTCTTCTTCACAAACCCTGGAGAATGAGCGTCACACGGCAACCCCCGCAAAAAGGCAGGGGGGTGCCGTGTGAGAAAATTACACCACCACCTCTCCCTGGTTTCTCCCCGGTGATACATTTTAAAGCGCTTCTCTTCCAGCCTCTTGGGGGGGGGGGGAATAAATGTGTCCGTTTCACCCCATAGACTTTTGCTCATTAGTCAGAAACCGTGCTGGGAAAAACCCCCATTAAATTGGGCGAGAGGAGCAATTGAGGAATCGAGTGCTGCTAATGCAGGCAGTTGCTTTGACAGCTCCGGGTCCTTCTCTGCGGATTTCGGGAGCGTCTGCGGAGACGCGCGTCACCCCGTGGCAGGGGAAGGCTCCCTCGTGCGAAACATCCTGTCTTGACAACCTGTCGATGGTCCCCATGGCGATTAGCTGGAGTTTAGCTGAAAGGCGCCCTGACTATGGCTGTTACCCTGTTTAGGGGGGGACCAGCCTCTGTGGCAATTTCCATTCCCCGGGAGGGGGTACATCCTTGTCTTGCGACTGTGTGGGACCAACACTGCTCCTCAGGCTCCACTTTTTTTTCCCCCCCCTGGGAATTGGTTTGATACTATGGTTCGATACTAATTGCGCGGTCTGCCCACGTGAGTGAGACGGCTGCGTGGGGCATGCGCAAGCATTCGTTAGGCCCTTCGGGTTGTGAGCGTGTGAATCGGTGTGCCCGCACGGCTTGATGAAAGGTAAATAATATTGATCTGTAAAAGCCGGTATTATTGTCTGTATTTATTTTTCCTCTTAGGCATTTCTCTCAACGTACCGTGATTATTAATAATTGAGATATAACGTAGATCCATTCAGTAGACCAATGGATGGGAGCGCAGCAGGTTGGTTGGCTACAGGTGTGTTTTTTTTTTGCTGTTGGCTAACCGCTGTGATCGTTTGCTTGGGTGAAAACGTTGTTTAACCTTAAAACACTTACAAACAGCTTTTATCGCTTTAACAATGGCGTAACTCTCAAAGGTCATCAGAATTATAACTCCAAACAGTTACCACGTTGATGGATAAGTTTAGGGAGCTGTCCGAGTGTTGGTTGGCTGCCTTACAAGCAACGCTAATACCTTTCCATCTAAAGTCTGGCGGCCTCTTTAGATAAAATTAGGCTATTTCTTTTCAAAATTCAAAACTTGAGAGATAACTTCGCTTCTTGATAGAAAGAATTTATTGTGAACATGCACCAACGAAAGCACCCCATATCTGGAGGAATCCGTGTTTTTCTTACTGTGATTTTTGGCAAAACTGTGATTGGAAATACGTCTGCGGTCCGAATTTACAGTGCCTAAGGAAAGCAGGAAGAAACGGAACTGGCAGAAGATGGCGTTCTTTGAATGTTTTCTGCAGCAACTGGAACGAGCCGTAATGGCAGACCAGCAGCAGGTATCTTGCCCGTCAGTCGTTGCCCTTCAATTCATTAATCAATTCGTTTTTAATAAATATTTTTCTAAGTTTTACAAACGTATTTCACAAAAAAAATATGAACTATCCTCCATTTTAAAATATAAAGCCCAGTCCGAATGAGGCACAACGGTTAAACTGTTGCATTCCAGTTTTCACTTTATAGGGGAACCAAGATAGTATGAACTACATACAATTACTCAAATTAAGAAAGGTATTAATCTAAAAGAGTTTGCTGGTCGACCTAGTGCAGTCAACTAATGTAATGCAATGTAGGCTACACCAAAGCTTTCACAAAGTATACATGAAGAACTAACAACTATGTGAAGTGTTTATGAAGGTCTGTATCTAGCAGTGAGGTGCCCCCCCCCCCCTAGGTGCCCCCCCCCCCTTCCCCGCGTCCCCCGCCTGCGTCCCCCTGTCCCTGTGCAATAAATAGTCTGAGCACAGCCCTGTCTTGGACTCCAGTAAAATCCTGGCAGATTACTTGGATGATAATGATAAACTACATACTTTCTCCATGATTGCATGATTATGGTGCTTTAGGTAGTGTGGTTTTTTTTCCCCCCCCGAAAATTGCTGCATTGATTTGCAGGAGCGTTTTCATTTTTTATTTATTTATTTTTACACCAGCATCTGAAGAACTAAAGTAGCTGAAGTGCGTCATTGACCCAGTTCTGCCGCCGCCATTCTGATTTTCTCGTAAGAGGACTGGAGCCCGCTCAGGGTTATTAAAACGGAATCGGACCAGTCCGGGGCGCGTACGTGCGTCAGCGTTCGAAACCTGAACTAAGCCAGCGGCGTTTCTTTAAACGGCCAGTTTACTTCCTGCTCGCACCTGTCCCAGACTCCGGTGCAGGTGGGTTGGTTGGTCCAAGGGCATGCTGGGAAGGATCCCTAGCAATACGAGCGACGGCTTCCTGCCATTTCAGTCAGGGATGTAATCAGTGATGTGATCTCTCGAATTAGCCTCTGACATGAGAGAGAGCTGTCAGAGCACTCGAGGCCGGCTTTGAACTTAACCACCTAATTCCAGTCTCATTTTTCTAGTTTGAAGAGGAGGAACTGGTTGATTGGCTCTTGAGTTATTTGAGTGACACAGACCAGGCCCCGCCTCCAAATGCAGGTGCTGTCCTTTGTTTTGCGTGTTAGCCTCGCTCTCTCTCCACTGATCTGAAACTCGACACGCGATCCAAAACGACACCATAACCATGTGTTGTCATTCCTGTGCAGTGGCAAGAGCACTGATGTGTGTGTGTGTGCGCGCGCGTGTGGCCTGTTAATGCATTCATGCTTTCCAATAATGAACTATTGGCGGGGGTGGGGGGGTCGGCCTCTAATTTCCAACACGTTTCTCTCTCTCTCTCTCTCTCTCTCGCTCTCTTTGTGGGACGCGTTCCAGCGCCCGAGCGTTGCCAGGAGGGTGCTACCGCAGCTGTTGGTGGCTCTGAAAGTGTCGGTTTCAATTCGGGAAGGGTGAACTACCTTCTGTGTACTGTGGGACGTGGAGGCTGTGCTGTGTACTGTGGGACGTGGAGGCTGTGCTGTGTACTGTGGGACGTGGAGGCTGTGCTGTGTACTGTGGGATGGCGCCTCTGACTGTGTGCCGGCTCACGCTGACCCTGGATCAGTGGGAATGCTGACGGGTCATTGGGGAGGTCTCTCCACTGTGGCACGTCCTGCTGTCCGTCAAACCACGTACCACCACCCTGATTTCATTCTTCTTTTTTTTCTTTTTTTAAAAGCTGCTCTCGTTGTGTGTGATTGGTGGACGCGGGCCTACGGGTAACAGTGTCCTTAAATGACGGAGTGTTCCAACCCGACTCATCCGGTGAACAGCTCTTGCAGTAACAAAGGTTGGCCACTAGAGGAGGACAGGCAAGGTCGACGCAGCCATTATTGATTTAACTGAGCCTGTGTGAAGCACTTGTTGACATTTTGGCAGTGTCTGAAGTGCATGTCCTTGCTCTGAAACTCTCCCCCGGGTTTAATATGAATCTGTCACCGTGCCCTTGTGTCGCTGCTGATGGTGAAAACTTAAGAAATTGAAATCACTTTGATGGGGGTCTGGGCAGAGACAAGAAAGAGTCCCTTGTCATTCTGTCCTGGTGTACGTCCTTCCTTTGCAGATCCGGTTCACAAAAATGTACATGGACATAGATACCGAGGTCATTAACAAGAAAGCAGTCTATGGTATGTTAGACCATTCATAGACGGTTTGTCCTAGTGTAACCCTTGTGTAGCGTTAAAGCACCCACGGGCAGAGAAGCCTTTCTGGCACTCTTATTCTCTTCTTGGTTAAAGCCTCTTTATGAATACTTATTATGAGCCAGCAAAATTGCAAAGTTTCTGCTGTACCAAGAGAGGAACCTGAACTTCAAGCGTTATGGCTCTGGAATTTTCATTGTTAATGATCCAGAACTTTCAGTGATAAGAATCTGGAACTTTAATTGTTGAGGATCCAGAACGTTCAGCGTTACGGCTCTGGAATTTTCATTGTTAATGATCCGGAAACTTTCAGTGTCAAGGATCCGGAACTTTCAGTGTGAATCCAGAGCTCACCTTGTTGTTATCTTGTCTTGGGCACAGGTGGGCAAGGAAGGCCGTATCGGTTTCTGCATTTCTAACTTCTGTTCCTAATTATTCAATTAGCTCATTCATTTATGTGTTCTGACATTTCTGAGAAACATCATCTGCATGAATGTTAAGTGTTTTTTTTTTTTATAACAAATGTTCTACTGTGGTCTAATACGCAAGGGAAGCAGTGTTTGTATGTAGTGCTAATTAGCTAATTGAAACGGGGTAATTGGTGGAAGCAAAAACCAGCTTACACCCTGGTCCTCCAGGAATGGATCTGCCCCCCCCCTTCCTCCTCTGGGCTTGGGTGTCTGTGGCACTCTATGTAACCTCGGGTTCCAGACGGATGTCCCTGTAGCACTTCTGTTCTAAAGGCCAGGGTACTGGCTGACTCGTATGAACAAACTGAACAAACGTCTCTGAGATGGGATAAAGAAAAAAGACCTTCAGTAAAAAGCACCTTTCTCAGGTCGTGTTCAGGTTGGGGTGACGTCTCTGATGGAGCGTGTTCAGGCAGAAATTTGGGAAGTGCCTGCTTTGGGTCCCCTATGACTGTGCTTGGTCTGCCAGTTTTAATTTAGACTTTGCCCTACCTGCTGTGCAGCCTGTGGCAAGAGATCAGGCCAAAGGAAGGGGAGAATATTCAGCAAGATTATCCCCTTAATTTCCTGTTTGAAGACTCTGGCCTCTCCTGCACCCCCCTCCTCCCCCACTCTCACATCTTTTGCACTTATCCGGGTTATTAAAGTAATTTTTTATAGTTTTAGGCAGGTATTTTCGTGTGTTTTATGTTTGTCGTCGTCTTCGGGCTTGCTAAGAGCGTAATCTGTATGCGCGCAGAATGAGCACTTCGGTTCTCGGTTAGCCTTGTTGACTCGCGTTAATGCTTCAAAGACGGCGCATCTTCTGGGTTTTTGGGAAGGTTGTTGGCCAGACCGGAGCGCCGTCGCTCATATTAACGAGGGGGCACTCTCCTTATCTAGCTATCTAGTGAAGAAAGTGGTCCTGTGTCGGCGCAGCTGCTATATTAGCCTAATGGTCCTGTTTTCACACACACCACACAGCTGGAGGCAGGAGCTAAACTACTACGGGCCGGTTAAATGGTAAATGGTAAATGGACTGCATTTATATAGCGCTTTTATCCAAAGCGCTCTACAATTGATGCCTCTCATTCGCCAGAGCAGTTAGGGGTTAGGGGTTAGGTGTCTTGCTCAAGGACACTTCGACATGCCCAGGGCAGGGTTTGAACCGGCAACCCTCCGACTGCCAGACAATCGGTCTTACCTCCTGAGCTATGTCGCCCCTTTAAAAGAGGTTAAAAGATTAAGGGTTTGTTTGGTTTGTGCTGGACCCGAGCCTCCGTCCGTCGACACCTTTGTCCCACGTTTGAGCGTTAATGCCGCGCGCCGTCACCTCAGAAGAGAAAACAGTTCTGTTTGATCGCGCAGAACAACAGCTTTTTGAACCACGGTCCCGCCCAAGAACTTTTAACTGGTAAATTCCACTCCGCTGTTGCCTCTGACCGTGACCTCCTGCTTAATCTAGCCCCGTTGGTTAGGTTGCTTTTGGCAGGTTGTTTTCAGACGTCCGGTTTTCAGAAGCATAATTGAGGCCTAAATCTGGAGCCATACATACCGACTCTGTCTTTGCTGTCATTAAGGATGTCTGAGTGTTGCACTTGATTTATCGATTAATTGAAATCGGGCATCTGTTGAACATTTCTTGCTTCATTAACGGTGGGTACACACCAGCTAGCTGCAAGCATTACTGTGTCTGCATTTATTTGTATTTGATTGGTTAATGGAAGCACTTATCCAGTGCCAAATGACCAGAGTTTGACATTTATATTTCCTTCATTGATACAGCTGCATGTTTTATTGAAGCAATTCAGGCAATTAAGTTCCTTGCCTGCGGGGGGACGGAATGGCAGTGCCCCTACTGGGATTTGAACCTGTAGCCTCTGGAGTCAGAAGCCCGAGCCCAGATCCTAGGCCATTATAGCACACTGCTGCTCGTCTTCCTCCATTTTCACTCGGGGTGAGTAGTGATGTGGCCCCGGGGCCAACAGAAAGCAGAAATCAAGAGCGTTTCATTTCTTCTGCGGCTAGCTGAGTTTTTTTTTTCTCTCTCTCCCTCTTTCTCGGCCTCTGTGGAAGATGACGCACCTAACTCAGCCCCAAGAGGGGTGCCCAGTCCCCCCCCCAACCCCCCCCCCCCCCATGCTGCCTGCTGGCCCTCCAGCGTAATCACATCTTGCATCAAAAAACAAATTGGGGAACGGGAGGTTTTTTTTTTTTTTTTTTTTTTTCTCCTGCCCTTGAATTTGCTCTCTTTTCCAGCTGCTATAATTCTGCTCTCATTTCAATACATTTCTGTGCTGCCTTTGAGAATCACAGTGGCAGAATGTGCACTTTCTGCAGCAGATAGCTAGATAAGCAGAGGAGAATGATGTGAGAAACAATCTGTGGCTGTAGAAGACTGTGCAGTGGAACCCGTGACTGAAGAAGACTGTGCAGTGGAACCCCGGATGGAAGAAGACTGCAGTGGAACCCGTGACTGAATAAGTGAAGAAGACCCTGCAGTGGAACCCGTGACTGTAGAAGACTCTGCAGTGGAACCCGTGACTGTAGAAGACTCTAGAGTTGGAATGCTTCTGTCAATCGTCTAAACTCATTTGCTCATTAACATACCAGAAGGCGTTTTTTTTGGAGCATTCTTAAAAACTTCTCTGATGACTTTAATAAATTTTTTTATGCCACAGTAAGTTTAAGTGCCTACTTGTTAAGAGAACTTGGCAGCCATCTTTCTTATGACCTCACATGCTCTGTTTGGCTTTAAGTTTGGCTTTGGTTTGGCTTGTGTTCATGCCAGAGAACTGTTTTATAAATATGTGTTTAGTTGCTAAGCAACAAAGTAACTTACATTTTTATTTTATTTTTTTCTTGTTGTTGGTGGGCATATTTCCATTCTGAAGGTGATCATCTGTCATAACTTGACACATTGTTTCACATTTCATTCAAAACACAGAAAAGTGAATCAAGAACTTCAGGCTAAAACTCCACCCCCTGCCCCCCTAAATATTTTCACTGATGAGAATCTGAGCACCTCGAAATTTCTCTGTGTACCTCGTTTTCCATTGTTTGTTATTTTATCTCCTGAGACCCGGTGGACTGGCGGGGTCTGGTCCTGGCAGATTGCTGTGTGATTGATGCTTCCTGTTCCTGTTTCTGTGCCGGTGTTCCGTGTCCCCTCCTTCACAACATCATTTTTTGTGAAAAATGTTTAATTTTTAAAAAAATGAGCGAGGACCTCGGTGTTATTAATATAGAAAACAAAGAACCTGCCGCAGCCTTTCAAATGCACCGACAATACTTTGTGTCAGAGTCATCAGAGACTTTTTCGGAAAGTGTCTCGCATACAGAAATTTGAGATAGAAAAATGACTTCTTCGAACAAACTGCCGGATGAACATATTGCTGTGACAGTATAATTAAGCATTGTGTCAAAATCCAAATTGAGAGGTACAAAATGAAGCCAAATAACATACCGTAAGCAAGTTTTAGTCTGCATTTATACAGATACTCCTTTATTTGTGATGATATACAAAAATGGTTGTGCTTTATCGGTTTTATTGAAAATATTGGTGCCCAACGTGGAGCCGAACGTGTCCGATTCCCGCCCTAATTTGGAACGTCCCAACGACCTGCAACCGCAGTCGTGATTGTGATCTTCGCCGCCTGTTCTGCAGAGCGTAGACATCCGCGGTTATCCTCCAAAAATACGGCGTTGCCAGCTTGAGTTTCGCTTCGCAGACTAGAGCTAAGGTTGCGCAGTGCGGAGTCTGAGGAAGACCTTTCATACGCCGCTTTGGCGCGCAGTCCACGGGTGCCCAGGTCGACCAGCAGGGGTCGCTAGAGAGCGTTCTGCACAAGGATCCCAAACCCGACTGAACCGTTTCGTAACCTGGGCGATGCAACTGCCAATTCTGCGTTACCCTATGGAGCTGCTGGCCGAATTCGGTCCGACACCGCGTCCACGCCCCACGTTAACCGGACGACGAGCCCCCCCCCCCCAGCAGCCCCACGTTGTGCTCTTTTTTTTTGGGATCGGCGACCGTGTGAAGCCGCGAAGCCCCGAAGCCGGTCCTTCAGCAGAAGCTGTGCAGAAATTTCTGGAAGAAGCCGCGGAACTCGGTGTTGAAGACGGTGTAGATGATGGGGTTGAGCGCGCTGTTGACGTAGCCCAGCCAGGTGACGATGCTCATCTGGTGGGGGGTGATGTTGCAGGACCGGCAGAGCGCCCGCATGGTGTGCACCACGAAGAAGGGGGTCCAGCAGAACAGGAAGGCACCTGGGGAGCGGGGTGGGGGGGGCAGGGGAGGGGGAGTCGGAGAAACACAGTATGAGTATCTGGCAACCCACCACAGATTAAAACTGCCCAGACAGACGACACTGCACTCGGTTTTCTTATAAAAAAAAAAAAAAAAAAAAACTGAAACAAAAAAAACGTCTGTTTCACAGACACAGACCAAGCCCATTCCAAGACTGAATTCTCGTTTGAATGGAGATTCTCCATGCAGAAGTTAAGACTGAGCTTAGTCTGTGTCTGTGAAACCGGTCCAGAGTGTTACTGAGTAAACAGCTCAAACGCTCAGACAGAAACCCTCTAACCCGTGTGCCCGGGGACGTGTATTTTCTGTTTGGGTAGTCACACCGATCTGCGCTGCGTCCCCTGCTTTGTTTTCTGTGGCCTCTTCTCCGTCGCCGGTGTTCCCGGGAAGCCATCCTTCACGTTTCCACGCGGGAGTCAAGGTAACGCGCTTAACTGTGTCACGCCTGATTGGCCTGCCCGCAGCCCGGCGACGGCTAGCGTAGCCGCGAGGCTGGGGAAATAAACGACCCCCCCGCCCCCGCCAGTGCCGTACGCGCGGTCGGGTGTACCGCCGGCTCCCGGGTCTCCGCGGGAGACGCGAGGTCCTCCGGAATGCTGATGGGTTTTTCTATAAATACCTGAGGGAGCGGTTGGGGGGTGGGGTGGGGAGAGGGGGGAAGGGGGGGGGGAGTAACTGATTAAGACGGCGGTTGGGATCTCGGGGAAGTGCGAATCTCCTTCGGTGGAACGCAGATGTTTTCGTCTTAACGAGGTTAGCGTTCAGAGAGAGAGAGAGAGCCACCGTTGCACAATTCCGTCAGGACGAGGAATAATTCGCCCCCCGCCCACGCCCCCCCCCCCCCCCCCCCCGTGCGTCTCTCCCCCCGCTTGCTGATAACCTGGAAAACGCCGCAGGTGGCTGATGTGGAGCGCGGTGAGGGACGTTAGATTCCCGGGGTGCGCTCGCTCGCCGGCGATCCGTCATTAGGCTCCTTAAATAACGCCGACGGGCGGCATCCATCTTTAAACGCGCCGCGGCGGTTAGGCTAAAAAAAAAAAATGTTCCGCGGAGAGAGGAGAGCGTGGGACTTCTCTTTCACACTAGTATGAGAGGGGGAGGCCCCCCCCCCAAATTTTGGGGACCCTCGTGGCACGTTACCGGACCTCCTCGTTCGCACCCGATTGAGACCCCGAGGCACACGCTCGTCTTCGTGAACACGCGACGGCTCTCTAATGGGCGACCTTCGCAACGAAGGTTGAAGCAGCCATTTACCAGACGGGGGGGGAAAGAGAAAAGGAATGAAGACTGATCGATGTTGACAGTTGGGGGCAGTGCCACCAGCACGTTCGTCTCTGAAGCGGTCTGCTGGGCCTGCCTCGACACCCGGGCGGCTCCTCTGTGGTCTGCACTAATCGCTCGGTCATGTGACGCCTGCGCAGATCGCCCGAGGGACTCCCCCACTAGCGAACGGTGGTGTGAGAGAGCGTGCACCTTCACTGGTACCCAGGCGCAGTAGTACTCTCATTTTGTATTGCTTTTCTATATGTGGGCCTGCTACCTCCTTATTTTTTATCAATGTATGGGTCCACAACCCTGGTTCTGGAGCACCAGTGAGCCTGCTGGTTTTTGTAGTTTCTCGGCGCATTCAGCACGGTCATTTAACCATCTCTAGGACCACAGTTTCAGAGCTCCATTTTTATAAAGTGAATAAATGGGTATCACTCTAATGCTTTGACAGAAATGTCCTCAGGGGTCTTCACACACTGCACATGTGAAACCACTTTGTGTAACATCCAGGCATTCGTGTCATTTCCTGTCAGGCTGGGATTCGGTCTAATACCACGTCTAGCCATTTTCAAATCAGCCAGTCGGGGCTCCTTAACAACCAGGTGACCCTCGGCCAAATCTGTATGGAATCTGTCCACCCCCCCACCCCCCCCATTCGGGGCATGTTGTGTTAGTGGCTGGAACACCTAATTCCTTGGAATGTTTGTGCTTCTCTTTTAATTGGCTGCTTCAGTGAAGGCCACGGAGAATGGAACCGATCGATTCTGATCACGTGACTCCAGCCCCACCGCAGCCTGTGACTGAACCTTTGCTCTGTAGACATCATCTGTCACGGAGACCGAAGCTTCGCCGCGTGCGATCAGTGACCCACTGATTTATGTAAGCCAATCATGTGGGGTTTTGCAGCAGCGAGCCCAAGCCGCTTTGTTTCATTTGTTCGTATAAGTCTCTGATTGACAGCTCGATGAAAAAGCACCACCGTTATAAGAAGCCACCCAGCCCCCCCACTGCACACCACCCCACCCTCCCTAGATCCGTCAATTCACATAGACTTGGGGCTCACGATCTAGTTTTTTGGGGGGGGGGATTTGGGTCTACTCTTCTGCTGCATAGGAATGAATCTGTTCTCATCCTGCCTCAACCCCTCGACTTAACCCCCCCCCCCATTTCCCATTTCACTCCTGCCAGTCCGTGCGATTTTTTTTTTTGGCAGGATCATCCAACACAATTTTCCTGCCTTGCGCTCGCCTCCTATGCCCCCCCTCCCCCCACCCACATGCCCCCCTGCAGAACCCTCCCCCTTCCCCCCTCTGAGCTTGACAAACTGTGGCGTAGGTTTGAGGGGGTCAAGGACGAACGCAGAAGTCTCATCAGGCCTTTCGGGCGAAGGAAGCAGCGTTCTGTGTTTTTTTTTCTCGCTCATTCTTTTTTATCGGAGCCTGCGCTAACGTGCTACGCCCGCCGCTGCGCGGCTGTGATTTATCTCTCCTGTGCCCCGCGGACCTGGCAGGAGGGTTTGCGCTCGGAGTGCAAAACGTGCCCGGGGGAGGATGCGGGAAGCAGGGTTTGTGCTTCGCTTGGCCGTTTTTAAATTACGGTGATATTGGTCTTAAACCCCCACAGGCTGAGGAAGGCTTAATATGCAGGGGGCTGCCCAGACCTGTTCCTGGAGATCTGCCGTCCTGTCGGTCTTCATTTCCAACACTAATTTGGCGCACCTGATTCTGCTGATTAGCAGCTGAAGGAGGTCTCTGGCTGTTGACGCAGAAGTGCCGTTGAGGTCTGGCTTTGTTAGGGCTGGAGTGAAACCCTACAGGACTGTAGATGTCCAGTAACAGCGTTGGGCAGCCCTTCTCTAGCTGTTGAATGAGGTCTGGCTTTGTTAGGGCTGGAGTGAAACCCTACAGGACTGTAGATGTCCAGTAACAGCGTTGGGCAGCCCTTCTCTAGCTGTTGAATGAGGTGTGGCTTTGTTAGGGTTGGAGTGAAACCCTACACAGACTGTAGATGTCCAGGAACAGGGTTGGGCAGGCTTAAAGCCATATTCTTCATCTGTTCTCACCAAATGGACAAAACAGAGCTTGAAGGCAGTGGGGGGAAAAAAGCAAGAATTGAAGATAATCGAGGAAGTATTTAGCTGCAGGGAACGTTTTTCTTTTTTAGAGTACAGTTATTTAAACTGCTCTGGTGAGTTTTTTTTTTTCATCTGCTTGAAAGCACTGACAAGGAACAGTTCAATCTAAACCTCAAATAAGACTTGAAGGGCTCAATTATCCTCAAAAGTGGGCTAAGAGAGAAAAGTACTGCTCTTAGAGAATCTCGGCAGTGTCCATTTGAGTTCAGTGAGTACTCTAGTTGAGTTAAGTACTCTCTCGGAGTTGATTCTACACTGAACGTGCTGCTTGTGGTTCAGCTGCACTGCCTTTACAGGTTTACTCCTGAAAATAAGCTGGATCCTGAATTATAGAGTACTTCTGACTTCCTGCTTTTTGTCTCGGTCGGGAAAGTCTTGGCAACTAAATTGGGGTCCATGCAGGTCAGATTTTGGGGACCATATTGGTTGCCTTCATTAGACTAGCAGTGAGAAATGAATGAGACAGCAGGGAAATTATTTATTATTATTATTATTATTATTATTATTATTATCATCATTACTATTATCGTCTCTCCCTGCAGGGACTGGCACAGGTCACATTTATACAGTAGGCTTCATTCCTCTCTCTTTCCACGCTGTTGTCAGTAAGCTGCGGAAGTTTTACTGGTGTCTAGAGGGTTGAAGTATTTCTCATTGATTGGCCTTTACAGTATTTCAGCAGATTAAGCTTGTCTGTTCAGTACACAGGTGCATTGGCCCAATGTGTTTCACACTCGTCGTCTTCTGGTGACAAGCCCATCTGCATATCCACTCCACTAGAGTATTTTAAACTTTGGTAGTGAAACGTAGTAGGTCACTTTTGAACCCTTGGTTAGAAAACTCTGTTAGAGTTGATGCAACACTGTGAATTTTTCTTTGTAGACTGTAGATTGGTGGTTTTCACCCCTTGGCCAACTGGATCCATTTTTTGGGGAGAAAAGTTGTGTAAAATCCTGCTGTACTTTTTTTTTTTAAAGGAAAAAACAGTGAGAGGAGAAGTTTTCCAGTCTATTGATTGGTCTGTATGAAACGTCAGAGAGGTTGATAAATTACCCAGCTGCTCGGCTGTCGATCGCAGCGCTTTTAAAGTGAGGGTGGACTGAGGTTGTGTGCTTGTCCGTCACCGGATCACTCTGAACTTTACTGTAGGGAGGAAAAGTCCGGAGGGAACTTTCTGGAGTTTTTATGGGACAAAGCACTCGCATCATGAACCGATGGGCGCAAGCCGAAGTTCTCCAAACTTTTATCGTGTTGCCGTCCCCCTTCAGGTGAAAATAACACCCCTGAATCCTGAAAGGCCGAATTCCTGAGATGCTGTGAACTGGCCCAGGTACTTTTGTAATTTGGCCCCACAAAGTTGGTTATGATATTTTATTTACGAATGACGTGCGATGTGTGGTGTTGGCATCAGAACTGAATGATATAAAGGGACTCATAAATCTTAAATGGAGAGTTTCTGACGGCAATCGGCAGTGACCTGCTAAACAACAGAAAGTTCTGCACCGCGATACTCTGAGAATACTCTCTATTTACTAATACTCTCTAAGTACATGAGCAGAAGACCTTATCCCTCATCCAGAATGACCTACGCTGCTGAATGTTTTTTTTTTTTAAACATCCATTTATGCAACTAGATTTTTATAAAGCTAGATTCATTTAGACAACCTGAAACGACTCCGGTTGAGAGCTGTGCACAACAAGCGAGGCCCCACCTGGGAATCGAACCCGCAACCTTTGAGAGAAAATCCCGTTGCCCTGCTGTAAAACAGTGATACTCATTACAAATACGTCCATGTGTTTGTTGTACGTTAGGAGGGCTACTCACCCACTACGACTGGCAGAACCTTCATGGCTTTCCTCTCCCTGCCATTGATTTTGGCCCTTTTCTTTTTGAGGTGGGCGTGGCCATGAGGGTGGGCGTGGCCATGACCGTGGGCGTGGCCGTGGGCGTACCGCCTGTCGGGGTAGGCCAGGGTTTGGATGGGGCCGTCCTTGTACCCCGCGGGGAAACGGGCCAGCTCGTCCAGCCTGACGTCGGCGGGGTCGCGCTGGACGACGGGGGGCGAAGGGGGCGGGGCCTGGGGCGGGACGGTGAGGTGGGGGAGCGTGACGGCGCGCTGCAGTTTGGTGCGCGCCTGGACGCCGCCCCTCAGCTTGGCCTTGCGCGCCTCCTCCCACCTCCTCAGGCCCCGGAACATTCCGCAGTACAGCAGGAGCATGATGGGGCAGGGGATGAAGAAGGAGCAGACAGAGGAGTACACCACGTAGTTGTCGTCCTCCAGCTTGCAGGTGGAGGGGTCCCGCTGCGGGACGTCGTTGATCCCGAAAATGACGGGCGACGCCACGGCTAGGGCGGAGATCCAGGTGGCGGAGAGGAGCAGCACCTGCCGCTGATCCACGTGCTTCCGGTTGTAGTTCAGCGGGATGGACACAGCGATGAACCTGAGCAGCGCAGGCGAGGAGGAGACAGATTGGAGCAGCGATTCAAGCAAACGCACAAAGTACGCAAAACGCATTTCAGTATTATCAATCAGTCCTGGGTCAAATACGTATTTGTTTTGGATTCAAATACTTTTCTACGCTTTACTGATCTTGCCTGGTGTATTGGAATACCATTGGGAACCAATGAAATACTCTCAAAAAGTACAAACCCCGCCTTCTGGTCATATTCCGCAGGCTCAATTACACCAGGCAAGATCAACAGAGCACAGGAATTTGAATCCAAAACAAATGCGTATTTGACCCAGGACTGTTATCAATACGGGACAGGAGAATCAAAGGACCACAAGAGGAAGAAATTCATTTAAATAAAACAAAATATCTAACGAGGTTTGGCTGAAGTAAACTAACTATTGTAACATGACCAAAACTCTTGCTTCAGGTGTTGGTGCTCTTCACAGCAAAGTGTTGAGTGTAAAATCCATTCTGACGGCGCTTATAACTCTCGAGTGTGTGCATTATCGCTGGCTGTGTTCGAAATTGTGCACTTGTGTTCTCGTGTTGCTGTAAGAACACACCCCCAGGTACACTTGCAAGAATGCACTTATCGAGTGCAAGAACGTGTAAAATCTGTTCAGTTTGCTACGGACTTGTACTTTGTCACCACTACTGACAACTAACCTTAGCAAGAAACACATCGACACGAAAAATCCGGAAATGAAATGAAATCCTCCCTGCCTTCTGTCGCCCACTTTCTTGGCTGAGTAATGAGATTCTTACTCGCCCTCAAATAACGAGCCTAAAACGCAATGGCTCCTGGGAAGGGAAAGCGTGGGTAATCTGCTTCGATGCGCACTGTGTTTTTAAGTCCACCCACGAACACAGAGAGAACTTCCAGTGAAATCACACATTCTTGCCTTATAGCGTTCGTGAGGTTCGAACGCAATTGATCACATGACCGTTTTACGTTGCGCGCTCTTCTTTATGCTCTAGAGAGAACACAAGTGTAAGGTTTCGAACACAGCCCCTGCTGGGACTCACATAAACACTATTAGAGCTGATTAAATGCTGTAACAGTTGATACTGTACTTTAAATGTGTAGCAATCAGTTGTGCATTAAATTGTGTACCCTAAACTTTTTAGGATTAGTGAGCAAAATGTGTGCAGTAACCTTGATAATCTCTTACTAGGATTAGTGAGCAAATTGTGTACAGTAACAATGGTAATCTCTTTCTAGAATAAGTGAGCAAATTGTGTACAGTAATCTCTTTCTAGGATTAGTTGGCAAATTGTGTACAGTAACCTTGGTGATCTCTTTCTAGGATTAGTAGGCAAATTGCGTACAGTAACCATGGCGATCTCTTTCTAGGATTAGTGAGCAAACTGGTACAGTAACCATGGCGATCTCTTTCTAGGATTAGTGAGCAAACTGGTACAGTAACCATGGCGATCTCTTTCTAGGATTAGTGAGCAAACTGGTACAGTAACCATGGTGATCTCTTCCTAGCATTAGCAGTGTGTCTCTCGGGTTTCGCGTTTTATGACGCGGTGTTCATCGGTGTTTGTCGGGACTCGGAGGACGAACGGCTGCAGTTCAGGCCCGACGTGTCGGTGCCTCCGAGCGGCGGCGCCGGCGGCGGTTTATTATGATGGACGCGTGGCGTCCCCGGGCGTGCATTCCGATGCCTGCCGCCTGAGAAGCTTCAGCGTGAGGGACGGTCACCTCTGCTCAGAGGCGCAGTTATTTAGTCCTAACGGCCCATGCCTGAGGGGCGCTCGCCGTTCGGAAAAGCGCGAGCGTACGTGATCCGTCTCCCGTGGCGACGCGCTCCCCCTGTGGTCGTGCTGAGGTATCCCCCCCCCCCCCCCCACCCCACTTCCTCAATTCTAGGAGATCTGGGAAAATCCACAGGGTCCATGGGCGCCAGTGGTAGAAGGGGGGCTCGTTTTAAAAGAAGGCAGTATACGGGGTAAAATCATCACCTGTTTAGTGTTGAAGTGTAGTATAATGGGTAAGGAGTTGGTCTTGTGACCTGAAGGTCGCAGGTTCGATTTCCTGCTAGAGCACTGCCGTTGTACCCTTGAGCAAGGTACTTAACATGCATTGCTTCAGTATATATCCAGCTGTATAAATGGATGCAATGTAAAAAGTTGTGTAAGTCACTCTGGATAAGAGCATCTGCTAAATGCCTGTAATGCAATGCAAATTAATTTTGGTCATGGAGGATTAAGAAAAGTGTGATTTTTTTTTTTTGGTGGGGGGGTACCATCCCAATTATCTGCCATCATCATTTACGGGCCCATGCTGCATGAAATCAGTTCTACACAGTGAAATGTCCAGTGTTAATTCAACCCTCAACAGGTAACACATGGTCCGACATTTTAGAGTGTTAAGGGTTGAATTAACACTGGATATTTTACTGCGTAGATTGTTCGGAGATTTTTGCGTGAGTAACATTGTCAATTCCTCATAATAATCTGAAAACCCGTGAAACTAGACAAAAATCTTTTTTTTTTTTTATTACTTACCTTTCCCTTTAATTATAACTGCCTGCGAAATGGGACATGCGCGCGCTCATTATGACATCGCATGCGCCGTTGCGCTGAGCACAATGGGACATGAATGCAGGCATTTAAGACGGAAGCTGACCTGTCGATGCTGATGGCGCAGAGGTTAAATATGGAAGCGGTGCACAGCATCACGTCCATCGTCATCAGTCCATCGCAGATAAACATGCTAAGGGCCCACACGCCACCCTGGAACTGAACAGAACGCATACGCGCGCACAGTCAGACACGCACGCACGCACACACACATCAGTATCGAATATGATTTTAATGCCCACTTCTCCGTCACGCGGAGCTCCCGTCGTGTTCCGATTTAGACTGACTGCTGTGAAATCGCGATTTCCTCATTAGCGGGCGGCACCATTCCCGCCCGAGGGCTAATAGAAAATTACAGGTCCTCTGCTTCATGATACATTTCACTCCTGAACAACTGAATGGGGTAGGCGACATTGCCCTTATGGCAACCTCTGATTATTATTAGTATTTTTATTAATATTATTATTACTAGTATTATTGGTTTAATAATTCATCTTTGTTGTCTTCTCATTTTACATTAGATAGGCCTATATTTGAGAACGTGATGATCCCATATACGAGCGCCACCCCCCCCCCCCACCCCCCAGCGGTCGATCTGAGGTCAGTATAGTGACCATTGTTTGCGGAAAGTAATTGCAGTACAGTTCGCGGATGTTCTGTTTCCGATTCTGTTTTCGTGGTCTGTAAAAGCACAGGCACTGTGCTTTTGGGAGCGCAGCGGTGATCAGGAGACAAATGTCTATTGTGCGATGGGAGCTGGAGCGTGCGCTTATGCGGGGAAGGGAGGCGCGCACGCGGTCCCTCGCTGCGGGTGGCTGGGGTCCAGGCCCCGAACGTTCGGCGCGTGGGGTCAGATTAAGTTCTTGTTGACTATTGTCTCCTGGGGTATTTGCGCAGTTGTGTTATATGTTGGAGCAGTGTTGCGTTATGCAATGCAAATGACATTCACGTGTCACATTGTACTATGACAAAAAGGTGCATTCAACTGATTGTGTCGGCCTGTCTCGCGGTGGAAGAATGTGCCGAATATTAGCACGCAACAGGCTGCCTGATGTCAAATAAAAACATCAACGCGTGTCTTCAGGAGGCAAATAGACTATTTCACTTAATGAATTCACTCCACATTACATGCAACAGTAACTAGTCTCTTACCAGAGGAAATATCTGACGCCCTCCAAATGATACGCATTTAATTGCATTGAGAAAAAATGTGTCTCTCAAGGGAAACGAGCTTATTAAAGTGTTGTTGCTTGTTTATTTATTTATTTAGCCCAGTTGTTGTTGACTCGGAAAAGTAGCAAAAACTGGTGTTTTTCCTCGAGTCGTATACCAGTGCTACATCCTGCTCATAAAACCTTTCAAACATATTTCGATTAACAGAAGGTCGGTGTGGAATTTACGGGCTGACTAATATATTTACATAAACGAGACGACAGACCTTGTGTGCGTATAATTTCCAGTGTCACATGAATGAATCTGCTTTCTGCTGATGCGGTCGAAGCGCGCCTATTTTTGCTAATACACACTAATATTTTAAGTAGCTACCTCTTAAGCAGCGTCCCATATTCTAAAGCACCATCGACCGCTTGAATTCTCCCTACCTACATCTCTCTGTTGTTTCTGCGTTTTTGTCCCACGTGGGTTAACGCAGAAACGCGGGACAGTGTGAGCTTGTGTGACTACTATATTTGAACGGAACGTCCTCATTCGTTCTTTGCCATTTAGTTGTCAAATGTCATTTTTAATGAGAGTTCCCAATGAAAGGACAGGGGTTGGGTAACTGAAAATCCGATAACCATCGCGGTTTGATATTGCTGATCAGCACCAGGAGAAAAGATTTTGAAGCGATTAGCCAGTTCTTTTCTAAAGAACGGAACTAACGCATTTTATCACAATGCTATTATTCATGAGTCATGCCTTTTCGGTCACAGACGTTCTTTGCAGAGTAGTTGCATGGAAGCTACCTTTCAGGAGTGAAGCATAATCGCAAATTGCTATAGGGGATTCGTTTAAATCAATTATCATTTGAATACGAAGATCGAGCAGTTGCTATAAGTACGTGTAAGTTATTCTCGATATGGTTGCGTTTGCCGTTTCCAGTGTCCAGGCTTGTTGGTACTCACCTCCGCGTAAACGAAGAGTGGCAACACCAGTACTGCCAACAACAGGTCTGCAACAGCCAAACTGACTATGAAGTAGTTGGTTGTAGTTTTTAAAGCTTTTTCCGTGTATACGCTAAGGCACACCAGCAGATTTCCACAAATGATAACGATGATGAGCAATATCCCGAAGACCAGTGCGGGAAAGTTGTAGTCAGTGTTCGGGGGCACGGTTTGGTTGGAACCGGTGAGGTTGGCTTGCATGTCGGCGGTCAGCCGTCCTGTCGCTGCCCGGGGATCCACAGCCTCCCTCTAAATCTCCTGGTCCGAACAAAATCGGCTTCCTTGAACAGAGCATCTAGGCATCGTTTCAACAAGTCCGGTAGGGGTAGACGTTTGTCATCCGAAACTTTCAGCCCGGCGTGGACGCCCGCGTGCGTCGCGTTTTCTGCGAGCCCGTCTTCCTGGTTTTTGTGCTCAGCACCACCGACTGTGGACAGTTCTCGAGCGCATCGCAGAAAACCTGCCTCTGATTTATACGAAACTTTTAAGACGCAGTCATTTCCTTTTCGGTGCATGGAAGATTATAAAAAGCCGAAATTAAAACTCAAAATATAAAACAAGAACTGCACACCAACAGTACATCGGAATATAAAGAAGGTAGAAATTATGCATGAAATCCGTTCATTTTTTGCATGGTACCTTGGGGTGGAAACAGCTTCTTTTTTTTTATTGCGCGCGCTGGCTTTTCAGTCGGTTCCCCTGTTATTCAAGTGGTTCTGCGTAGATTTATCCGAAGCACGGCTCAAAATCCAGCGGCGTAAATCTCTATACAGCTGGACTCGCCCTCCTTCAGAGTGAAACACAGATAGGCATTTGGAAACCAGCGAAAAGTAGACTATTATTCATGACAAAAAGGGCTATACAGAGTTATCGCACAGAATGAGTGGGTTGAGAAGAGCTTCTTGAGTGTGATATAAACTACTAGACGCGTCGATGTAGTCACGGTATGTGAGGAGCGTCAAGATCGGGGGGCGGGGGGTTTCTTCCCGTGACATTAATCCTTTCCATATAGCGCGCGGTGCGACGGATCCAATACATGATGTCATTGTTTTATGGAATGTCGGCTATTTGGTAAACGCAAGAATGATAATGACTTATTTATTGGAACATATTTATTGTACTGTATCGCATATCTGCTGCTGTTCTATTTTATAGGCGTGCATTTTAGGTAATTAACATCGCAATATTCATATTAATTAACAATTAAACGGTGTATAAGTATGTTCATCGAGGATTGCTTTGAAAAGTACATAATTTTGAATATATCTGAAGTGGTTTTTTTGTATCTTTTGTTAGTTTCAAACGCAACGTTTGCAATATTCATAATAATTAACAATAGGCTGTCAACAATGCAAAGGTCTCCAAGTTGGCTTCTTCGTCAATGATTCTTTTTTAAAAGTACATAATTTTGAATGCATCTAAATTGTTTTCTTCTGCATCTTTTTGTTTGTTTCAAACCCAGCGTTTGGCTAAGTTAAAATAACAATGCACAGGTCTTACCATTGACTCTGTTAGCACAGTCTCGGTAAACCACACAGGTTGGAACTGAGCAACACAATAGCTGTGAGGTCGCAGCGCTCTGAACGTCAATATACCTGTGGGCTACAAATGATCACGCGCACGTTGAACGCACGTGCCCTGTTTTATTCTTCGAATGTCTGCGATCCAGCACTTCAACGCGTGGTACCTCTCGTATAAAGCCTTTTTATTTCGTAGTGTGAATACAGCCGTAGACAATTGCTGGGAGAGGACAAGGACATATCTTGCACTATAGGCTACGATTATTTAGAACAGGCGGCTTACTCGGAACTACGCCAGTTCACCTGAAGTGGACTATATTTATCACGAGTACGCAAAGAATCTGTATTATTCTGTGTACCTTGCGCTCGCACGGTTTTGTGGTTCCATAATGCGAAGATGTGTTGTCTGACTATTGCGTATTGGTACAAATATGTTTTCATCAGGGGTTCTCATTGTAATCACCGAAGACTGGAACAAAAACATTTTTCGTGGCGCACTGTCACGCTTGGACCAGCGGGTTCAGTATAGATTCACACTTTCACCGAGGGAGTCAGCGACACGTCCACATTTTTTTTTTTAGCATAATGAAGCTTTATTTGTTAAACATTGCTGACCGCGCTAGAGAGAGGCCGTCCATCTGCTTAAGACCTCACAACTTTGCCAAACAACAGTTTGCCATTTTAGAACTTTGAAAGTGTTGAGATGGTCGTCATGGTCCTGGAGAGCCACAAGTTTTTGAAAGTTGACCCAAAAGTCAGCACCCAATCCTGACCAGAGTAACCAATCGAGGTGAGCTAACTCTGTAATCGGCTGCTCTAACTGATTAAGTGCAGAGCCTGTGGCTTCCCAGGACCAGGGTTTCTGACCCCTGTGCTAGACACACACAGCCTATCACTATGCGCGCAGGTTCCCAGTGAGCACAAGCCCGAACATGGACGGGATCTACAAGTCTAGAGAGGTGGGAATCTAGGCTGAGAGATGTTTTGGCATAAACGGACCAATTTAGCCATAATTTTAGCTCCGGTTTTACCTGGATATTGCCTTGTTATGTCCTAGCCGGCTAGAAAACTTTAACGTTTAATGGAAATCTAGCCGGGTTTTCACCGAACGTCAAGATGGTTGCCTATATCGTGGAACGCGAGGTCAACAGCTCGAGGTCTGCGAGGGCACCCCCACCTATTTGACCTTCGGGTTTGCCTGTGACCTGATTTAGGACAGTTCGTGCGAAAATCCCACGAGTGAGTTCTAAGTTCAGCAAATATGATGAAGTATTAATTAATATTCTGCCTCCCTCCTTGGTACTCATCGACTGTATTAGATAAACAGGACTTGTTCATGATGCTGTTTTGCCGCAGGATTCAAAATAACCTCCGGGTATGCTAGTTATTCAGTGATTATTAGGCTGTGGTGTGATGTAGCCTAACTTTCGACTATAAAACCGCACGTGCAATACAGATTAATGGCGGACTGACGTAGAATGACTGTTTTTCTGTCGCTGTGTTTCAATTTAATTATTATACAGAATAGGACACAGACCGGCCAAATTATTGTAGTCACTCTGATTAAAATGAATGTAATGTAAGCTCCACAGCAGCTAAACGCATATGCAAAACCGCTGTTCCCCCGATCTCCTCTCTTAATGCGCGATTCTTTTGACAAAGCAGTGACTACAAAATGAGTCTGTGATATGGCATTATTTTACATAGTTTTTGAGCGCTACCATTATGCAGTGTAGTGTTGCCCGTGAATAATTTTTGGCATCACGTGACCCTGCAATGATATCGCTGATGCATGCATTGATACTGCTGCTCATATGGAGCAATTTCTGGCCCTGGGAGCGCCTTATTATGACGATGATGCTGTATTTTGCCCTGACGGCTACTGCTGTATTTTTTTAATCAGTTTAATTTTTTTCAGTCAACTAATGCCAACTTATGTGGTCGGCTATTCTGTACCTATAAAAAGATAAAACTTACAGAGCTTCACAGACACTCTACCTCCACGTGGGGCTCAAATCACAACGAAATAAGGAGCCAGGACGCTTACATGGCAGGTGGTTGCGTCTGTATTAGTCGACGTTTCGGTCTACAGACATTTTTAGAGACGTAGGCCTACAAGGTACTGCAGACAGTCATCTGCTATGTAAGCCTCGCGACTTTTTCCCCCCCATTGTTTTTGGCGCCTATAACAGTAAGTTGCTTGATTTAGTTCGCTACCATTATTGTACCATTACGTGCTCTACATTCCAGTGTTGCTCCCGTGATTAACATTTTAATCTATTCTGCCACAGCAAACTTGTAAGCCTCTCCCGATTAGAGATCAACCGAGGAAATAATTTGGAAGCTATCGGAAGTATTTTTTGGCCGTAACAATAAAGGAATGGCTCCTAAATTCTGTCTGGTGAGCGACGGGACTGTCTGGCATCTTAACAGCCGTTTTGTATCGAAACCGACTTGAGGCCTTGCTTGCCTGCAACCTGTAATGACATTTCTGCCCTGAATGCACCCGGCGCCATTAACTTTTATCCGCTCTGATGTTTTTCACCCGAAACGAATAATAGCACCCGTCCCCCGCAGTGATGAATTACTTTGCGTTCCCAGCTAAGGCTCCTGTGGTTTCCCTTCTCAAAAAGTTTTCCCGAGCCAAAAATGGTCGTGGTAATGTTAGGCTTCCTTGGGATTTGACCCCATTAATGCGTTTGGTTGAGGCTCCTTTACAGCATGGTGCGCTTTGTGATTCGTTGCTAATTTATTAACTTTATAGTTGGAGACGCCAACGCGAGTGTTCCTGAAACCAAATATTGCCGGCGCTGCTGTGATTCACTGGCCGGAGCCTGTCCTCGTGTGTGCTGCTGTGCGGACTGAACCATTTTGATTGGCTGAAACGAATCGATACTCGTTGTAGCGTCTCCCAGTGTGGGGCTCATTAAAAGCCTCACTGCCTGACGACTTCATAATACAGTTTTTAAATGCCTGACGGGGTTCTTTCCCGGCAGTGTGTGTGGGAACAGGTGCATTTGGAAGACAGAGGATGGTCCCTGGATAGCACTGCTCTCTCCCCGATGACCATCTTGAAAGGTTACAAGGCCAGCTCCCTTGCCCATTGTACTGCTTTGGGTAAGGAGCTGTGGGTGTGTCGCGCTCCTCATACACACACACGTCCCGAGCTGAACCTGCTGGCCTACAGCACTCGTTCTGCAGGAGTGTTTATTTGGCATGTGGGTGCACTCTCTCCGAACTCCTCTGTTTTTCCATCTTTCCTATTTCCCTCTCTCTCCTCCGGGCTCGGAGTTCTTCCTCTCCCTGGAGGTCTTCCTCTCCCTGCGGTTCTGCGGGACCCGAGTTTAGCTTCTCCTCAGTTTAGTTTCTGCTTCCTCGTCTGATTTTCCTCCTCTGCCGAAAGATAAAAATCTAATAGGGCGATGCATATCTGCTTTAAAAAAAAAGAAAAGAAAGAAACATTTATTAAAAACGCTTACTTTTTCAGTTCTGAGATAGGGTTGACAGGCGATGGTGGCATAATGGATGTTCTTTGAGAATTATTGTTTCTGAATAACAGTGTTTCATCAGGAATTCATAGGAAGGACAATGCCTGTTCTAAGAACCTGTTGTTCCCCATTCTGCCTTGGTTTCCCCCCCCCCTCCCCTGTCTCTCTTTATGTCCCATGAATCATTGCGTCCTGAATTACGAAACGAGCTGAATCCAGCTGTCTCTCGAGACAGGTGGAACCTCCGGTACCTGCCACCACAGCCGCTGACTCACAGCCATTCCGTGCGTGCGTTTTTAATTTTTTAATTTTAAATCCCTGCTGCCAATGCTGTACGGTGCCAGCACCCTGGCACCAGGGACAGGGAAATTTTCCTGCATGTTCTGGGGGCTGCTTAGTAACAGAATGAGTGACATAACTGTTAGTTATTTAAAAAAATAAATAAAATAAATACGTTTATTTATCTACTTGCTTAAGCGAGGGGCAAAGGTCAGTAGGAGAGCTGGCGTCGGCTCAGCGGAAGCAGCAAGCTCAAACACTGACTGCCTGAAGGGAAAGTACTGACCTGTTTTTTTTTTTTATAAGACTATTATATAAAATAAAATTTGAAAAATCAAATATGATCCGAAGTACCTGCGACTGGGTTTTTTTTTTGAAAACCTTCCTGAGAACACGGATCTTTTGGATGTGGACGGGACGTGTTCTCTCTCCTCATCACAGTGACACACGCGATTGATAAATCGGTGATAAACCTGATGTCCCGTAAGACTAAGAAAAATGCTTCTCTCTCAGAGTTGGTATAAAATTACGTGAAGCATTCTTGTCTCTCAGTGTTGGTGTAGAACTGAGCGTAACACACACTCGTGTCTCAGTGTTGGTATAAAACTAAGTGACACACACTCGTGTCTCAGTGTTGGTATATAACTAAATAACACACTTGTCTCTCAGTGTTGGTATAAGACTAAGTGACACACTCTTGTCTCTGTTGGTATAGAGCTAAATGACACACTCTTGTCTCTCAGTGTTGGTATAAAACTAGGCGTAACACACTCTTGTCTCTCAGTGTTGGTATAGAACTAGGCGTAACACACTCGTCTCTCAGTGTTGGTATAAGACTAAGTGACACACTCTTGTCTCAGTGTTGGTATAGAACTAAGTGACACACTCTTGTCTCTCAGTGTTGGTGTTCGGACAGCGCAGTCTCTGTACGCCGGGTTGCCAGTCAAACGCGCGCTCAGTGGGAGACGCGCGCGGTCGCTCAGGGAGAGACGTGCGCGGTCGCTCAGGGAGAGACGTGCGTGGTCGCTCAGGGAGAGACGTGCGCGGTCGCTCAGAGAGAGACGTGCGCGGTCGCTCGGGAAGAGACGTGCGTGGTCGCTCGGGGAGAGACGTGCGCGGTCGCTCAGGGGGAGACGTGCGCGGTCGCTCAGGGGGAGACGTGCGCGGTCGCTCGGGGGGAGACGTGCGCGGTCGCTCGGGGAGAGACGTGCGCGGTCGCTCGGGGAGAGACGTGCGCGGTCGCTCGGGGAGAGACGTGCGCGGGCGCTCAGGGGGAGACGTGCGAGGTCGCTCAGGGAGAGAGACGTGCGCGGTCGCTCAGGGGGAGACGTGCGAGGTCGCTCAGGGAGAGACGTGCGCGGTCGCTCAGGGGGAGACGTGCGCGGTCGCTCAGGGGGAGACGTGCGCGGTCGCTCGGGGGAGACGTGCGCGGTCGCTCAGGGGAGACGTGGCGCGTCGCTCGGGGAGACGTGCGCGGTCGCTCGGGGAGAGACGTGCGCGGTCGCTCGGGGAGAGACGTGCGCGGTCGCTCGGGAGAGACGTGCGCGGTCACTCATGAACCCCTCGCTGAAATTGGCCTTTTAATCAACCGCTCGCGCTTTTCACGGACCAGATTTAATTTGGAAAATCTGCTCACCCAATTTTCACTGGCATAATATCTCTATTACTACGCTCACCCAATTTGTGATATAGCTGTGATTTTTTTGGAGGCTTGGGGGAGCTGGGGGGGGCGGGCTGAGTTGGTTGGCGGACGGAGGGATAATTGCCTGAATTCTTTTTGCTGAGTCACATCCTTTATCGTATCTTCCGCCGTCTGGTTTTTTTTTTTTCGTCGCGCCTTTTCCAGGTGCTGCCGTGGCGACACCTGTGCCGTCTTGCATTAGCACTCTTATTTGTGTGTCGTGTACCTGTGCTGCTGTCGTAGCTCGTTTTATTTTAAAGGTACGCGTCCTGCCACCGCCGCTGCTGCTGCTACGCAAACGTAGGGCTGAATATAGCCCTGGAGGAAAACGCCTGTGTGCTCAGTGTGCCCACGCCCATCTCATCTGGCCAATGAGCGGGGGGGGGGCTGGCTGCCGTGTGTAATAGACGTGAACGTGATGGACTCTTCGAAGGGTCACGCCAACGCGGAGGTCAGAGGTCAAAGGTCAGTCTCGGCGGTCCGCGAACTCTGTGCCTTCTGACCCCCGGCCCCTGAACGTCAGGGGACACGCCCCCTCTCTTGCTGCCATGGCAACGCGGCAGATTACCGATGGCGGCGGCGGCCATGGTTGCCGATCGACGCGTCGGCTCGGCTGAGTTCGCTGCGGCAGCGGCCCAAAGGGTCATTAGCCTGGGCTCTGGCCCATTGGCTGCTCGGCGGAGCGGTCGGCTAAAGTCATTAACTTCCTGTGTCGCGACCCCCTGGGGAGGAGCACTTTGGACCCCTTTGAGTTTACTACCAGCATAGCAGCCAATCACGTCGCGGTCTGCAGGGCAGCGGGCCAATCCCCCGCGTGGCCGTGGCGATGGTTCGATCCCCTGTCACGCCACCCTCTGGGCTGTGATCCTTCTGTTGCCGTCTCTGATTCTGTACTGTGATCCCATCTCTATCTGTGACCCTCTCTGTGCTGGGATCCCATCTCTATCTGTAAGCCTCTCTGCACTGTGATCCCATCTCTATCTGTACCCCTCTCTGTGCTGTGACCCCATCTCTATCTGTAACCCTCTCTGCACTGTGATCCCATCTCTATCTGTGACCCTCTCTGCACTGTGACCCCACCTCTAGCTGTTACCCTCTCTGCTTTCCCCCTTTTTGAATAATGATACAGGAAAGGACGGTGGAGTGTCCATTCCAAAATTGTTTTAAATTAAATAAAGTATCAAAGGGATAAGTTTGTCCTTAGTATTCATGTCTTCCCTCTGTCAATTATTGTGCTGATTCAGTGTGTAAGTTGCTCTCTGTGCAGTGAGAGCGGACCGGAGGTTTTTTCGGGCAGAGGAATTGTACGTCCTCCTTAAAAGTTGTTCTTTGTGGAGTATTAATTACTCGCGGCATCAGAGTGATTTATGGAATGGCAGCGACGGAGGAAGGCTCCTCACGGCTCGAACCTGGAGGGAAATCAGCGCTCCTTCGTGTCACGGGAGCTCAGGATGAAGCGCTGCACACAGACAACATCGGAGGGGACTAATTGGTCATTGTGAAGTCAGAGGAGGATAGACGGGCCGGAAAAGTCCATTTGAGTGATCGTACGGGAGGATATTTGTAAAATGGGGGGGAAAAAAAGAAAAGAATTTCAAATAATGCAATTCACGCTATCAGTCTTGTGTGTGTGTCTGTGTGTGTGTGTGCGTGCGTGCGCGTGTGTGTGCATGTGTTTGTGCGTGTGTGTGTGTGTTAGCATACGTGCGTGTTTTCGTGTGTGTTTGTGTGTGTGTGTGAAAAATATAATTGTTCAGCCTGCTACCATTGGATTTCTTCACTGTCTTATGGATTACTTTTTTTTGATTTATAGTAAAGACAGAACACATTTATAAACCTTTGTGTTTATGTCGCCAATCTCTAAGCGTAATGCTGCTTAACGGGGCTTTTTCATGGATGTTTTAGTATGATTTACCAAGGTTTCATTTTATTTTATGTAGAAATGATTAACGGTTAACTTTCTTGATTATTTAAAATAGTTTTTTTGTGAGGTAATATCACGGATAAGACTTATGGCCTTGCCTTTTACACGACCTCTACCTGGGAGTGTTCATCCTAAGCCCATCGTCCCGAGTCCAGGTTCTGCTGACTTTGAAGACCCAGCCTGCAGGCCTGAAGACTGCAGGCCTTACTGCTCGGTTCTCATTTGGTTCTCGGACCCATTTCAGGTTCGTTTTAGAAAGCAACGCAGCAGCACTGCCAAATGCAGAAGGACGACATTAAGCGGTCACATGGGGGAGTGATGTTGGAATCGTACCTCTGATTGGACAAGACAGTGCACTTCTACACCAATCCCAACTTTGCCCCACCCGGTGCGTAGACTGAACAGATTTGAACACGCGTGTGAATCACAGGCAGGTTGCTTGGCAACATATTTATCTGCATAAAGATGTGGCAGCAACTATAAATGAAGATTTGTGTGTCTGTGTGTCTGTGTGCGTGCATGCGTGTTTTAAAATTTCTTCGTTTTTTTTTTGCTTTTCACACCATATAGGGTAAAACTGAACCCTTGCTAACTGGCAGTTTTATCACGTCTGATATATTTGTCTGAGATGCATTCGCTGCTGGCAATTGATGTTGTATTTAATATGTGTGTTTTTTTGACTTGGCAGGATTTTACACTAAAGTATTGATTTTTCTTTTTATTATAATTTGTTGTACTTAAGCTTTTATGGGCTGTGCTACTTTTGAGTTTAGCCGAGTTAAGCAACACAGTATTAATTCTGCGCTTCAGTTATGTTCCCATGATGCTTTGTAGTCAATATGTCCACGGCTCTCTGCTAACTGCCTGTCTCAACCTAAACTTCCCAGATCTGAATGCCTCTCAGCTCACATCTGGTGAACGTTTTGGCACAACATTGCTCATCTTGCAGTTTAGGAGCCTGTATAACGGACTCCTGTGTCGTCGTTGAATTTATTTATTTATTTTTTACACAGTGAAATAATGCGGGGCCAGTGTTACTGGACCCCTGATGTTTCGGCTGGGCCATTTCTGGGCCCATTACAGTAACCTCGTTTCTCTTGTCAAAAGCGGTTAAGGCCTGTGAAAGAGGGGCATCTGTGGCTGCCAGAAACTGTACATCACGTGGGGGGGGGGTGTGGGGGTGGGGGGGGCACATTATAAATAACTGCTTTCCCGACATGTGCCACATACCACTGCAAACGGATAAAAAAAAGGGGGGGTAGGGCATGATGTGATGGAAGCTCATTAAAAGGAGGGGGGGGGGGGGCGGGTCGGTGTGTGAACCAATCACTCGATTCTTTCGCTCACCCCCCCCTCCCCCGCCGATCGGCAGTGCGTGCCAGAGACAGGCTGCGGCGCGGCTGTCTTGCATTGTGTCGCTGTTTCAGTTCCAGCCGCGGTGCTGAATGCCGCCGCTGTGTCCGGCCCGTCTGGCTGAAGCAGGACCGGGGGACAGAGCCTAATTTCCCCTGCGCGTGAACTCTGTGCCGAAACGTGGAAGCGGTCGCATTGCGGCTAATGGGCGGCTTTCACCTATTAACGTTTAATTGGCCGCCAGGAGTTTTCTAACGTAATTGCAGCAGCTGCTGAAATACTTCTATTTAGAATTCCACAGCAGTTATTCGTCCTTGATTATTTTATGGCTGTTACTGTAGAACATCTGTTGTCAACCTTTGAGGTAGAGCGGGTCATATCTTGACTCCCGATCTTGGCACCCAACTCGTAATTAATTGTCATGGAAACAGTCACTTGATTTCTTGACCGTCACGTCAGTGTGGCCATCAGTGTTCAGCGCAGTCTTTATGCTGTGACTTTCTTTTCGATATTTAAGCGTTGCGTTCCAAGTCTCTTCTGACGTCTCCGTTGTGACCCGATCTTTGCTTAGAGCCGCCGATTCGAAGTCGTTCCGTCCTCCTCCTGTCAGACACGCCGTCGTATGTCCCTGCGCCCCCCCCCCCTTTACGAACGGGAACGATGGCAGCTGCGCAGCCGAGAGGGGAGAATTTAACGCGGGTTGAAGAAAGGTTGGAAAGAGCGGTCAGACGTTTATGAAGCGGTGTTAACAAATGCGCCGCAACGTTACGCGTTAAGCTCCAGGAGCGAGAGCGTACCGGGCGCGTGGCGGAGGTGCGATCTCCACGTCTGCGCATACCGCTCCTCTCCGGCCCGCGGTGCCATCTCCACGTCTGCGCGTGCCGCTCCTCTCTGGCCCGCGGTGCCATCTCCACGTCTGCGCATACCGCTCCTCTCCAGCCCGCGCTGCCATCTCCACGTCTGCGCATACCGCTCCTCTCCGGCCCGCGGTGCGATCTCCACGTCTGCGCATACCGCTCCTCTCCGGCCCGCCCTGCGATCTCCACGTCTGCGCGTGCCGCTCCTCTCCGGCCCGCGGTGCGATGGCTGCCTCGTGATGCACAGAGTTGTGAATTCGTCGCGGGCTGCTAAATCGAGCGTTCTCCCGGGAGTCTGGGGGGGGGGGGGAGACGATGCGTGCGTGCGTGCGTGCGTGCCAGCCGCTCGCGAAGCGGACTCCCTTCTCCTGGAACGCCTGACTCTTCCGGCGGATTGGAGCGGAACGGAGGCTGGCGTCCCGACGCGCTCTTTTTTTGGGGGGGGGGGGGGGGGGGGGGGAGAACTCGTGCTCCTCATGCGCTCTTCCAGAACATTCCTGTGAAGCGACCGCCGTGGAGCCTCTCGGGTTTTTAAAGGTCGGACAGGTTGAGACGAACGCGGCGGATGTAGCGCTGTTGCGCGGTAGCGGGGGGAGGGTGCGGACACCCCAATGTGGAGCCCGGCCCGGCCCGGCCCGGCCCGGCCGTGTGTGTGTGCCAGGACAGGATGTGCCGGGTCACTGGCGGTGATGGGGCGTCGCTATGGACAACCGTAGCCTGGTACCTGTTAGGCAGATGATAGTGGGGTTATTTGGGGTTTAGACCCAGTTTGTTTGCTTGCTTTGTTTCACCTTTGGTGTTGGTCATCTGCACACGCACACACACGCACGCACACACGCACGCACACACACACACACACACACACACACACACACACACAAAAGCACCCCATTTTTGGGGCAGGTGTTTGAGTGGTATTCTTCGTTATGGTGAAAAGTTTTCAGTCATCAACTTTAGACGTCTTCCTTAGCCTACCAGGCCCTTTGGGATTACTGAGCTCACCAGTGCTCTCTCTTAGTTATATTCTACACAGGTGATTTTGGTTATCCTAAGGTTTGGCCTATGTCTCTTGACTTTTTTTTCTTCTTATTTCGCAGCCTCATAATTGCTTCCTTGACTTTCATTGGCACAACTCTGTTCCCCATGTTGACAAATGCCAATAACAGATTCCAAAGGCAATCAAGAGGCTAGAATCAAGGCAAGATACTGAACACTCACCTATACCTGCACTAAGGAAGCAATTGGACACACCTGACTCATCAGAAACACCTGTGAAGGTTTTTGCCCGAACATTATGGTACCCGGAAATGGGGGGACTGTATAGCAAGTGCTGTAATTTCTACATTGTGAAACCAGAATGTATTAAAATGCCATTTAATAAAAGCTGAGAATCACTGCACTTTGACCACATGTGGATTTTCTCATTATAAATCTAAAATTGTGCGGCCAAATCAAGGAAAAAAAGAAATTACTTTGTCCCAAACATTATGCAGCTCATTGTAAGTTAGCCCACAAGCAGGGAGGCTGCTCCCCCCCCCCCCCTCCCCCCTCCCCCCCACCGTGGAGAGACCGCTCAGTCTGGTGGGACTCGGCCTAATCAGGAATGAGCTGGTTCCTCTGATTACCGTCTCCCAGAAAGCCTGTCTGGAAACAACTCTGACCCCAAACAAACCCTTCCAGTGCCCCGGGGAGGAGGAGAGAGCCAGCCCTGGGACAGCCTGAGCAGCAGGGGGTTCCCAACCCCCCCACCCCCAGCTTTAATCACCCGTCCCGCCGCCTCTCATTTTGTGATTCCTGCGTTCTTTAATCGCAGCGCGTCCCGTTGTGGGGCCGTCTCTCTCTCTCGCTCTCTCCGGGATTTTTCCCAAATTCGTGGCAGACCGCAGAGCCGCCCGCGTACAGTAATCCGCCGCGCCTGCTGCTGTGAGTTTGTGTCAGCTTTGGCAGGTGACTGTAAACAAGCAGCAATGAAGGTTTCATTTCATTACTTCATACTTCACTTCACAGGCATTTAGCTAGCGCTCTCATCCAGAGCAACTTGCGCAACTTTTTTATGTAACACTTGCATTGCATCTGTTTATACAGCTGGATGTATACACTGAGGCAATGCAGGTTAAGTACCTTGCTCAAGGGTGCAGTGTCCTACCTGGGAATTGAACCTGCAATCGTTGGCTTACCAAGCCATTTCCTTAGCCTTTTATACTGCCTTACCCTATTTTTATTTCCCACAACACCAGCCTCTAAAAAAAATTTTTTTTACAGCCTTTACTTCACTGTAAATCAGTACACTTTGACACTCATTTTAAAGAGGCTGTTTTAGGTGAATTTAAAGAGTGGCAAACATTAATACAAAGCGAGAGGGCACCTTTTAAGTTGAATAAATCAAACGTCATCGAAGGAACCTGGCTAAAATTTGTCATTTCAAAATAAAATTCCAGTACTGAGGTAGACTGAATTGCTTGTGTGTGAAGATGTTCAGGAGAATTTGCAATGCAAAAGGTTCACCTTGAGGAAAAAAAAAAGAGAAGACTGAATAAAAACATAAATCGCTGAAATATTTGTATTCAGGTTTGGACTCTAGCACTAGTTTTACTCCAATGATCAAGCTGTCAAAATGACTGACATTTCCCCTCTACATTTTGTTCTTTCAGCTGGAGTTTTGATGCTCTTATTATATATAATATATGTAATACTATTGACCACAAATGGCCGCTTGCGTCAGGCTACGGTGTATCGACCGCAAAGCCCACCGTGCGTTTCCTGAAGCTTTTTCATTTCCCAGACAGTTCATTTTTTGACAAATAGTTTTCAGTGTCTCTCTGCCCCCCCCCCCCGTCCCCCGTCCCCGTCCCCGTTCCCCTCCCCCTCCTTCCGTTTTCAGGTATCGATCGATTACGTCTTGCCAAGTGATTCACATCCAAATTTAAGCCATTTTACAAAGGGGGGTTAAACGGAATTCATGGTGGTTGTCCAGGTGCTGTTTTGGGTTTACGAAAAAATATAAATATTTGCTTCCGCCGGGCTCTGGGACAGGCGACGCCCAGAATCCCAAGATCGTTATATTCCCTAATCGCCATGGAAACCCGACCCTTCCTTCCCCCCTGCTCTAATCCGCATTACACAGTAACTCCGACTCCTGTGGCTACAGCTCTGTTTGCTTTGGGCTGAAAACCCTCAAAACCAAGACTTTGCCCTTGAGAGAAACTACACTCAAAGCACCTCCGGCAGTGTGGTATAATGGGTAAGGAGCTGGCCTTGGGTTCAGTTCTCAGCTAGGACACTGCCGTTGTATCCCTTGAGTGAGGTGCTTTACCCTGCATTGCATCAGTGTATATGAGTATATGTATAAATGGAAGTACTGTAAAGAGTTGTGTTGCTATGGATAATGTAATGTGGGTGTTAGAGTGGTGGTGTATGTGTTGGTGGTGTTTGTGGTATGTATGGAGGTTAGGGTGGTGGTGGTGTATGTGTTGGTGGTGTTTGTGGTATGTATGGAGGTTAGGGTGGTGTTTGTGGTATGTATGGAGGTTAGGGTGGTGGTGTGGTATGTATGGAGGTTAGGGTGGTGGTGGTGTGTGTGTTGGTGGTGTTTGTGGTATGTATGGAGGTTAGGGTGGTGTTTGTGGTATGTATGGAGGTTAGGGTGGTGGTGTGGTATGTATGGAGGTTAGGATGGTGGTGTGGTATATATGGATGCCAGGGCTGGGGGTGGTGTGTGTTGGTGGTGCTGTGGTATGTATGGAGGTTAGGGTGATGGTGTGGTATGATTGGAGGGTAGGGTGATGGTGCGGTATGTTTGCAGGTTAGGGCGGCGGTGGTGTATGTGTTGGTGGTGCTGTGTTATGTATGTTGGTTAGGGTGGTGGTGTTGTTGGTGCTGTGGAATAATCTTGGGATAATGTGACTCCATATGGGTTTGTTTATGATATTATCCAGTGCCTCCCCCATAAGACTTTATTGAACACATTTTGAATTCTGCAGAGATGTGTTATTGCGTAGGCTGGCTCGTCCCGGTGCGGAAGATGACCCTCTTTATTCCCTGATTATGCTCGATTGTGGCTCACTTCAGCTGCGTCGGGTTCGAACGCCCTCAATGGGACAGATTCGTCATTCAGCAATGGCACCCCCTCTTAATGATGCCATTATATGAATACCGTTAATAAATCCCACAAACAGCGAGCCATTGCATTTCTGTCATTACTGTCCTTTTATTGTGACGACAGCAGCGTCAACAGCAGAAAGTAAAACAGTTTGTCTAATGCAGATCGGATTCACTGAAATGTCAGTCCTGATTTAGACTTTCATGAGAAAAGAAAAATCTTCCCAAAAGAGGAGCACTTAAAAAATATATCTAGATCTACTGTACATCTTTATCTACGTCTTCCTGAGCCTTCCTGTGTGGATGTTAGTACAGTTCAGTGAGCTCTCGAACTAGGATGCTGAAGAGCTTGAAGCTCCTGCTGTGGTGTGACAATGCTTCCTCTCTTACCTACTGTGCTAATAGTAGGGTTCATTACTCACCTGTTGTTAGAATAATAGCGATGTTCTTTACTCATTACATTTACATTACAGGCATTTGGCAGACGCTCTTATCCAGAGCGACGTACAACAAAGTGTATAACCATAACCAGGAACAAGTATGACGAAACCCCTAGACTCACCCCTAAACTCACCTGTTTTTAAGAATATCAGGGTTATTTACTTACCTGTTGTAAGAATAGTAGGGTTCATTACTCACCTGTTGTAAGAATAATAGCGGTGTTCTTTACTCACCTGTTTTTAAGAATATCAGGGTTATTTACTTACCTGTTGTAAGAATAGTAGGGTTATTTACTTGCCTGTTGTAAGAATAGTAGGGTTCATTACTCACCTGTTGTAAGAATAGCAGAGTTCATTACTCACCTGTTGTAAGAATAGTAGGGTTATTTACTTACCTGTTGTAAGAATAGTAGGGTTCATTACTCACCTGTTGTAAGAATAGTAGGGTTATTTACTTACCTGTTGTAAGAATAGCAGAGTTCATTACTAACCTGTTGTAAGAATAGCAGTACTGATGCTCTTCGCTGACATGTGACTGTTTCAATTTGGCAGGGCACGGTGTCAGCCTTCCGGGTGAACAGATGCAAGATGATAATAAAGTGATAATTATGCGTATTAATAGTGTGTAATCATTTTCCACACAATATGAAAAAGGAAATTTGTGTGCTTTGCAATCATAAAATGAACGTAGATGCACACACAGACATGGGACAGTGGTCCTCAGAAACGTCACGGTCTGCTGGCTTTTGCTCCATTCAAAACCGGGAATTAAAGGGTTCGTATTGATCACGAGTGTTAGTGAGTGCGGGCGACTGGGTGCTGGAGGGCTTCCAGAAACGGGAGCACAGACCCCTGGACTCGTCCCGAGTCGGAACTCAACCAAATCCGACAAAACAGAACAAAACAATGGCCTCCCTGTTTACTGGCTGTGATCATGGGCATTCCTTCGGGTTTTAGGTAAACACGTGATTGGGTAATCTGAGCACTGCATCATGGGATTTCTTTTTTTTGCCTGACTGAAAGTAAACCAGTTGGATAACATAAGATTTGCCCAGTAAACCAGTTGGGTAACATCATAAGATTTGGCCGCAATGGAAATAAGCCTTTGTTGGCTTTGTTGTGTTTTAATTTTGCTGATTTTTATTTTATTTATTTTTATTTTTAAAATAATTTGGGGCCCCCTGTATTTTAACTGATGAACAAAGAATTTAAATCAATCGTTTGGTCAATCAGCCAGGCCCCTGCTAGACCCAGATTTTTCCCCATCCCAGAACTTAATTTAATCACTTTGACGGTTAATCTTTGACAGTGTTCCTCATGCAGCTCCCCTCAGTTACAGATGCCGTGGTTAAACTGACTTCCTGTTTGGTGGTATCGCGTAGTGGCTCAGTGACTCCACACTGCCCTCTTCTGCCCCGTGCTGCTCACTGCTTTTCTTGCACGTTCCTGTCCCAACTCTGTCTTTTTTAAATTAAAAAAAAAAAAATTTTATTTAAAAAAAAAAATTTTTTTTTAAGCTTTGCTCACCTGTTACCCGTATAGCATCACATGTAAATATTAGCGCGTCGTTCCGCCAGGTTTATTCCTGTAGCATTAAATAAAGCCCATAAACCGGATGAGTAATGCTGGGCTTTTGCAGTAGTACGACATTTTGGCTTTGCCTCATCACTGTTAGCCCTGTTTAACGGTCCTATGCAATGAAAAGGATTTTTTAAAAGTTATATTATTCATAACTAACCAAAGAAAACAAAAAACATACCAGACCATGGGGCCCATCCACACACTGGAACAGAGCCTTAACAGATACCAGACCATGGGGCCCATCCACACACTGGAACAGAGCCTTAACAGATACCAGACCATGGGGCCCATCCACATACTGCAACAGAGCCTTAACAGATACCAGACCATGGGGCCTATCCACACACTGGAACAGAACCTTAACAGATACCAGACCATGGGGCCCGTCCACACACTGGAACAGAGCCTTAGCAGCCACCCAGCAGCCTCAGATTTTGAATGCTATTTCAGGTAAAGGTTGTTGAGGTAAGGCTTATGAAGCTCTTTCAGTTCCTCTCCTAACGGTCTAGCGGGGACCGTCGCGGGATGGCGTGTCAGCGGGCATGTGCTTTTATTGGAGGTGAAAGTCCAGAAGCCCTCAATAAAACGCGATAAGCTGTCAAATCAGACCTTCCCCTCAAACAGAAAACAGGCTTTGTGTTCTACCTGGTGAAGAAGCGTTAGGTACCTCACCATTGTGTTCTACCTGGAGAAGCACCACCAGGTTTACCTCACCTTTGAGTTCTACCTGGAGAAGCAGCGCCGGGGTGGTTCACGGCTGTGGCGTTTTCCGTCGTGTTTGGTGCGATTTGGATCAGAACCGGAGGCCATGGATCTCGGGTGCTGGAGACGTTCTGGCCGCACCCTCCTCTGCTTTTACCTGCTCTTCCTTCTACTCAGGGACTGTCGCGCTCAGAGTAAGTTTTTATTTATTATTTATTAGTCCTTTTAAAAAAATTGTATTTTACCATCAGTTAGCTGCACTGAGGATCTAGAACGGGTGTATGTGTGTGTGTGTGTGTGTGTGTGTGTGTGTGTGTATCCAGAGCCACTGCAGAGTATCGTGTGCAGAAAGTGGAATGGTGGGGGTATATTTCATGAAGCAGGTTTACTGAGTTAGCTGGATAACTGTGCTGTATAAAACCAGAAACTGTTTTTACTTCAGTCAGTGAGCCAGATTTGGGAGGGTTCCGGGTTTTACTCAGTGCAGTTATCCAGCTAACTCGGTAACCCTGCTTGGTGAAATTCCCCCCTGGTGTGTTTCACCTATAGGGGCATATCTAGACCATGATTTAACTCCGATAGGTGGCCGCTCGTCACATATATGCACACGGCACCCAGCGACATGCCTGCACGGTGATATGCCGCACCTGAATTCTGTGCAACTGACCTCTACATGTTGGCAGTCGATTTAAAGTGGCCCCTCTGCGTTACCGTCTCAAAAGATTGCGATAATTAAAAACGTCTGTGGCACATAAAAATGCACAAATGTCCAAAAAGTCTCAAGGAGTGCAAAAGCACTTTTTTGAAATGAGATTCTACATTTGAAAATAAAACAACTTGTCAAGAAAACAAAACGTTTTATTCTCAAGTGCAGAATATAATTTAACTAAAAACATTTTTTTTCCATTCCTTGAAACTGTTTTTCGCGGGTAAATATACTGTACAGTACTTGCCAGCAAATTGCTTTAGACACGTCACATGTTGGTTACAAAAAGAAGTTTACTCAGTGCAAGAAGCTTTTTTTAAACTTTGATGTCTTTTATTCTTTTCTGCTCTCTCTAGTTTGTTCAGCACCACCCGTAGCTAATGTGGAAGAGAACCAACCAGCCGGCACTCCCGTTTTAAGCATAACTGCGGAAGCGGGGGTGACGTTTGAGCTGCAGGTGAATCCTGGGAACTTCTTCAGACTGGAGGAGGCTGCTGTCGTGGTGAACACACCGTTGGACTATGAGGTGTGGCTATCGGCAGATTTGATTACATTACATTACAGTACAGTATTTAGCAGACACTCTTATCCAGATTGACCTTTTACATTTACATTGCATCCATTTATACAGCTGGACAATTAATCAAGTACCTTGCTCAAGGGTACATGGCAGTGGCCAACCTGGGAATCAAACCTTTGACCTTTAGGTTACAAGACCAGCTCCTTACCCATTACACTACACTGGGTTTGATACTCTTCCTATATCAGTGAATTTCTAGTAATGTGACATTTTCAGTTTTTTTTCTGCTTTAGGATTGGACAGATTTTCTGTGATTTGTGCAGATTTTTATTTACTGTCCCAACTCAGTACTGGCGCATGTCTGTGAGACACAGTGTTGCGAAAACACAACACTTCCTTTCAGGCATTCTAGAGACACCGTTTTTGCCATTCAGTTTAGAAGTACATTTCCCAGTTCCTTAGGCCCTGTGCTATATTTTAGCAACAAATTTGGAGTGAAACATTTTCAGCTGTTACTCAGAATAGCCTAGTGTACACACAACATAGGCTTGAAAATACATAAATGTCTGGGTCTCACTGGATGAATCCAAGACCACCGGTTCGGTTTAAGCACACAGCACGGTGCTTTAACCGAATGAGCCTTCCTCAAGCACCTATGAATCCATTTCACACTGTTTCGTTCTGTAGCCAAGAACCAGCCATGATTGGTAAAGAGGAAAAAAAAAAAGTCATTTTCAGTTCTGAAATTGGCTCATGGCTGGAAGTATTGGGGCAAATAAACATGAAGGTACCTCACAATCCGTTAATTAAGCAGTTGACATCCCATCATCTCTCTCTCTCTCTCTCTCTCTCTGCCTCTCCCTCTCCCTCTCCCTCCCTCCCTCCCTCCCTCCCCATGTGGTAAACTATGGTGCAAACCCAGGATTGCCACATGCTATTTGCCTAAACATGTGAGTGTTCAAGGGTGTTCCAGGGGCTGTTGTCATGGAAACGTTTAGAGGACCCTCATGCTGAATGTGAATGTGTCACATAAACAGTCTGCAAATTGAGCTTGAGTGGTAGAATCCGGTTTAGGGACCACACCCCGTTAGTTGCATATACACTGGCGTGTCCCATTTCGTTTAGTTCAGAAGCTGTACAGCACAGAAGCCCCTGAAATGCCACAGGTTTTTTATTTTTTATTTTTTTACATTATTGAGGCTATTTGATTGCACACAGTCGTGTGTATGAACAAGACAAGACATGACATAGTGATGAGAAAAGCCATTCTGCCTGACTATTCTCGCCATTTTCCTGACTAAATTAAACATGGTGCTCTGATTTACCTGCAGAACAGATTGTATCCAACACTGTATCAAGCCTGGTCTTGAAAATTCAAGCCTGGTCTTAAAAATATCTGTGTTTTCTTTGTGGGAGTACTGTATTTTATATTGAAAATATAAATGCAGATGTTAGACCAGGATAGTGTTCATTGTTCTCAGCTAGAAATAGCTGTACAAAATAAGTAATTGTACCTTACTGAACCCGTGTTCAGCAGTTGTCTACGATCATGAAAATGCACTTTTGTACGTCGCTTTGGATAAAAGCATCTGCCAAATGAATGTAATGTAATGTAAGTTTTTTTTCTGTGATTTTCGCAGAAATTTACTGAGACACCAAAGTTGTTTCAATTTTCTTCTCCACTTGTTGATGATCATTAAATACATCACGTATTTATATTTATGGTATACTCTTTCCTTCTTTTACTAGACACCGCCAACTGATATTGGAATTACAATTCAGTGTACCCATCCCGACCAAAGAACTCTTGTATGTATAACTGGGCTTTTCCTTTAAAAAGAATGAATTGTTTTTATGATTCATGTTGTTGTGATATTGGTTAATTTAAAATGGATTTCAAAAGAAAACGTCGGACAATATTGTTATCATCACATTATATTAATGTGATACTAACTGACGTAGATCACTGGCTCACCAGCTGCTTAGTGTTCATTTGAAAATCAAGGGTAATTTCTTTTGGAATTCAACCCATTATATTATATTATATTATATTATATTATATTATATTATGTGACGGACCCCATGGCATATTTTAATTTTTCTCAGTTAAAATTGAATAATAATTTCTATTACTAAGAAGCAGTAAATATTCAGGATAATTGCATTGTTTTGTGGGAAAATGTGATTTGGCCTCTACTGTCTCCTCCCTGTTTTTTTTTCTTTTAGGCCTTACAGGTGATCGTCATCGTCAAGAATGTGAACGACGTCGCTCCAGTGTTTGCACAGAGCCAATACGCCCTGAGCACCCCAGAGGTGAGTCTCTGTGTGTTACAGTGTCCTCATTTAGCAGACTCAAAATGCACAAGCACACAGACGCATCCTTGTGAGGGTATGTGAGCGACTGTGGTATATATCAGGGTAACTGCACCCCAAGGTTAGAGATGGTGTATATGCAACGTTGTTAAAATAGTAATGGCAACCTAAGGAACTGACCTCCCAATTCTGTTTTAGGCTGCATTTTCTCTTGCTCGAAACCTTGGCCACGTCTGCATCGGTGCACTTGCCTACTATGGAGTAGACAAGTCGTATACAACTTATATATGACTTGTATACTCAGTAGTAGGCAAGTGTGATTCGGACATGGCCCTTGTCTTCATAAGGGCTACGTTTCTGAACCTGGCAGAGAAAGAAAATGGTGGCCAATTTCCAGAGATAACAAACTAACGTTTTCAAAACGTGAGCACCCTGTATGCTGTAACCCAGAATTAAGAATTAGTACAATTATTAAAATATAAATAAATAAATAAAAAATGTCATCGCAGATACTCATGATGAATCAGCCAGCTGTTTAGCACATTTAAAATTGTGCAAACACAGCACTGCAAAAAGTATATCCTTCAGAGGAAACTGAAAATAATGAAAATAATAAATAAAAAAAACAAACAGAAAATCCTGAGTCGCTGTTATTTTTGGCTACTCTTTCTGTCCCAGAGATTTGCAAACACATTATGTGCTACATGTGGTCACACCCATGTTCAAGGCCACACACTCGACCTAGTTATCACTACTTCACCAATATTAGTCTCCATTAACATTGAAAAGGTTTCCATAAATGTGTCATTTTTAAAATCTAGTTTTCCAATTTCTCAATATTGGATCACCCACTCGATTAAGTCCCTGGCTAATCAACTACAAAATTTTCTTTTATATGTTCTTCTATTTTTTCCAGTCCTTGTCCCTGTGCTGCAGTCTTAATTTGTTAGTCATTTGTTTTTATGATCTGTGTTTGTGTATTCTAAACGCTGTTTCCGCGTTGAAACCCCGGTTGAGGCCAGTCTATAAGCTCATATGATGAAACATTCATCTCGACCTGCGGATGTTTCACTTCCTAAAATAAGTAATGGGTACAATTAGCCGTGTGCTGATTTCTATAACGGGTGACTTTTCACTGCTTATGTTCCGGACGACTTCTGCTTTAAGCAAACCTGCTTTCAACCCCTTCTTTAAAAGGCTAGCCTCAATCCCTCTGTCTTCAGTGTTTATACACCTATTTCCAAACTACCATTTATTTTTTTTTTCCCCCCCCAAAATTCTGGAAAAGGCTGTTCACATGCAACAGCTTGAGGTGGCTGAAAATAAAAATATTTTTGTCGTTGTTGATTTGACTGTCTGTCTTGTTCAGCTGGCTCCAGTGGGTGCTACCGTGGACACGGTTGAGGCCACAGATGTGGAGGGGGACCTGCTCTATTATTACATGGATCCTGAGGTAAGACCCCCACCTGCCTCGCTAGGAACGACACGACAAATAGCCGCAATTAAATCTCTGTATTTAGCGGCTTAAATAACGCTTAGGCCCTGTCTTAGGGACACTTAGGGGGAGACCTGCTTAGCGCACTGTGGAAACGGCCACTTGATGCAAACTCTCATTACATTACATTGCATTACCACTGGGCTAGCACCATGCTAACCTGCTTAAGCCCTGTACTGGGCTGGCCTTACCAGCACTGGGCTAGCACAGTGCTAACCTGCTTAAGCCCTGTACTGGGCTGGCCTTACCAGCACTGGGCTAGCACCGTGCTAACCTGCTTTACATTACATTACATTACAGGCATTTAGCAGACGCTCTTATCCAGAGCGACTTACACAACTTTTACATAGCATTTTACATTGTATCCATTTATACAGCTGGATATATACTGAAGCAATTTCAGGTTAAGTACCTTGCTCAAGGGTACAACGGCAGTGTCCTTACCCGGGAATCGAACCTGCGACCTTTCGGTTACAAGCCCAGTTCCTTACCCACTGTGCTACACTCCGTCCCTCTTGTGTTCACAGAATGAGTACTTCACGATAAAGGCTGTGAACACCCCCGTCATAGTTGTGAAGAAAACCGCCGACTATGACGTTGTCCAGAGTGTGTCGTTCAAATTAATTGCCGTGGTAAGTAGGCTTGCAGCCCGTTTGCAGAAACGATGTTCTGTTATTTCAGTACAAAAATGGGGTTATTCAGCAGATTACTACTATTATTTGCAGTGCACTGTAACATGTAGGAACTAGAATTTGATAGCTTATTTTAGACAAGACCGTACATACATGCATATCATTTACAATGACTGTTATGGTATTCTGCAAATGCTGTTTGGCAAAAACGACTTGCATCACAAAAACATGCATTTAACATAACCAAACGCCACTAGAGCTAGCGCTGGGTAGTTATATTAAATCAGTGCTGTCACATCTTATGTCATAATGTATGTTTAATACATATTCATATGTAATATGTTCATTGTATAATGTAACTTGGGAACATCTGCGGGGCACTGGGAAATATGAGACAGAGGTGATCCCAAACGACAGGACCAGTCAGAAGCATGGGACGTCCCGGGACTCCCTGGCTAATAAGGCAACCCTAATCAGGGCTGTGTTCCAAACTGTGTACTTGTGTTCTGTCTCGAGCATAATAGATCGAATCACACTGCTATGGATAGAGCACAGGTGCCCCTGTGCTCCGCAAATCTTACGTTTCTCCTAAGTTACATGATATAATTTACATTTTTATGTATGAATATGTATTAAACACGCATGATGACACAAGGTGTATGCCCCATAACGTAGCAGATACGTAGCCAGTGTCCGGCTGCAAATCGCATTCCGCGCTCAGTGCAGTTGTGACATCACACTTGTGCCATTGTGACATCACACCTACAGGACACCCGCACTCCGCCGCCGCCCGGCGTAGCCTCCTTCTCCGCCACGGCAACTGTGTCCATCAGTATTACGGACGTGGACAACCGTCCGCCCTGGTTTCAGCCCTGCGCGGAGACGACCATCGGCAGCAGCAAGATCTGCCTGGGGTCCGGGTACAGGGGCAGGGTCAACCTGACAGAGAAAACGGTGCGTCATGGAAACGCTGTCCTGAGTCGCCCCATCAGTCAGACAGAGAAAACTCAAACCCCCACCATTAATATGCATAGATTTTAGTGCAAGTGCATGCACTGGATACTTACAGTATGGCATAGATGCACTGATAATGGTCACTGCATTCTTTTTTTATATTTTGTGTACTTTTAAAATACCATAACAATATTTTTGAGCAGACTTTTTTTTTAAAACTTCTTCGGAAGTTGTTGTTCCCTGGGGGTGTTGAGTGACGTGCTTTTCCTGTCTTGTCTTTGGATGTTACATAGCACTATGAACCACTTTGCAGTGCGTTGAGAAGTGGGGTGCTTTTTGGTTGCATTCAGGTATAAATGTACTGCAGGTTAAGATGTAAGGCGTGTTACTATGTCTGAACTACAGGAGGGAGTCTTGCCGCTGGAACCAGGCCCAGTGTTTGCCATTGATGGGGATCGGGGCAGAAATGAACAGATTATTTATCGAATTATGGGAGGTAAATCAGCTGGATTTCTTTCCTCCTTAATTTATATCTTATTCCCTGTTTAAACACTAGGGGCATGATTTACTAAGACCCTTAATATGTGCAAAAAACTTTCAGCACATGCAAAACTCATAATACAGCCAACGAGTGGTGCAAAACAAATACCACGACCAATCAGTGGTCACGTTACTGGTTTTGCATGTGTTAAATGGTTCTGCACAGCCTAAAGGTCTTAGTAAATCCAGCCCTTACTGTTTAAATTTCACTCTGCATGTAAGTACGGGGGGCGACATAGCTCAGGAGGTAAGACCGAATTGTCTGGCAGTCGGAGGGTTGCTGGTTCAAACCCCGCCCTGGGCATGTCGAGGTGTCCTTGAGCAAGACACCTAACCCCTAACTGCTCTGGCGAATGAGAGGCATCAATTGTAAATCGCTTTGGATAAAAGCGCTATATAAATGCAGTCCATTTACCATTTACCAAGTACGTGTTCGGAATTTTCTTGCGGTCCATATTTGGTCTCACTGAGTCGCTCTTGTGTCCGTTTCCTAGGAAATGAAGCGGGCATATTTAACCTGGACGAAAACACCGGAGGCATAACCATGCTGAAGGCTGCCGATGTTGCTGGTCCCGTAGTCCTGACCGTTTTGGTGAAGAAACTTTGACCTGTTTTGTGCCTTTATCCACTTAGCCTATGTACACACATACAGCCAGCTACTGGGTCGGGAGTAGGCACAAACGAATGAGTACCCTAACCAACGAGTACTTTATTGAGTACCCTAATGAGTGCCCTGATGAGTAAACTTGAGTACCCTTGTCAGTGCCCTAGTGTCTTCCCGAATTTTTTCACTTGTGAGTACCCTTGTCAGTGCCCTAGTAAGTGCCCTACTGTGTGCCCTTGAGTACCCTTGTCAGTGCCCTAGTGAGTGCTGTAGTGAGTGCCCCAGTGAGTACCCTTGGCAGTGCCCTAGTGAGTGCTGTAGTGAGTGCCCCAGTGAGTACCCTTGGCAGTGCCCTAGTGAGTGCCCTTGGCAGTGCCCTAGTGAGTACCCTAACTAGTGCTCTTGTGAGTACCCTAGTATACTCACTATAAAGAGGCGGAGCTTCCCTTGTGAGCCCCCGGGATCCCTCTTGCTCTCCTGTTCTGTTGGAATAGAGCAGCGCTGCCCAACCCTGTTCCTGGAGATCTACAGTCCTGTATGTTTTCATCTCAACCAGAATTTGGCACATCTGTTTCCACAACTTGGTAGCTCAATTAGCTCTCTAGCTGTTAAATGAGGCGTGGCTTTGTTTCGGTTAGAGTGAAAACCTACGGGACGGTAGATCTCCAGGAACAGGGTTGGGCAGCCCCTGGAGTAAAGTTCTGCCCACGGCAAAAAAAAAAAAAAAAAGTGACTGGACCGAGTAAGTGGTTTGAAACAAACGGATTTCTTATGAACAAAAACTTTAAAAATCTTACCTTCTCATACATGTACATTTGTGTGTGTGTGTGTGTGTGTGTGTATGTGTTTGCAGGCCTTGCAGTTCCTGAACAGCGACCAGTTTTCCACCACTACGGTGACCTTCGATGTGGTGATAAGGAGCCAAAACCCTCCGCAGTTCGACAGGCAGCAGTACGAAGGCTTCATATCCAGCGACTCGGGCCCCAGCAGCCTGGTCCTGGAAGACAAGTCCCTGGACAGGCCTCTCCGGGTCCAGGCCACAGACGCTGATTTCATTGACGTAAGATCGACCGGACGGGCTGTGGTGGTCTGCAGTTCTGGAGCCGATATTTACTGTGAACTCCATAAATGTTTGGGGCAAAGATTTTTTTTTGTCTGTTTGGCTCTGTACTCCACAATTTTAGATTTGTGATCAACAACTCGTGTGTGGTTAATGTGCAGATTCGCAGCTGTTCCTAAAGAGAATTTTTATACATTTTTGTTTCCCCATGTAGAAATTACAGCACTTTTTAAAACATATTCCCCCCATTTCAGGGCACCATAATGTTTGGGATAAATGGCTTCACAGGTGTTTCTGATTAGCCATGTGTGTTCAATTGCTTCCTTAGTGCAGTTTTAAGAGAGCTTTCAGTATCTTGACGTCATCCTAGGCTTTTGATTCTGTTATTATGTTATTATGCACTTATTGTACCTCGCTTTGGATAAAAGCGTCTGCCAAATGAATGTAATGTTACTGCTGTTAGTCAACATGAGTGAGGACGAGAGATGTAATCAATTAAAGCCAAGAAACCATTATGAGGCTGAGAAATAAGAAAAAACAGACCATAGACATAGGCTAACCAAAATCGACTGTGTGGAACATCAAGAAAAATTATTATTAAGAACTCTAAAGTTGTTGAGTACAGAGCCCAAATAAATAAGTAAAAATTTTAAAAGAAGTCTTTGTCCCAAACATTATGGAGCTCACTGTATGAATTCCAAAAGTCCAGTCTTGTTAGGGATGATCGTCTGGCGTCAGTCAGTGAGGAGAGTCGGGAACCCAGACGAACGCGGTCTTCAGTCAGTAATGCGCATCATGCAGAGACAAGCTGCGGAAATGGCACTTTTCTGAAGGTGTAAAAACCGCAAGTCCCCCCCCCTTACCCCCCCCCCCCCCACCCACCCCACCCCCCACCCCCACTCTTCCAATCCTCTGCTCGCACTTCCTGGGCTATTATTACCAGCTGGATGGCTTTGGGCCTCTCCGGGGACACTCTAAGAGTTACAGCATCTCCAAACACCTGCTTCCCCTGGCAACACACACATACACACATGCATGTGCATGCCCTCACGTGGGGTCACTTAAGCTGAACGAATGCGCTCGACGGGAAGGAGAAGAGACCAATGATGGACGGTGGTATAGATAAAGGTATAAAAGGTGTGTGTTTTAATATGCAGTTAAAATGTCTCCTCTGGGAAAGGCCGTTGTGGGTGAAGGCTCTCCATGTCGGCCCAGTGCTATGGCTCCTGGGTGAGCTAATGGAACATGCTAATCCCTGGTCTTTGAAGTCAGGCTTCATTAGTTCAGTCTGGTGTTTTGGTTGTGGGATGGAAGAGTGGGCCACAGTGAGGCCAGTCCAACCCCCTGCGTTTGGGACATAGCCAGCCGGAGGAGGCACGTTTTTAACGGGTTTACCATCGGAGGATAACGGGAACGTGTGGAACGAAGAATGAATTTGACGTGTGTGTGTGTGTCTGTCTATGTCTGTGTCTGTGTGTGTGTGTGTGTCTGTGTCTGTGTGTGTGTGTGTGTGTGTGTGTGTGTCTGTGTCTGTGTCTGTGTCTGTGTCTGTGTCTGTGTCTGTGTGTGTGTGTGTGTGTGTGTGTGTGTGTGTGTGCAGGGTGTAAACCCCGACGTGCGCTACACCGTCGAGGACGGCAGCGATTTCACCGTGACGGACGAGGGGTTCGTCCTTCTGAAGACGGAGCTGTCTCCAGGAACGGTTTCCATACGAGTGAGTGGGTTCCTCCCGTTTAGCACGTACCTGCTTGAAGCTGGCTGTCTGTCACTGCGAGGCTTGCTTTGCAGCTGCGTTGCGCTCACATAGCTGGCTTCTGTTTAACAGGCCTGCCTCAAATGTGTATTGGTAGTACCATCACCCTTTGCCTGCCAATAACAAAATTTTTCACCAAAATATATTTCACCAAATATACAGCTATATGGTTGTGGTTTTGTAATTTAAGCGTTCAGGAGTGCTTTTTGGAGCTTTTAAAATCACAGATCTGTTGGTGCTGTACCATAGCAGGATGTGTGTGACTGAAGACTGAGGTGTGTTCATCCTGAGCGCTAGGTCACTGAGCATCGCTGTGCTTCTCTGCAGGTACAGGCAGTGGACACCTCCAACGGGGAGTCGGGCATGACCACGGTCTCCATCCAGGTACTCCCAGGTGAGATTACCAGGACATTACATTACATCACAGGCTTTCAGCAGATGCTGCTATCCAGACAGACTTACACAACATTTTACATAACATTTTACATTGCATCCATTTATACAGCTGGGTATACACTGAAGCAGTGCGGGTTAAGTACCTTGCTCAAGGGTACAACGGCAGTGTCCTACCCAGGCATTGAACCCGTGACCTTCAGGTTACAAGACCAGCTCCTGACCCATTTTACTACACTGCCACCTGCACATTACTGCCCTCGAGCTCTGTGCACACGCTGCTTAATCATAATAAACTGATTAAGATATATATAAATAATAAAATAAACTGTATAAGATATATATAAAAGTGACATCACAGAGTAATAAGGCTGAATATTGTAATATGTGTGCTAAGGTTAAAAAAGAACTACAGGAAGCTGAGAAGCTCTTTGAAAGGCAAATTGCCCATGATGCAAAAAGTAATCCTGAACGTTCCTTTCAATACTGTAGTCGGAAAAGGACAGTAAAGCAGGATGTCAGATGCAGCAGGAATGAAGGATAAAGATGTTGCTGATGCCTTAAATAGTTACATTGTTGAGTTTTACTAGAAAAGAGGTTGCCATTAGACTGGAAGACATACTCAATACTCAAAATTTTTAGCTGATTTTGAGATAGAGGCTGTATACATACTGAATAAATTACATAAACTAAAGAAAAATAAGGCAGCAGGCCCTGATGGCATATACCCAAGGGTACTCAAGGAGTTAAGTGAGATCATCTTTAAACTGGCAAGTATTTTTAGACAGTCAAATTGGAGAAATACCTGAAGACTGGAAGCAAGGTAATACAATACCAATATATAAGAAAGGGGACCGTACCGATCCAGGAAACTACAGGTCTGTCAGGTTAACTTGCATCACATGTAAAATACTGGAAGCTATCATCAGAGACAAGTTAGAGGTGTTTCTTGAAAATAACAGCATCCTTAGGGATAGCTAGCATGGTGTTTACAAGGGGAAGTCATGCCTGACAAAAGCTACCAAGCGCTTGATTATAACAAGGCTTATGATATTAAATGCTTAGGTATTAAAAGGCATTGATAAGGTACAGTAGGGAGGTATTTGTGTGGATTCGGACCTTGCTACAGGGTAGAGCACAAAGAGTAGTAGAGGGGATATTATCTAAGCAGGGAACTGGTGTCCCACAAGGATCGGTGCTGGGACCACTGCTCTTCCTCATTTATATCAATGACCTTGACAGGGACATAGAAAGTACATTAGTCAAATTTGCAGATGATACAAAACTGGGAGGCCCAGCTAATAGTTTGGAATCTTGACTATTGAAAATGTTGACTATTGTTGACAAGCTTGAATGGCTTGTTCTCGATATTATGTTATGTTATAGTATTATGAAAGCACACCTCTTGTATTCTATTGTTATACAGTTTGGAATTCTTGATCACATTTATCAACGCTATCAGTTTGGGAGAGCGCGGAAAAGCGTGTGCTCTCCGCTGAGGCGCGCGATGTCAGCCGCCTCTTCCCGTCGCACCGCGCGGTTCACACAGACGCGCGTCAGAGGAGGACGCTTCACGCACGGCTCAACCGGTGGACTGGCGGGCACCCAGTCAGCCAGCTAACGCCGGCTGGGTGTGTCCCCGATCGTATCAGACTTAAGTGCGTGATGTTAGGACTTTGAGATGGGCTGAAGGTGTTCCTGGCTGGACCAAATCCAGCTGAAAGCAGGTTTAACCGCTGTTCTTTCAGGAGCCACCACTGCCATGTCAACCACTGCCATGCCAACTACCGACATGCCAACTACTGACATGCCTACTACTGGTGTGGCCAATGTAACCACAGGTGTTACAGCAAGCGCGCCTACCCCCAACTCCAGCGTTCCCATGACAACTGAGACCCAGGAGAGCACTGCAGGTCCCAGCACGGCTCACACAGGTAGGCCTGCGTCTGCCGTCACAGGTGTGACCCGTACGGGAGGAACCTCATGGGTCGTGGGTGACGACCGGACCGGACCCCGGGGGTTTATGGGCCAGATGAATGCATGGCATGTCTCTATGGTGGAGGCCTCATACCTCACCGATTTAGGATGAATGAATGGCATGTCTCTATGGTGGAGGCCTCATACCTCACCGATTTAGGATGAATGAATGGCATGTCTCTATGGTGGAGGCCTCATACCTCACCGATTTGGGATGAATGCATGGCATGTCTCTATGGTGGAGGCCTCATACCTCACCGATTTAGGAATAAATTTGAATGGCATGTCTTAATGGTGGAGCCTCTTAACCTACCGATTTGGGATGAATTGCATGGACATATCTCTGTGGTAGGCTCTAACCTCACTTAGGTCCAGTGCATTTGAGATTGTTGAATTGATTAAGTTGCAGGTGCGTGTAGTATAATGGATAAGGAACTTGTCTTGTAACCTGAAGGTCACAGATTCGATTCCCGAGTTGGACACTGGCGTTGTACCCTTGAGTAAGGTACTTAACCTGCATTGCTTCAGTATATATCCATGTATGTATAAATGGATGCTAAAATGCTATGTAAAAGTTGTGTAAGTCACTCTGGATACAGGCTAAATGCTTCTGCTAAACGCTACTGCACTCTCCACTGCTTCAACATCTTCCTGTTTCGCCTGAGCTGTAGTTAATACTGCAAGTCATCCAATTGAGCTTGTTTTCTTCCTTTTTTTTAAAAGAAACTTCTTGAGCGCTCGGTGTGACACATCTTATCTCTGCTTCCCGCTTGCCTGCCTGCTTGGCTTGTTCTTAAAAAAAACTGCACCACCCAAAATCGCACCCCATAAAATCAAAGTCCAGCCTGTGCTAAATCAAAAAAAAAAAAGGAAAATTGATGATAAATAAATCGCTGGCATCCTCCTGTTGATTGTATGTAACGGTACGACCGTATATTTGTTTTTGCTCTCTACGGCTCTTGAAGAGCCCAATCTGGGATGCCTGTATGTTTTTTTATTTTAATTTTAAATCTTCCGTCTGCCCGCTGCCCTAAACAGCAGCGGAGACGGGGCTGCCCCCCGTCCTGCCGGGGCAGTACCGCGAGGCGGACATGGTCGCCCTGGGCGCCAGCCTGGCCGTGCTGGTGGCGCTCTGCCTGGCCATCATCGGCCTGCTGCTCGTGCGCATCAGGAAGGGCGACGCGGCCTGGAGGAAGCTGTCCGAGGCCAGCCTGTTCCGGAGCACGGTGAGGCCCCGGCCGCGCGAGCCCGCTTCGTTCCCGCGCGCGAACGCGAGCTTCCTGCGGGAGAGAGGCCGCGCGCGTGCGAGCTTCACAAATGAACACAAAGGTTTTTAAATCACGTTATGAATCCCAGGTCAAACGCTGTACTCACGATAAGTTAACCGTTCAGACACCAGTAGTATTTGTGTCGATTACTTACGATGCCATTTTGCAAAGAAATCATCCAAAGAAATGTGACCTGCGTGATTGTAGAGTTTAGTTCAGGAGCCACATTCTGCCGAAAAAAGTTTTCAAGAATTTTACGGGCAGCTCAAAAGTTTAAAGTATTTCAAACGCATATTAGACCCAGGTGTGGTGTTGGGAGAGGTCTGTACCATGTAACCGATCGCCCTGCTGTAGTGAGGATGCTAACCTGTCCACCCCCCCCGGCCGTGTCTGTAATGGTTCGCTCCGTTGCGCGCAGCTCGCTCGCGGCTCTGGCAAGATGAAGGAGGGGGTGCAGTACACCAACAGCGGCTTCCAGACCGACGGGGACACCGGCAGCGTGACCTCTGACCTCCCGACCAAAGCGGACCTGGCGCTGGACGGGGCGGGGCGCGGCGTCGGGGGCGGGGCCAGGGAGACGTCGCCGGCGGCCCGGGCCGCCGCGGCGGCCTCGGCGCTGCAGGAGGACTTCCTGCCCGACGGCGCCAGCCTGGCGGGGTCCGACAGGGCCGACAGCGAGAAGGGGGTGAAGCCCATCCTCACCAAGGAGCGGAGGAACGAGGAGGGCTACAAGTCCGTCTGGTTCAAGGAGGACATCGACCCCAACGCCAAAGAGGAGGTGCGCATCATCCCCGACAGCGGGGAGCGCGACGCCGACGACGAAGAGGAAGAGGAAGAGGAAGATGAAGAGGGCTCGGCGGACGGAGAGGAGGACGTCTCGCCCCCCGACACGCCGTCTGCGCTGCAGACCGCGCTGGATATGAGCGGAGGGGCGGAGTCTCGTGGCGAAGGAGAGGACTCGGACCTGTAACGGCCAGGTCCGCGGCTTCGGTGTCCAGTGAGGGTAAAGGTCACAGGCGCAGGGTCTTCTCCCAACACTGACACTCTGACCCCTGTGTGTGTCTTTACAGCTGTGCATCTTTACTCTCTGAGTCCCTGTGTGTGTCTTTACATCTTTACTCTCTGAGTCCCTGTTGTGTGTCTTTACATCTTTACATCTTTACTCTCTGTGTCCCTGTGTGTGTCTTTACATCTTTACTCTCTGTGTCCCTGTGTGTGTCTTTACAGCTTTACATCTTTACTCTCTGAGTCCCTGTGTATCTTTACATCTTTACTCTCTGATTCCCTGTGTGTGTCTTTACAGCTGTACATCTTTACTCTCTGAGCCAATATGTGTGTCTTTACATCTTCACTCTCTGAGTCCCTGTGTGTGTCTTTCCAGCCTTCACATTTTAAGAGAAAAACCCCCCGACACATCTCCAGTCAAGCAGTAAAGCATATAAATAGCCCTGATTACCAGACTGAGGGAAAATCGACCTTTACTCCCTCATCTTGTGTATTTTTGAATATACTTCCTGATCATTACGTTCAGTTCATGTCTAATTTGTAACTTATTTTTCTGCCTGTGACATCATGTCAGAGACAGAAGACATTTACATTAAAGCAGAAATTATGGAAACAAGGAGGTTCAGTACAACACTACATGTAATTTAGCTGAATTTTTGTAAATAATCATATTTACTTTGTATATATTTTACTAGAGGTGAATTCCCATGTTTAAATTTCTATAACAGAAAATTAGTGTACTCAAATCATATTCTGCACATTTTGTACCATAATAAGTCCAACACTTTATGTGCAATGGAACGATCTACAAGATAGGGAATATTAAAAGTTTGATTTGAGAAAACAATGTTGAAAGACCATTTTACTCAATAACTCACGACAAAGTTAATTTTCGTTCATTCTAAAGCAGAAAGGACTGAGAGAAAGACACCATCTTCACTGTTTACTCACTATATTCACCACAGATCTCTGGCTATAAATAGGGACAAGCTCATGCTAACTGCTAGACTTTGACCACACTTCATGCACAATAACCATAAATGTAAAACACTAAAGACGAGTAGTTAATATTAACCCGGCAAAGTCCAGGAATGTTTGGTTATGGGGTTTTGCACCTGGACAAAATGGCAGTAAAATAATGAAACGCACAATCATTAGTTTGGCACATTGAAGACGTTCACATTACAAAATCAATGTATTATAATGCAGTGTAGCTGCTAAGAATTTTTTGTCATCGCCAACACACACATTCCCATCAGTGAGCGACAGTCCTGTAGCCAAAAACACCTTGTTAATGAGAGAGGCCAGAGGAGAATGGGTAGACCTGTTCGAGCTAACGGAAAAGGCACAGATGTTCAAATAACAGCTCTTTACAGTGGTGTGTAATTGAAGAAGATGGGCTACAGCAGCAGAAGACCACATTGGACGCCACTCCTGTCGGCTAAGAACAGGAAGCTGAGGTTACAATGTGTAACAATCACCAAAACCGGACAACTGGAAGACTGGAAAATTGAATCTCGTTGGGTAAGAATTTTGCATAAATGGCATGAATCCATCCTGCCTTGTGTTAAAGGTGCAGGCTGGTGGTGTAATGGAGAGGTGAATGTTTTTTTTTGGGCATATACTAGGCCCTTAAAACCAACTGAGCACCGTTTGAATGGCACATACCCAAGTGTTGTTGCTGACCATGTACATCGCTGTCTACCCTTCTTCAAGTGGATAATTCCAGCAGGATAATGTGACATGTCACGATCATCTCAAGCTGGTTCCATGAATGGGACAGTGACTGCAGTTCACTCCAGTGGTCTGTACAGTCCCCAGATCTCAGTCCAATAGAGTGCCTGTGGAATAAGGTGGAACGGGAGGTTCACAGTATGAACATGTATGAGGGCGACATAGCTCAGGAGGTAAGATCGATTGTCTGGCAGTCGGAGGGTTGCCGGTTCAAACCCCGCCCTGGGCGTGTCGAAGTGTCCTTGAGCAAGACACCTAACCCCTAACTGCTCTGGCGAATGAGAGGCATCAATTGTAAAGCGCTTTGGATAAAAGCGCTATATAAATGCAGTCCATTTACCATTTGAACGTGTGGCTGAAAAATCTGCAGGAACTGTGCGATGCTATCGAGGCAGCATGGACCAAAATCTCTAAGGAACGTTTCCAGGACCTTCTTGAACCCAAGCTGTGAAGAATTCAGGCTGTTCTGAAGGCAAAAGTGGTCCTACTCCTTAGTACTAGATGGTTGTACCGAATAAATTGGCCATTGAGTACACAATACATTAGTGTTGAAGATTTCCAGGCTGGCTCGTTACACTCCTTTTTATGTTTTATTACTGGTTTTATGACCGCCTACATCAGGAAATACATTGGAGTTGGAAGCTGCAGCATGATTGTTAACTTTAAAAATGGAGGTTGTTAAAGATAAATGACGATTCCTGTATGATAAAATAAGCTGCGCAGTCAAAGCCGTGCTATGATGGTTTCATCAGTTTTTTTTTTGTTGCCATTTTCTCCCATGTTCTCCCTAATTTAGTCGTTATACCAATTCCCCGTTTGTATCACAGTCTTGGTCGATGCGCTATCCTCTGTCGGTGTGGGGAGGGTGTAGATTACCACATGCCTCGTCCGATACATGCGGAGTCGCCAGCCGCTTCTTTTCACCTGAGTTGTGGAGGAATCGCTAAGGATTCCCATCAGGATTCCCACTCGCGAACACTGCCAATTGTGTTCGTAGGAACGTCTGACCAAGACAGAAGTACCGCTGCCGGGGATTTAACCCAGCTCTCTGCGGTGGTAGGCAAGTGCTTCTACCTCTACACTACCCAGACGGCCCGTTTCAACAGTTTTTACTGCGTTATCGGATCAGCTTGTCGAAATTCTTATCTTTTCCAGAACAACCGAAACATCAGTCAGAAAACCTCTTACTTCCATATTTCTACAAAATGGCAGAAACTGAACAAACTACACATTGAGACTCGGTAAAACAGCTTTATTTTGGTGGCATCTGATTTATTTCAACATACATTATTAAAATGACTTGGGTACATTTACCAAGAAAAAAAAAAGCTACAGAACTGGCAGTTGGTTTAAAATAGAAAAAAGAAAACACAAAAATACAAACCACACAAATGTCTCTTAAAACCAGTAATAAATTTGATTAAGAATCTGCCAGTTTGCGCTCCTGGTTCTCTTTAAGCCCTCCTTCGCTTACATTATTTACTTTGATCACTTTGCTTTATAAAAAAAAAAAAAAAAAAAAAATTGTAGTTATTGAAGCAGTGCATTCAAACTCCACACTGACGCATTGCTACTTCGTTTTCACTTAAAAGCAACGGAAATCTTACTCGTGCGGACTCCTTAGTAGTCTTCCAACACCCCCACCCCCCCCCAACCCTTCCTCCTGAGTGGCGATTGTCAAGGTGACGCCAAACCTGTACCTACTTGGACTTGGCAAAGCCCACCCTGTCGTTCTCACGGTCGAACACGGTGTAGTACTGGCCAATGAATACATCTCCCAGAATCCACAGGGGCCCAGCAGGGGCGGGAATGTCCAGGCCCATGAACCCGCTGAGGCAGATGGTCTGGCCAGCCTGGGACTCCTAGAGGCGGACCGGCGGGAGAAATTAGGCCGTAGTTTTCCATTTGCGTACGCAGCAGAAAGCAGTAATCAGGTTTTTTTTTTGGGTAATCTTGACCCGTTTTTGCCAAACGCAGGCTTGGCTGTTCTGTTTTCGAGGCACACGCCTTCGCTCACGGATGAATGAGCGTGTCAGTGAGCGAGAGCTACAGCTTAATTTCTTGTTCAGAGAAAAAACAGTATTTCTTAAATCCACATTTCTTACAGAGTAAAAACTGATAAAAGTTCTCACATCAGTTTATCAGATTATAAAAGCTCAACGTGCAGGTGAGGAAATACTGCCATCTACAGGACATTCAAATACAGCCAACAATGAAAAAAATGAATTACCCTTTATTTCTTAGTCAAAATGAAGAAAAAATAGATAAATGTAGGTTGACTGCAGACCTGGCTTGCTTTAAGTTTATTCTGACCTCACCTCAAACAAAACTTGATTTGAGTTATGAATGAAATGATTGTTTATGAAAACAAATTCCTCCCACCATCAATTACTAAAAGTGTCTGATTTTTATTTCTGATCAGATTTCAGTTTCATTTACAACCAATCAATTCTCTGTCTGAAGTCATGTGACCTGGACAGCCGTGGCAGGGAGGACTCACCTTGAGAATGTACTGCTCTCCGGTCAGAGTGTAGGGCTTCCCCCCCAGGGTGAAGGTTATGGTGGGCAGGGTGGGGACCTTCTTACAGTCAACCATGTACTGGAACACAGCCGAGAGAGCACAGGTCACATGACTGTAAGACTATCGCTCGCAGCTTCTCCTTCACCAGACGTCATCCATTACTCTGGTCTCATTTAAACCCTGGTGTGTGAAAGGTCACATGACTGTAAGACTACTGCTCACAGATGCTCCTTCACCAGACGTCATCCATTACTCTGGTCTCGTTTAATCCAGGCGTGTGCGGTACTAAAGACCCAGACAGTTCCTGTTTGATCTCTTATCTTTTCCTCTGTTTTAAATAGCTGCTCGCTAAAGCAAATGCACAACACTGACCCAAAGCCTTTCCGTACCTTCAAACAGAACGCATAACAAGTCCAAACTCACTGGATGTGACATCACAAGTGAACAATAATGATAATACTAATAATAATACTGATGGCTGTTTGGTAAGAAAAGCTGAAGATGACACACGCGTGTGTGTGCGTGTGTAAGTGAAGCAGCAGTTAAAGGCTCTTTAAAGCCCAGGCTGTAAGCCCGGCTGTGGGGTACCTCTCCCTGGATGAGGGGGGCAGCAGTTAAAGGCTCTTTAAAGGCCAGGCTGTAAGCTGTGGGGTACCTCTCCTTGGATGAGGGGGATCGCTCCGATGGCCTTCTGCAGGGCCTTGACCTCGGCCGACGGCCCGGTGATCAGGGAGGTGCCGGTGTCCACGATGGCCTCGCAGCCGTCCTTGCACAGCGACAGCGAATTCTTGATGCCCATCCTGACCAATCAGAACACAGGGGCGGTGTCAGGCACCAAAGTTAAAAAAAAAACCCACTGCAAAAAACCTCACAACATCAAAAGTACCCTGTGCAGCACTCTGAAACACACACCCAGACTTGGTAAGACAGACAAAATAGTCCTTATAATATACTGTATATATAGTTTTTGTTAGTGTTTGCTGTGGTGGAAAAATTTTCAGGTGAAAATTTCACTATTCAAACTATTTTGATGTGTGTTCTGTTTGTTAAATTTCCACTGCAATTATTCCAACGACAACAAAAATCCTCTGTGGTGTCGAGTAACAGCGAGCCCTGGTGTGCTGGATCCTCTACAAGGCTGTAAATGTCCGCCAAAATGCCAGTATCACATGTTGATTTGGTCGAGGCATCTGGCTCCGTTTCGAGAGGCCCGATCATGACCGCCCGGATGATAAACTGATATTCGTCTGAGGCGTTATCTGTGTGCTATGACTCTGCACAATTCTGATAGCCTCATTTTAGCCGCAGGATGCTTTGGGTAAGCAGAGCTGGAAAAAAAAAAAACCCTGAAATGCAAGCGAATGTCCCCCGCTGCAGTGGCACCCCGTGCCTGCAGAGGGCGCCGTCTGCGCTCTCACCCGTCCATGTGGATCTGCCAGTAGGCCTTGCGGGTGACGTTGAGGTAGTCGAAGTTCCCGGTGTAGAACTGAGGGTCGGTTCCACCCAGCAGCAGCTCCCCACCGGGCTGGGTCTGTGGGTTCCTGTGGCAGAGAGACACAGTCACACACGAGCTTACCATCAGCACAATTACACTCACCCCGCTCCTCTCCTTTACACCGTCTTACCTCCTCACCCCCCTCCTTTAAGTAGTTTTACCCCCCCCCCCCTTAAGCTTTTTAACTCCCCCTCTCCTTTAAGCAGTTTTACCCTCCCCCCCACCGCCCTTCACCCAATGTCAATTAAATTCCTTAATTATGTTTACATTCTGTGTTCCATCACCACAGCCCTCCTCTTTCCACCTGGGGGAGCACAGAGGAAGAGCTCTCCTCTGAGACAGGTGAGCTGGAGGAGGACGGGCTCAGGTGCAGGTAGACTGGGAGGCACCTGACTGGTGGGGAGGGGGGGGGGGCGCTTGTGCTCGGACTCTTTCTGCTGACTGAAATCCTTCTTGATCAGGCTGACGCTAGAGCCTAATTTCATGCTTGATTTTAAAGGGTGGGGGAAGCTGTTGCGTGGGCAGACCCTTAAATAAAAGTGATAACAAAACTAATCTGAATGCACTTTAACGGACCCGTGCCGCTCACCTGTTCAGGTAGAAGGAGAAGACGTTCTTCTCCACCTTCTTCTGGCTCATCATGTTGTCGAAGACGGGCGTGACTCCGTCCACGGAGATGCGGGGGTAGGCCATGCCCAGGATCCCGTCGAATTTGGCGGCGATGAAGGCCACGCCCGGCTGCTTGATGGCCTCCCCGAACACCTGCTTCTCCACGGCGAGGCCCCCGATCTGTGCCAAGAGGTGACACCGCCAATAAAGACCTGTCCTGCTGCGCACATGCACGGTGCCAAGCGTTCTGGCACAAAATGGCCGCCGTGCATCGAGAGGAGGCACTGTTGCTAAAGACCTGTCCTGTCGCGCACATGCACGGTGCCAGGCGTTCTGGCACAAAATGGCTGCCGTGCATCACCCATCGCCGATGCGGGCTGAGGTGAGTTTGAGTTTTCATTGTTTAAACAGCCTAAATTTGAGGTTATGGCCCAAGCATTACCGTATGCAATGTAATTACATCATGGATCTGTGCCATACATACATAGATATTAAGTGCAATACAAATTGTTACATATGTAAGGTTGTTAACAAACGGTTATGATTTTTTTAAATAGTAATACCGTGCATGTGTCCTGGCTGAGGTACCCAGACAGGCTGCCAGAGCCGTACTGAATGGCGAAGGCGGTCCCGTTCTTCACGTATGTGCTGGACTTGGCAGAGTTGTATTTGTGGTGAAGCACTGCAAAAAGAAAAAAAAAAATCACACATTTTTCACATGATATTGACATTACAGGAATATTCAAAAGCATTTAAAAAAAAAAAAAAAAAGTGTCACCACTATGATAAGAGCATACACGGTTTGCTTTTTTCGTCTTAAGCAAAGTCAGGCAGAATATCATTACAAAATTTAAACAGCTGAAACTAGACTAGCATGTCTATGTCAGTGATTATAAGAGGAGAGTAACAGACAGCGGTGAGATCAGTGATTATAAGAGAAGAGTAACAGACAGCAGGGAGATCAGTGATTATGAGGGGAGAGTAACAGACTCACAGCAGGCGATGTCAGTGATTATGAGGAGAGTAACAGACAGCAGTTGTCTGATTGAGAGCAGAGTAACAGACTCAGCAGCAGTGAAGTCAGTGATTATGAGAGGACAGTAAGGGACTCACAGCAGGCGATGTCAGTGATTATGAGAGGAGAGTAATAGAGCAGATGTCAGTGATTATGAGAGGAGAGTAACAGACTCACAGCAGGCGATGTCAGTGATTATGAGAGGAGAGTAACAGACTCACAGCAGGCGATGTCCATGAGGGAGCAGTGGATAGACGGAACCCACAGGTTGGACGATCCCGTGTCGAACACCACGGTGAAGAGCTGGGGCGGAGTGCCCAGGCTGATCTCTCCGTAGTACTGGGCCTGCAGAGAGACACACAAACACGACCACGGTCAGACCGCGGTTAGCCTTCACCCCGCTCTACAGACCTGAAATAGAAGTACACGGGTTACGTGGGTCTTTCTGGATCAGCGCTACACGGATTCTGCGCAGGTGTGCCGATCCGTGCAGCATGTGGACGGGCTACACGGGTGGCTCACAGTGGGCTCACAGTGGGCTAGAGATCAGTGAATCTGCTCAACGGGTTGCCATGTTTGACTAAATGCAGCCCCGTGACATTTGGCAGCATAGACTAAAAAAATCCCCCGTCACCATTCATGTGACTTAACCACTAGGTCAGAGGACACACGCGCGCACACACACACACAACACTTCCTTCACTTCAGTGACATTCAAAAATGCAAGTTTAGGGACACTTAGTTTTGCTTTGTGAGCCTAGCAGAATGTTGAAAGCTTGCCAGTGGGGCGGGTCGGTAATTCAGTATCTAAACAGGGGGAAATAAACAAACAGTTTAGCCCTCTTTAACAGTGTAGTGCAGCCTGTATGGAGTCAGGTGATCAGAACAATGCAGAGCACACACTGTACCCAGCAGTGAATCACCTGTCACAAGACAACTCTTCTACAGCACTCTGATTGGCTGCAATGGTCCTCCCCAGCCAATCACCTCCCTGAACTCTGGCTGGGAGAAGGTTTTTCCTGACAACTACAAGGCACTGAGATAAGCGGGTGGAGTTTAAAAGCACCTGTGGCTGCACTCTTCCCCAGATAAAAACTCCAGGGAAGGCGACAGCTCCAACAAAACAAAATCAAGAAACCGGTCCTGCTGAGAGCACTTTCAATGGGGTTCCACTTCGCAATATCCACATAAACACCCCACTTTGCTTTCTAACCCTTTTCAGACGTTTTTATGCTGAGGTTAGAGAGATTTTCAATGATATTTATATTGCAAGTTGAATACAGTTCCTGGGATACTTTCTGCTTTCTAGGTCACAGCCCTGTGAATGCTACAGGTACACACTGAATAGTTATGAAATCTATACAGTGCAATTCAGGGGAAGGTCCGTGTATGTGTGTGTGTGTGTGTGTGTGTGTGTATATATATAATGCATTTGTGTGTGTGAATATACGTGTGTGTGTGTGTGTATATACACGTGTGTGTGTGTATATACGTGCGTGTCTGCGCGCGTGTCTCACATCAAGATAGTTCTTCAGGGTCTCTGGAGTGGGCCCGTTGCTGGAGGGGAAGCCCAGGTTGTACTTGAGCTCATCCTGGCCGGCCAGCAGCTCCTCCGTCCACTTCCCAGAGTCTGACAGGGTCCGCCTGATGGTGCGGAACTTCTTCAGAGGTATCCTGCGGGGAGACGGGGACGCGGGCACGCAGGTAAACAGCTAGCCGTTAGCCCTCACAGGTTCCAGCCCCCAGGTGGAGACCTGCATCACAACCTGCCTGGAGGCCTCTTAACCCAAAAACCCCTTATTAAAAATCCAGCTGTGTAACAACAGACGAGGTACAGATATGCATCGGTGCGAGCCTCTCTGAGTGAAGGGTCTGATGAGCAAATGAATGATTCTGAATGCAGGATGAGCAGATTGAGCATTGCATTACATTCATTTAGCAGAAGCTCTTATCCAGAGATACGTATACAACTTTTTACACAGCATTTACATTGCATCCATTTATACAGCTGTATATATACTTCAGCAATGCAAGTCAGGTACCTTGCTCAAGGGTACAACGGCAGTGTCCTACCTGGGAATCGAAGCTGTAATTAATATACCAGCTCCTTATCCATTATGCTACACTGCCATTAAGCAGCTTTACTCTACTCTTTCATTGCGTGTGCAATCCCGCAAGCCCTATTTTGGCAGGAAATCGTAAATCAGCTGGCAGCCTGTAGGAGCGCGACCACTTCCGGAGTCTACGTGCAATACAGGTCACGGTTTACTGATGCGTACTACTGCGGCGGAAATGAAATTCTGAAAGAGATAACTGGTACAAAGTACTCCGCTAAAGATTTTTTTTTTTTTGAGAACTCAGGAAAACACACATGCGTTAAGTTATGAGAGTTATTACAAACAGGCAAGAGGAATACTATGAGAGGGTGGAACATTCCGGGCCTGGAACCAGAGTACAAAACTGCTCAGTTCTGGGCCCTCTGGTCCGAATCTGGGCTGAGCCCTGGTAACCATGGTTACGAGAATTACTTTTCTAAATGCAATTCTCATGATATATATATATATATATATATATATATATATATATACACATACACACACATCTTTTTCCCATTTCTCATATCATGAAAACGGTTTTATCTGTGGTTAACACTGCAGTCTAAAAGTGCGTCCACTCCTTATTCCCCATTCTTTCCATTCCATAAGCAAAGGAGACGACCAACTGCGGTCACTTTATCCGACTACACAGTCCCAGGCGTTTTTTCTTCTACGATGATAAACCCTCTTGTAATATCCATGTGGTTATGCTGAGCCGGAACTACTTTCACAATGTTCAATGCATTAAAATTGCTTTGCTAAGTTGTGCTTGAATTTTACGGACAGATTCTCGGAAAGCAACGGCGACCCATTCACGCGTTTCATGCGGTCCAGTCCATGTATTCCACTAGTCGGTTTACTCGCTCAACCAATTAGAAAGGCTGAAAATAATCAGGTTAATTGGTTTGCTGAGGCGGGAAACCCGAGTGCGGCAAAATGAAAGAGCGGCATGTTCAGAAGCGGCAGGGAATTTCAAGAATTATGTTTCAGAAGCCAATTTGTAGCGGTAGAGATTTCTTGATCTAAGGTTTCACAAAGAGGCGTAAACAGCGTGCGGATCCCGCCGATTGGTGAGAAAACTAATAACGTTGTAATGTCTTGCTACCCACCGTTTTCTTAAATACAAGTGCAGGCCCTATGTATTATGTATTTCGACGGATGGTTTATTATTATTGTTGCGCATGTTTAAAAAAAAAAAAAAAAAAAAAAAAACCACAAACCAACAAAAAAAAAAAAAAAAAAAACTCCGCTGTTGCCAACTGGGTTCCCCGCCTCCAGAATACAAATGTAATGTACCCACAGTCGCACGCTTTTAGCCCTGTGGTTCTCAAACTCAGTCCTCGGGCCCCACTTGTGCCCAAGACCGACTTTTGAGATCCACTGGACTGGTCCCTTGTCCAGAGGTGTGAAGCTCAGCTACTGAGGAGTAATTCGTAAATTGGGCCAGTGGGGTATATGAGAGATTGCGTAAAAAAACCTGTAGGTACAGGTTTCTCCTTATCGTTCCAGTGACAAACAAGTTTGATGCAATCAGTCGGCGGCGCCTCGCCCCGAATTTGGCTGACAGACCGTTCACATTGTGTGATCTTATTGCAGAGAAGGCACGGCCTTGTTTTGGCACTCCGTTAACAAGTTTATGGACTGCATGGGCACACTACTATACTAGATACCCAGTAATCCTCATTAGCTACATTATTGCATACTGAAAATGGTGTAATTTTTAGGCTATCCAGATAATTAACGCGTAGGCCACTTAGCTGCCAGCATAACACGGTTAGCCAACTACACCAGGCTGCTGACTAGCAAGCCTTGTTGTATGGCTCCTAAACGTTACCAATAGGCTAGAAAGTTCTTGTAGGTTTTATAGCTAGCCTACTACAATTAGTTGTCTAAATACTAGCCAATTTATGTAGATTGCAGCAATACGACTTTTCCCGTCTTTATCGTTTAAGATTGACGTTACACTGCAAACTGCAATGTACCAGCCTACTTTTAACTTCAACTCATTTAGCAGCTGTAAGTTAACACTAACTAACGTTTTTCCAGGCTGTGGAAAAACCTGCGTAGCAAGCCTAAAAAAAAAAAATCAGAATAAATAAACAAATCAGTCGACACGTAAACACTAGCTTGCTGGATCGCAATTGCAAAACCGTCTTTTCTGCTGTAACTTCCACTGTATTCAACATGAATGTTAACTAGATATCACGTGAGAACGTATCATAGTCGTGCAATGACCGTTAGCAGATATTAGTCTAACTAGCTCGTTATTAGCTAGATATTATTCTCTAACTAGCAATTACTCATCTAGCTTAGTATGTAGTGAATGTGGCTGTATATATCGCTATCAAACGCAGAATTATTATGGGTAACTGAATAAACGTTTGACAAACATATGGTCATGCAGAAACACTAGTATAGCCAGTCTAATCATGTAATTCTGCCAGTTGACTTACCGGACGAGAGCGTCGGAGGTCCAAGTTAAGGCGGCAAACAAGAATAAATACAAAAACTTCATTTTACTGTGGTGGTAAGTGATAACAGTACAAAAAGCTTTTGTGAATTTCACCTAACGTTAATGATCACTAAACAATGACCCAGCAACTCCACAGCTGATAAATAGCAGACAGTTTGGTCAGGTGATAAGTTGTGCAAACAAGTCATGTGATGATGACAATGCAGTAGCGGATGTATACGTTTTTTCCTGGATCTGAATGAGTTCCGGTTGGCATGGGAGGAAACTTTTAAGAGAGAGTTCTGGTACGTGGATATACATTCAATGCGGCGGTTTCGATGTATGTTTAGGTGAATCTAACTCCTAAATGTCATATGTTTCCAGTGGTGAGCTCAAATGAGACGAAGTGGGAGGTGGCGGTTTTTTAGGATGAATGTTTGCTTTATTGCGGTACCGATTCGTTAAAGTGGATGCGGCAGCAGTCACAAATATACCGTTGGATGTGAACCACATATATTTTTAACCCACGACTTGCATTATTACTAATTACTGACTCTCGAAAGTCACTAACCTATTCTGTCCCCATGTTTTTTATTTCATAATATGAACATGCATCTTCCTAAGATTTTCCTTCTCTGTTCTTGTCGTTTTTAAAAATATTACTCAGTGTTATACGCTATATTTGAGTACATACTATCGAACATAATTGTATCATATCCTTCATATTACTTCATGGATATTACCAGTGAGGTAATATCAAAGTTCAAGCAAGAATATAGTGTTAAACATTGAAACCATGCAGTGACATACTTATATTTCAGTCATTCTTGAACAGGATGGTGTGTGGTAAAAGATCAAGTCTAAACAGTAATGTAGGCACATTTATGTAGTCATACAGTAAATGAGGCACAAAGTGGCAGTGTAGCATAATGGTTAGAGAGCTGGACTTGTAGTGCAGTTTGTATGAATGAGTTGTATGTACAGAATGCTGGGCAATTAGCTCTGGATGAGAGCATCTTCTAAATTAGTTGATTGTAAATCGCATAATTCAGAACATTTCTTTAACAACACTTAACTGATTTTACTTATCGGAAACAGGCCGGTTTGAAAATATCTTTGTGTATTTTAAAAATAAAAAAATAAAAAAATTGAACTAGTCATTCAAACTAAGGCGGAACAAACTTGCTTCTCCAGCGTGTGCTTCGATCACAAGAGCAGAACATTTCTCAATGTTTCTTCCTGTTCGCACGAGTGTGTGGGGGAAATGGCAAAGCCACATCAAAGATTGTGAAATGGCAATTGCAAGAATAATGCTTTCCTCACTTCAGCATTTGTGTCTTTGGTGCAGAGTCAGAATGAAAAAAAAAAAAAAAAACCTCCAAACCTGCTGTTGTTGCGTTCATTCTGTTGATGTGTATTTGTAGACTAAAATGTTAAGAAATGTGTGAGATCTAAATCAATGCGACTGCACGATTATTGTGGTTTATAACAGGGTGTGGGTTAATTTAAAAACTGGTTTCCTCTTTTTTTTAACTTTTTACTTGCTATTTGAATCTTCACTTCACAGAACCTACTCCTCTGCATTCAGCGAGCGAATAAATAAGGCATTACTCCCTGAAACAGACAGTGAGTGCATTACATTACAGGCATTTAGCAGACACTCTTATCCAGAGCAATTTACACAATTTTTTTTTCATTGCATCCATTTATACAGCTGGATAGATACTGAAGCAATGCAGGTTAAATACCTTGCTCAAGGGTACAATGCCAGCCAGGAATCGAACCTGTGACGTTGAGGTTTACAAGACCAACTCCGTACCCAGTATACTACACTGCCGCCCATGGCACTGCCCCTTCCATCAAAGCCTTTGTAGTTTGTGTTTGACCTGCTGAACCTCTTAAAGGACACCAGCGGAGTTAAATCTCTGAACAATCAGTGGCATTAATCAATCAATCAATTATGAAGTATAAAAGTAAATCAGCAGCACTGTAGGCCTCAATTAACTGTGAGGTATAAAAGTAAACCAGCAGTACCGTAGGCCTTGAGGCACAGAGGTGAGTATCCCCACTTTTAGTGTGTCAAACTGTTGTTTTTTTTTTGTTTTGTTTTTTTGATGGTGATTCAGGTCAGTTTCTCAGAATAATTAAGCCGGTTACACAGCTCTGTGAAAGGCAGCACGGGGATCTTGTGACTCAGTAGAAAAGGTGCATTGTAATGACGACACATCCATCCGTGACTCAGGCATCATGAGTTGCTGAATTGGCACATTTTTTCCAAGCATTGGATTTGGCAACAGTTGCTGAAGATACAGAGAATGATTCTGAACAAATATACAAACCACCAAAAATTAAGTGTCAGTCAAATCAAGCAATTTAAAAAAAAAAAGAAATGCATGCAAAAGTAACAAAACGCATGTGACACTATACCAACAGTTCTGGTCACACGGCAAGCAACCTTTTTTAAGCAGCTTGATCTGCTGACAGGTTTACTCTGTCTGCTTAACGAAGCCAGGACAACCTTATCAAACCTTTACAAAGCGGCCGTGAAACATCTGGCTTCCCAGCATTCAACACCCTCTTTCTGCAACAAGCTTTGATCTCCGCACAGGCATTGGCCAACACGCATTCCCTTACATCCCCCCAGTTCCTTACTAGCCATGGAGTCAAAGTCCACGTGGAGAAATGCATGAAGGCGATTCGGATGCTGGTTTTGCGTTAAGCGATGAGGGGTACTGTCGTTCACCTGTATTGCTGGCTGTCCGATCTGGTAAAGAATATATTTATCTGGCAATCGAAGCACCCTGCAGGACAGTTACAAGCAAGCAGCTGGTTTACAGACTGACATACTGTGTACGCGTAGCGGCACTCAGATATAATTAGTATGAATTTTTTTGAACTCGGCACATTAAAAGAAAAGCGGTTCAGAAGAAGCGATGACCTCGGAATCCCGTCAGCGGAACCTTCCGGAATAAAGAGAGAGACCCCGATAAGACGCGACCCCCCCCCCCCCCCCCCCATTCCGTCTGACGGACGTCACCGTCGGAGTTCCGCGGGAACGCCGTGCGGGTTCGGCAGTCCGTGGTCGTACAGGACGTGGGGGCGCACTTGGGCCAGGATGGGGCCCCGGGGGGCCCCCGCCAGGTTGAAGGCCTCGTCCACCTCCAGGCCCCAGCCGCGGAGCGTCTTGAGGGCGCGGGCGCAGGCCTCGCTGGGGCTCCACGCCACCACCAGGCAGGTGCGGAGCGGGCTCCTCTCCAGCCGGAATCGTCGTCTCATTTCCCCCACGCACCTCGCAAACTCCCTCATGGCGCCCTTTGTCGGGGGGAAGAAAAATACTAAAACAGGAGAGCGCACCCCAAGTTTTCAGCAACAAAAGTAACGACATTCTGAAACTGTGGGTAAATTCAGGGAAATAAAACTTCTCCTGAAAATGTTCTAAAACCATCTCGTTGGGCTGATTACATTTTTTTTTCCTAGAGAGACAGTCCTCCCACCCCACACATTTTTTCCCCTTTATTCAGAGAGAGGGGGGGAAAGCAAAGGGGCTTACAAATGGAGAACAGAACATGCCCCAGTTAGCCTAGCGCTGAGGATGGAAAGTTATATGGGGGTCATATAGGGGTTACCTTTATAGCTGTGATGTGCTGCAGCTGGGTAATGCAGTTAGCCTAGCACTGAGCAGGGACAGCTCATACTGGGTTACCTTTACAGCTGTGATGTGCTGCAGCTGGGTAATGCAGTTAGCCTAGTGCTGAGCAGGGAAAGGTCATACTGGGTTACCTTTACAGCTGTGATGTGCTGCAGCTGGGTAATGCAGTTAGCCTAGCACTGAGCAGGGACAGCTCATACTGGGTTACCTTTACAGCTGTGATGTGCTGCAGCTGGGTAATGCAGTTAGCCTAGCGCTGAGGAGGGAGCGCTCATACAGGGTTACCTTTACAGCTGTGATGTGCTGCAGCTGGGTAATGCAGTTAGCCTAGCACTGAGGATGGAGCGCTCATACAGGGTTACCTTTACAGCTGTGATGTGCTGCAGCTGGGTAATGCAGTTAGCCTAGCACTGAGGATGGAGCGCTCATACAGGGTTACCTTTACAGCTGTGATGTGCTGCAGCTGGGTAATGCAGTTAGCCTAGCACTGAGGATGGAGCGCTCATACAGGGTTACCTTTACAGCTGTGATGTGCTGCAGCTGGGTAATGCAGTTAGCCTAGCGCTGAGGTGGGGATGGTCATACTGGGTTACCTTTACAGCGGTGATGTGCTGCAGCTGGGTAATGCAGTCAGCCTAGCACTGAGGTGGGGATGGTCATACTGGGTTACCTTTACAGCTGTGATGTGCTGCAGCTGGGTAATGCAGTTAGCCTAGCGCTGACCAGGGAAAGGTCATATGGGGTTACCTTTACAGCTGTGATGTGCTGCAGCTGGGTCTTGCTGAACCCCAGTTCTTCCAGAACTGGCGCCGTCTCGTCAGTCAGGCCCAGAATATCCCCCATGAACAGAACCCGGAGCGGGCCGGTGGAGTCCAGGACACTCTGCGGGTACAGCAGCGCAGCCGGGACACCTGAACGCGAAACAGAACCACAGGTTTGACACGCATATGCGCGCACACACACACACTGGATCCTCCGCTCCTATGGTCATTCAGTCCTCCCTCTCTGTTATGGGAAGTTCTGGATGGTAACCTGAGGTTCTGGTGCCATATTACAGTACATAGGGTTCCCCTAGCACAAAGGTGCACCTCCCCTAAATTACTCAGCCCCTTCTCTAAATTACTCAGCCCCTTCCCTAAATTACTCCGCACCTCCCCTAACGCTAAGGGCAATACACAGAAATAGGTGCTCAATGCATTTTCCTGCAAAAGATTTAAAAACCCAAAATCGGTTCCCGTTTAAATTTATGATGCAACAAGGACCTACTGTCTTTTAAAAACACTTCGTTTTTGTTACCATTCGCTAGCCTAATTATTGCATTAGAAGCCAGTAGCTAGCATAGCAGTGCATGTGGTTCCTGCAGCATACGATCACACGTGTGATTACAATGTTAAAGACAAAGTTTTAACAATGATGACCACACAAACATTTTCCACTGCTGTGTTTTTGTTAAAATTATATTGTAGACACATCAGTTAAAATTATTTGGACTCAAACAAAGGGGCGGGGGGGGGGACTCTTCAATATAATGGAATAACCTTGCTAATATAGAACAAAAACAGACTTTGAATAACACAGTTGATGACACTTTGACCATGTCAGTCTTCCAAGTAAGTCATATTAAACAACGGGCCAAAAATTGGTATTAAAGTAAGTTTCTTAAAGTTTTGCACAACCCCAGTTCCTGAAATAGAGCAGCCTTTGATGCAATCTTCCGGGCAAGACGAGCATCCACACCCACCGTTTTACCTAAATGCTTTTGCAACTAACTGATATTGTAGCTACCAATCTAAAATACTAACTTTGTTATAAACTTATATATACACACACATTATGAGAAGGCCCTGGAGGTATTCATTGCCATTCCAAGGAGGATGAAATACAGACAGCTCAGTCTGCAAATAAGGGCCCCCCCCACACCCCCAAACAGCCCAACCCTAGTCCACCCCCATTTCTTATTCCTTTAAAAGACTATGTAGATAATACATATGCAGGTTGTCGCTCAGGTGAGATAAGGAGGTAAAAAGAACAGTGGCTGTGCTGTTGCCCCTGGCTATGCCTGTGAATTGTGACAGATTAGGTAACCGCTCCACTTTTCAACAGCAGGTGCATTTTGAAGGGGTGGGTGGTATGTGCCAGAATCTCAGGGTTTGAAAGCAGTTTGGAATATGCTGTGAAATGCACTGATGTTGGGTTAGCTATATTATGCTTATAAATAATAAAAGGTACCTCCTTTATGCACACTAGCATGCCTCTCTTTTACCCCCCATACAAAAAGCACTTGCTTTTTGCAGTAAGTGTCCCCCCCACCACCACCCCCTGGACAGCTTAACCTCCACTTCTCCTACAGACCCACCCAAACAACCCGTCCCCCCCCCCCCCCCCATCATCACCTACCCCAAAGCATTTCCTGGGGGAAACGCTGAATGTACAAATTCCACAGTATTGGACTGGGATGCATTACACAATGTTCAGGACATTCATCGCATTGGAAGGTGTCACTGTGTTGTGAGTGTAGCATAAATACCCCTTTCCCAGGCCTTGCTGACGTCATCCCGGGCCGTTGACAGGAACAGCTTGACGTGGTTCGAGCGCAGGGGTTCTGTGAAATCCTCCTCCGGTCCGCAGAAGCAGAATCGGCCAATCTCGAGACCTTTTGGGAGAGAACGGCGTGGGACATTTTGTAAGGAACTGCAGAGAAGAAAGAAGGGAAAAAGCTTGAAAGAAAATGAATGGTGCTTAAATAGCATGCGGCTATCTGAGGCTCCATCAAACCAACGGCATTTGCGAGCGCATTCCACAAACTACTGGTACCATAATGCACTGCGCTCCGTCATTCCACAAACTACTGGTACCATAATTCACTGCGCTCCGTCATTCCACAAACTACTGGTACCATAATGCACTGCACTCCGTCATTCCACAAACTACTGGTACCATAATGCACTGCACTGCCCTCCGTCATTCCACAAACTCCTCTTACCATAATGCACTGCACTGCCCCTCGTCCTGGAGCGGCTGTTGGAGCTGCCGCTTTTGGACACGAGCATCACGTCAAACAGCAGCGTTTCCTTCGCGTCCCTCTCCAGCAGCTTCTCGTTGACTCTCTGTACTGCCTTCAGAGAAGAGAGAGAGAAATTGGGCTGAAATCCCCACCCATACGCTGGCTGTGACATGCTACACTGATCCCCCCCCCTATCAGTCTGTCGCCCAGGCCGGGGCCATTTTGGGCTGCGTCTGAGCCTGGTCAATACCGCTGGGTTCACCTCTTGATGGAGGAACCCAGCCAAGGTTTAGATTTTCATTTTCTTTTATACTTCTACTAAAGACACTGTGATGAAGAAATGTGGGCTGCGTGTGGTTAAGCCTACATCGGATCCTTAGAAGGCAGTTTTCCTGACTGCTGCAAACCGCGGTTTCTTCAGCCCTGATGTTCATAGCATTTCAAACGGCCGCTCAAAGCTTCAAAGTGTCTGGTTACACCGCAGAAACCCTAATCCCCCCCCACCCCCCCAGATGGGAGAAAAGGGATCCTGAAGTTTTTTTTTTTAACTGTGCAATCAGTTTAGAGTGAACACAGTGTTCAAGGTGAACCACAACAAAACCCAGAAAAAAAGTTTTGCATCCTAAATTCCACCACATAGAATGGGAAGTGATGTAATTCTGTCAGTGACTTATACCACACGATGGATCGTATCATCAGTGCGATCCTACTTAAGATATTTCGTGGTCAGCAATTCATTTAAATTCAGTTAACTGGGGAAAAACCTGTAGTAAATAATTAATTGAACTTCAGTGTAGTACCTGAACTGAAATTGAATTGGTCGTAAATCAGGGATATTCAAATCTGACCCTCAAGGCCAGTAGTACTCCTGGATTTCATTCTTCCCCTCCAGTCAGGGCTGATTTAAACCTGGGACATTAGACAAGTTAAATGTCTGACCAATCAGTGGCATTAATCTTTACTATCATTGGCAGAGCTTTATCCAAGCGTCAAAAAGTGTTCAGTCGAGAAACTGCTAAACACGGGTTCAGTAAGGTATTGTTAATCGATCAAATTATCGGGTAGAAAATAAAAACCGCTGTACTACTGGCACCGGGGGCCAGATGTGAATATCCCTGGCCTAAACTGGTGGCCTGTCGAAACAAAACCTGGCTCCATCACGGACACGCTGCACCTTTTACAGTACCTTAATGAAGGCGAACGCTGCACCCGTTTTAAAAGGCTCATTCTCATTGGCTCCAGGCCCCTCCTCTTCCTCCAGATCAAAGACAGAGCTGGCAGTGACTGCAATAACCACTGCCCGCGAGGAGTCTTTCTGTAGGGAGAGAAACATTATTATGTTGACCTCTCAAAAGCACCAGTAATTATTCAATCTTAGGAGCCACTGTTGCACCATCAAACGTTATAATTAACTAAGTTTCATTAAAGCGAGTTAATTTAAATTCAGTTAATAAACTGGAAAATTCCCGTAGAACATTAAGGAATTTAATTGATTTCCTGGATTGAAAACGAATGGATTGACCCAGCTCTGGTAATTGCCAACAAAAAAAAAGATGAATGAAGAGACTGTGACCTTCCAGTTCAGTATTTATTACAATAACTTAATGCAATCCTTGTGTAAACTCCGGGGCTCTATTTTGCAAATGATACATGCATTCACATGAAGTGAATTTACCTGTTTCACCCTTGTGTTCAAAACGATGTTCGCATCCATCGGAGACGTTTGTTATCGGCACAGAAGTTAGGAAGCGCTGCCAATCAGGGAAGAAGTATCGTCCGATCTATCAAGTGAAAAAAATTCTGTCTAGCTGATTATTTTGTAATGAACAATGCACTCATTATTGCTTGTAACCTGTACGTTCCAAATGCTATCGCAATTTAATCGATTCAATTTATGTCTTTTGAAATGTGGCGAATAAGGATATTTTGCTGTCTGGCTAAGGGCACTTCTGTTGACGTTCCCCTAACTAGTTATAAATTCGCTACACAACCTTAAAAGCAAACCGTCAAACCAGTGATCGCCATAAGAAAGTGCAATTTGCTCTTGATATATGGAGCAAAGTCAGCTCGTTAGATTAAGATTATCCAGTAACATTTTATTTTCTTGTGCTAGCCATGTAAGGACCTTTCAGTTTCGCGAACAGCTTCTTCCTCCTTGAGAAGGGTCAAATCAAAACGTGTACTGCCACCTAGTGGAGGAAAGTAGGAAGAGGAGCCGACTCCGATCAAGAGGAATGTTCTCTATAGAAGTTATTACTAATTGTTATGCGACAGCAATGGACTGTTTCGAATTAATTCACTGCTGGGGGAAAAGGTCAATTCTAATCCAAATCATGCCTTTAAGAAACAATTTTTGTTAACTTTTAAAAATGGTCTTGTCCTGTTCAAATTATTAACGATCAAGGGATTGAATCTCTGTTACTTGTTCGTATGGAGTCAAAGTAAATATTGCAGAAATTGCTGAGTTGAGTCCTTGCTTTTTTTATTGTTTTTGCTTAAATGATTTTGTCTATCATGTTTGTATAAAAGTTTTTGTTGTATGTAAGTGGATTCCAGGAAGAACAGTTGGTGCCTTGGGGATCAGCCAATGGGGATCTAATAAAATCATAATCAGATGAGATCTGTAAGTCTGAATGTGTTGATTCACTTCCTGTGGTCAGGATTTTTTTGTTTTGTCTGAGACCCCCTCCTCACACACACACACACACACACTAATGATTTTCTCTAAGTAGTCCCCTGTAATGTACAGAAAGAATAGACATTTCCATTGCAATGTATTAGAAATATCGCTTTGTGTAGTGCAGACATCAGTTGACACTGTGTCATGTCATACCATTCCATTTGGGGATCTCTACTGTACCTCAGAACGTCTGGCTCTGAGTGGCATTATTTTAGCCGCTGCTGTTGTCGTTATGAGGAGGGAAGGCTGCTCTTCTGTGGAAGAGTAAACAGTGGGGGAAGTCTTTGCGCACACTGCAGCCCCTGAACTCGTTTTCCTTGCCGTTCTTGAGCAAACCTTCGTGTTTACATTCTGTGTTTGCTCGGGATGAGTATGCTTATATCAGCTAAGAAATATAGAACTGAAGATACCGTTTTTTTTTGTTTGTTTTCCTTGTCTGTGATGTCTACTTCATGATTCAGAAGACTTGATTATTATAATTATTTTTTTATATATCGAGGGTCTTTTTAACATCAGTGCCATTTCTGTAGATATAGCGCCATGCAGCGGGTCCTGCGCGTCTTGCGTACAGCGTGCCTGCGGGGGACTGGAGACGAGATGCGTCCCTGGGCCGTTCTGCCTCTTCTCCAGAGCTCAGGGTTTACCTGGAGCAGACAGGTGAAACTCTTCAGTCCTGGGGAAGGAAGGTAGGAAACGACCAACGCTTCTAACTTTTCTCATCCCCTAGCTGCACTGCTTATTCCACTTTAGCATTTTGGGTGTCTCATGCCTTCTAGTTTGACTTGGGATAGATTAGGTCAGAGAGTAATGTTTACTGTGTGAACTGGACTTTGTGTTCATGGCTATGAATAACTGTTACAAAATGAGTCTTGCACCTTATCGGACCTGTGTTTTGCAGCTGTTCCAATGACCTTTGGTATGCACTTATTGTACGTCGCTTTGGATAAAAGTGTCTGCCAAATAAATTTAATGTTAGCACAACTGTTAGTACAGAAAGTAATTACTTTCAATCTGTTTTGCCACCAAAATCTTGGAACTTTAAGACAGTTGTAGTCAAGGTGGTGTGTTTCTTTAAGGAAATATTTATATAAAAGTATACACATCTGTGTGGTTCCCCAAGGAAATTATTTATATAATCTGCCCACACCAGGACTACTGCCAAATGTGCATTACTGACTCCGACCAGCAGAGGGTACTATTGGATACTATAATTGCTGTGATACTGGTCTAACCTGATAATGCAGAAAGGATGCCATTATAATTCTTTCATTATTGTTTTAATTGGCACAACTGTCAGACTAAAAAAACAGACTAATGCTATCTTTCCTCATTATTATGAATTCTGATTCTTTATGGCTATGATTATGAAGATAAAGAAATAATTATTGTATTATTCATTAATTTACATATTTGTATTTTCAATCATAATTTTTGTTATATGTATTTATTAATTATTTTTAGTCTCTTCATATTCATATTTTCATATTTTGTGTTCTAAATGATGAATTATGTATAATTTATTGTGTGGTGTTTGTGTCTAATTCCAGGTTTCTCGGCCTCAGCCCATAAATCATGCCTCACACACCCTCCCAACATTCAGACCCTCGGGCCGGCTCCACCGCTACCCCCACCCCCGCTTTTAACAGCACGACCACTGCCCCCCCAGGCTTTCTGACGCAGCTGCTCGACAGGATCCCCCGTGAGTGTCTGTCTGCGGGTGTCACATGCTGCCCCCCCCCACCCCCCCCCTCACCCTCCCCCCCCAGGCCCCGCGGAGCCGTGCAGCTGCACCTGTTCCTCTTTGCGTATCTGATTCCGCACCAACGGCACATTACTGACCGCTCAGTTTACACTCCTTGACAGGTTTCTCTCCCCTGAGTCCACTTGGCTGCGCTCTTGCCTCACGTTTAGAATTTTGCTCCACGACCAGCTAACGCTGCGCGGCTGCAGCTCTGCTGCAGGTAATGCGGCTTGTGCTGCGCGGCTGCAGGTACTGCGGCTAACACTGCATAGCTGCATGTATTGCGGCTAATGCTATGCATCTGCAGATATTGCAGTAAATTTTGCATGGCTGCGGGTATGGCAGCAAACGCTGTTTTTGCAGATTTGCAGATTTTGTGGCTAATGCTGTGTAACTGCAGCTCTGCAGCAGATATTGCAGTTGGCGCTGCATGGCTTTGGCTAATGCAGGGCTAACCTTATCTTTATTTTTCTGGCAGTGCCACTGTGGGCCATTAACGCCATCTTGGCTCTGATCTTCCTACTGTTTCTGGCCTGTGTTCCGTGTTTCCTGGCAGTGCCACTGTGGGCCATTTACGCCATCTTGGCTCTGATCTTCCTACTGTTTTCTTGGCCTGTGTTCTGTGTTTCCTGGCAGTGCCATTGTGGGCCATTTACGCCATCTTGGCTCTGACCCTCCTGCTGTTCCTGGCCTGCGTCGTGTGCATCTGCGTGAAGTGCTGCTGCAAGGACAAGAAGAAGAGGAAACAGAAGAAGAAGGATGTGGACCGGCCGATGAGCTTGATTGATGTGAACGGCTCCTCTGGCACCGAGCTGGTAGGGTTACTGGCACTCCGCCAACCTGAGAGGTTTCTGTTATCGGCGGTGTCAGGTGTGATATAGCGCCCTGCCCTTTCCCTACTTTCACTGTGGATGAACAGCTGAACTGTGTCCACTGGTTTGGGAGAGCCTTACTCTAGGGACTGCTCATTTCCATACAGGCGAATGCCTAATGGCCTGTACAAGGTGCTCTCAGAATGTGCACATAAGGAAAGCCACAGAATTACTGGCAGTCTTCCTCGGCTCAGAGCCGTATCGACGATGTAATTGGTCGGCGTGCCTGTGGCGCTCTCTGCGATTGGCCGGTGTGGCGTTTGATGGTGCCTTCTGATCGGCAGGTCCAGCCTGAGGTGGAGGACTCCTCTGACGAGCCCAAAGGAAGGCTGCTCTACTCACTGGAGTACAGTCCACACAGCTCAGAGGTGGGCTCCGGTGACATCACGGCGGCACAGCCAATCAGCTGTGAGCCAGCATGGGTGTCACAGTGGTGCTGCTCGGTAGTGCATGAAGGTCAGGGGTTCGACCCCGGCTGGGGCCTTTCTGTGTGGAGCTTCCATGTCCCTGTGGGTTTCTTCTGGGCTGTCCGGTTTCCTCCTGCAATCCAAATACAGGTTTGGGTAATTTGGGTGGGGTGGGGGGGCATTGTTAACAGGGTGTTGCTGTAAAAGCAAGTGTGCTCAGTCAATCTACCCTATATAAATAAAGGTTAATCAATATACTTTTGGACCTCTAATATGTACTGATGTACTGTGATCTATACAGTTCCTTTGTGGAAAAACCTCTCTGGGATTTTTACCAACTCTTTCTTTATTTCTTCTCTAAACATCTTATTGCTTTTCTGTCCCTGATCCCTTTTGGTAGCATGTCATTATTTTATGGTATGTTGCATGCATATGGGTGGAATTTGCCATTCTCCAGTGTGCGTATTTGGTCGCTGTCCGTGTATCCTGTTCCATGGTCTAATCTGATTGGCTGGGCTCGTCAGCTGTCCAGTGGCTGACAGCGGGCTCTCTTCCTGATAGGTCACGGTGGGGGTGATGGAAGCGGCCGGGTTGAAAGCGGTGGCCCAGGAGGGCACGTTAGACCCTTACGTCAGACTCTGCATCCTGCCAAACAACACCAAGACCTTTGAGACCAAAGTGTTCAGAAGCACTCTCAACCCGGCCTTCAACGAGCATTTCACATTCAAGGTGTGGCGTTCAGGCTGTTCATCTCCGGTACGGACAAGGGGTGTTAAGCTCCGGTCCCGGAGGGCCGCAGTGTCGGCTAGTTTTTGGAGTGATTCCAGTACCGAGGTGCTCAAGTTATTGATTAGCTCAGGATTCCCTGTGCGATTGGAGTTACACTTGCAGATATAGTGCCCCCTGCTGGACTGGTGTTAAACCTGCAGACACTGCAGCCCTCCAGGACTGGAGTTAAACCTGTAGATGCTGGGGCCCTCCAGGACTGGAGTTAAACCTGCAGGCACTGCGGCCCTCCAGGACTGGAGTTAAACCTGCAGGCGCTGCGGCCCTCCAGGACTGGAGTTAAACCTGCAGGCGCTGCGGCCCTCCAGGACTGGAGTTAAACCTGTAGATGCTGGGGCCCTCCGGGACTGGAGTTAAACCTGCAGACACTGCGGCCCTCCTGGACTGGAGTTAAACCTGCAGAAGCTGGGGCCCTCCAGGACTTGAGTTTTGAAATCCCTGCTCCAGGGCAAAAGTGGTGTAATTATTTCACCATTTCATGTTTTATGAGGAAAGGGGTCATTTTTTGAGGTCGCTGATGCTGCTGTTTCTTCGTTGGGGGGTGGGTTGTGTCTTTGTGAGGTGACTGATGCTGCTGTTTTTGCCTGGGGGGGGGGTTGCGTCCCGTGTGCAGATCGCTCAGTCGGAGCTCAGCCGGTCCACCCTGGTGCTGCAGGTGTTCGACTTCAACAGGTTCACCAAACACGACGTCATCGGCGAGCTGCGGCTGCAGCTGGGCGCGGTCGACTGGAATCACGTGATCGAGGAGTGGGGGGATTTGAGCGAGGCGTCCGACATCGAGGTAACGGCGGGCGGCAGGCCAGGTCCTGATTGGCAGGGCTGGAGCGGCGGCAGGCCGCTGCAGTGTAGCTCCGCCCCTTCGCCTGTCTGCCCTTGTATTCTTGTATTATTTCCCCGCGTTTTTTTTTTCCCCCAGTTTGTAACATTTTTATTCCAAATTACTGTGTCCAGTTGTGTTTGTGTTGGGGCAGCATCTGCGCTATGCTAGTTCAAGAGGCTGTATGCTAGCATGTGTGGTTGCTCAGTTTCACCGAGAACTCGCTCATTCGTTGTGGCCAAAACTATCCACCAATCACTGTCACCATTGTGCTATCAGTTGTTACAAATGCAGAGCTGTCCCTGTGATCAGGCTCTGTGCCCAGGGCCCCGCCTTCTCCCCTAGGGCCCTGCCTTCTCCCCTAGGGCCCCGCCTTCTCCCCTAGGGCCCCGCCTTCTCCCCTAGGGCCCCGCCTTCTCCCCTAGGGCCCTGCCTTCTCCCCTAGGGCCCTGCCTTCTCCCCTAGGGCCCTGCCTTCTCTCCTAGGGCCCTGCCTTCTCCCCTAGGGCCCTGCCTTCTCTCCTAGGGCCCAGCCTTCTCCCCTTGGGCCCCGCCTTCTCCCCTAGGGCCCCGCCTTCTCCCCCAGGGCCCTGCCCTCTCCCCTAAGGCCCTGTTTTCTCACCTTCCTTTGACAGCAGAAGAATCAGAAGCTGCCAAATGTTTTGGAGGGGCCCCAAAATTATTATTATTTTTTGCCTTGGGGCCCCCAAAAGTCTCAGGACGGCTCTGTACCTGCATGCTCAGTGACTGGTGAAGCTTCTTTCTGATCTTCTGGTGATGACACCATTCTCTCGTCCCTATACTGTCTCTCTACACAGGAGAGCTTTGGAGAAATCTGCTTTTCCCTGCGCTACGTCCCCGCAGCGAAGAAACTGCGCGTGGGGATCCTGGAGGCCAGGAACCTGAAGAAGATGGACCTGGGGGGCATGGCAGGTGCGTGGAACACAGAGGACAGGTAGATTCTCCTGCCGTGTTGGGCAGGAGCTTCAGTGACCAAGACAGCTGAGCTGGCTGATGTTTCACAAGCAGTAGTGTGTGAGGCGGGGATGTATGTGTGCGTGGGTGTTCTGGAGAGAAACCTGAGATGGTGCGAACCTCTTCTGTCAGCAAACCATGAGTTGGGTTCTGTTCGTTTGATTTTCTTGTAGAAGTGGTGGCATCCCTTCTGCAGGATTCCAGATGCTGGAAAACTATGTGACGTGGCATGTAGAGACTGTGCTGGCCACACAGAGGTCCAAAACTACATGTAGTGACTACATTTGTGTATAAGGTGTATGTTGTATCAACGTTTCTGCTTCACTAACAGCATGTGAACCGGAATCCACGTAACCTCCTGACTGTTATCTTCACTTGGGCACTGAACAGATTCTCAAGGTTGTTAATCGCTGGTTGACCACAAATATACGATTGGTCTGAAGTCCCTTGTACATTACATAACATTTGTTTGGCAGACGCTTTTATCCAAAGCATACCAAAGGCCATTGGAACAACTAAAAAACACAGGTCCGATAAGGTAAACGTTGTTTTGCCCTCATCTCCTTTGTAGATCCCTATGTGAAAGTGCAGCTGATCCTGGGAAGGAAGAAGTGGAAGAAGAAGAAGACGTCAGTGAAGAAGAAAACGCTGAATCCCTACTTCAACGAAATGTTTTCCTTCGACGTGTCATTTGACCAGATTCAGGCAAGTGGGACTGTAGTGCTGTGATTCATGGTGATTATGATGATGATGAGGATGATGACGATGATGGCAGTGTTTCACAAGTCCCGCACACAAATGGGACTGAGCTGAAGTAATCAGGCCTGGCTTGAATATTTATTTGAGATGCTTGAAGTCTATCGATGCAGCTATAAAACATTTTTAAAAAAACTCTTGCAGACCCCTGAAAATTTTGAACAAAAATGTATCACTAACCAAAACTTACAATTCAAAGAAAGACTGAATTTCATCCTGAATAATTGTTAAAAATGGGTGTTAATTTGCTATCCTGCAATCTGCATGCATTTTAATGTATTTTCAGTCAACCAGTTACTACACTAAATGGCATTTTATGAGCCCATCTAAAGAGGTCAGAGAGTCAGTGATTAATTATGTGGCTCCCAAAAGGGCTTTGTGAGCTCATTCCACCTTTGAAGCACGGCGTAACGTGGGCTGTGGCGTGACCTCACAGATCTCTGCCTGCACGGTCAGCTGTGGCGTGTGGGCCCACGACAGATGACCGCAACGACCCATGGGAATGCTTGGGGCACGGGAACATGGCCCTGGGCGACATGCTCTGAACCCGCCGACCGTGCTCAGTGGCACACGCTGCTGTCGCGAGCAGGTGGTCGGCTCAGTCAGAGTCCATCACATCCCGCTCATCACAAAACCTTCTGAGCTCAGGAACTCCATCAATCGATCTTGGCTCAAACAGTCAAACCTTCTGAGCTTCAAACCCTGCTACCGTCCAACATCGCTGCTCATCGCACAAACCTTCTGAGAGCTCCTCAACGGCTAGACGTCTGTCCACATCCCGCTCATCAACAAAACCTTCTGAGCTCAACGTCCGTCCAATCCGCTCACAAAAACCTCTGAGCTCAGACCATCCCGTCACCATCCGCTCATCAACAAAACTTTCTGAGCTCAAACGCTTTGTCCACATCCCGCTCATCAGCAAAACCTTCTGAGCTCTCAAACGCTGCGTCCACATCCAGCTCATCAGCAAAACCTTCTGAGCTCAAACTCCCCCATCCGCATCCAACTCTAGCTCACCCTCACACAAACCTTCTGAGCTCAAACGCTCCGTCCACATCCTGCTCATCAACAAAACCTTCTGAGCTCTCAAACGCTGCGTCCACATCCCGCTCATCAACAAAACCTTCTGAGCTCAGACGCTCCGTCCACATCCCGCTCATCAACAAAACCTTCTGAGCTCAGACGCCCCGTCCACATCCGCTCATCACAAAATTTCTGAGCTCAGACGCTCCGTCCACATCCTGCTCATCCAAAATTTCTAGTAACGCTGTGTCACATGATCTCACAAAACTTTGAGCTTCAAACTGTTCCACATGCCTCAAGCAAAACTTGCATTTGTACATGTTTTCAGCATGTCATATTGTCAAATTTGTTTGGGGTATCAGTTGTTACACATGATAATTGAGCTTTCAAAGGTACCATGCCTACAATCTAGGTTTTTAGAGCTCAATACTAGGGTTGAGTTGCTTCTAGGTGGCTAGGAAAAAACGGTAAGTCTGAGGGTTGAGGAAGTTTACGGTTGGTTCAGCAGCTTGAAGAAGGGTAAGGACATGGGTTGTTATGATTTGAATGAACCAAAATTGTCTCTAGTAGCATGTGTACCTATGACCTATAAATATGTGAATAAATGCATATTTTTTAAGCAAAATTTTGTTTTTAAATGACCTCAAGCAATTATTTTCATTGTATGTGTATCATGATATTACTTGTTTTATCAATTTTAAATGGTATCATGATGCTTTCAATGGTACCAATGGCTCCAATTAGGGTTTAGGGCTCAAACTAGGGTTAGGGTTAGGGTTAGGAAAATGGTAAGTCTGAGGGTTGAGGTAAGTTTACGGTTGTGTTCAGCAGCTTGAAGAAAGGTAAGGACATGGGTATGTTAATGATTTTGAATGAACCAAAAATTTTCTCTAGTAGCATGTGTACCTATGACTATATAAAATGTGTAATAAATGCATATTTTTTAGAGAAAATATTTTTGTTTTTTAAATGACCTCAAACATATTATTTTTCATTTGTATGAATGTATCCATGATATTACCTTGTTTTCCATCAATTTTAAATGGGTTTTCTGATGTTTTCAAAGGTACCAATGGCTTCAATTAGGGTTTAGGGCTTAAACTAGGGTTAGGGTTAGGAAAACGGTAAGTCTGAGGGTTGAGGCAAGTTCACGGTTGTGTTCAGCAGCTTGAAGAAAGGTCAGGACATGGGTTGTTGATGATTTTGAATGAACCAAAAATTGTCTCTATAGTAGCATGTGTACCTATGACATACAATATGTGAAATAAATGCATATTTTTTAGAGAAAATTTTTGTTTTTTAAATGACCTCAAACATATATTTTTCATTTGTATGAATGTATCCATATGATATACCTTGTTTTCCTCAATTTTAAATGGTTTTCTGATGTTTTCAAAGGTACCAATGGCTTCAATTAGGGTTTAGGGCTAAACTAGGGTTAGGGTTAGGAAAACGGTAAGTCTGAGGGTTGAGGAAGTTTACGGTTGCGTTCAGCAGCTTGAAGAAAGGTAAGGACATGGGTTGTTGATGATTTTGAATGAACCCAAAAATTGTTCTACTAGTAGCATGTGTACCTATGACCTATACAATATGTGAAATAAATGCATATTTTTAGGAAAATATTTTTGTTTTTAAATGACCTCAAACATATTATTTTGCATTTGTTTGAATGTATCCATGATATATACCTGGTTTTCCATCAATTTTAAATGGGTTTTCTGATGTTTTCAAAGGTACCAGTGGCTTCAATTAGGGTTTAGGGCTCAAATTAGGGTTAGGGTTAGGAAAACGGTAAGTCTGAGGGTTGAGGAAAGTTTACGGTTGCGTTCAGCAGCTTGAAGAAAGGTAAGGACATGGGTTTGTTGATGATTTTGAATGAACAAAAATTGTCTCTATAGTAGCATGTGTACCTATGACCATACAATATGTGAAATAAATGCATATTTTTTAGGGAAAATATTTTTGTTTTTTAAATGACCTCAAACATATTATTTTGCATTTGTATGAATGCATCCATGATATATACCTTGTTTTCCATCAATTTTAAATGGGTTTTCTGATGTTTTCAAAGGTACCAATGGCTTCAATTAGGGTTTAGGGCTCAAACTAGGGTTAGGGTTAGGAAAACGGTAAGTCTGAGGGTTGAGGCAAGTTTACGGTTGCGTTCAGCAGCTTGAAGAAAGGTAAGGACATGGGTTTGTTGATGATTTTGAATGAACAAAAAATTGTCTCTATAGTAGCATGTGTACCTATGACCATACAATATGTGAAATAAATGCATATTTTTTATGGAAAATATTTTTGTTTTTTAAATGACCTCAAACATATTATTTTGCATTTGTATGAATGTATCCATGATATATACCTTGTTTTCCATCAATTTTAAATGGGTTTTCTGATGTTTTCAAAGGTACCAATGGCTTCAATTAGGGTTTAGGGCTCAAACTAGGGTTAGGGTTAGGGTTAGGGTTAGGAAAACGGTAAGTCTGAGGGTTGAGGCAAGTTTACGGTTGCGTTCAGCAGCTTGAAGAAAGGTAAGGACATGGGTTTGTTGATGATTTTGAATGAACAAAAAATTGTCTCTAGTAGCATGTGTACCTATGGCCATACAATATGTGAAATAAATGCATATTTTTTTAGGGAAAATATTTTTGTTTTTTAAATGACCTCAAACATATTATTTTTCATTTGTATGAATGCATCCATGATATATACCTTGTTTTCCATCAATTTTAAATGGGTTTTCTGATGTTTTCAAAGGTACCAATGGCTTCAATTAGGGTTTAGGGCTCAAACTAGGGTTAGGGTTAGGAAAACGGTAAGTCTGAGGATTGAGGCAAGTTTACGGTTGTGCTCAGCAGCTTGAAGAAAGGTAAGGATATGGGTTTGTTGATGATTTTGAATGAACAAAAATTGTCTCTATAGTAGCATGTGTACCTATGACCTTACAATATGTGAAATAAATGCATATGGTTTTAGGGAAAATATTTTTGTTTTTTAAATGACCTCAAACATATTATTTTTCATTTGTATGAATGCATCCATGATATATACCTTGTTTTCCATCAATTTTAAATGGGTTTTCTGATGTTTTCAAAGGTACCAATGGCTTCAATTAGGGTTTAGGGCTCAATCTAGGGTTAGGGTTAGGAAAACGGTAAGTCTGAGGATTGAGGCAAGTTTACGGTTGTGTTCAGCAGCTTGAAGAAAGGTAAGGACATGGGTTTGTTGATGATTTTGAATGAACAAAAAATTGTCTCTATAGTAGCATGTGTACCTATGACCTTACAATATGTGAAATAAATGCATATTTTTCATGGAAAACATTTTTGTTTTTTAAATCGGTTTTCTGATGCTAGAACATGGGTTTATTAACATTTTTCAATTAACCAAAATCTTTAGTATCATGTGTACGTACCTACCAGACCTGACTGAATGGTGTTTTCCTTGCTCGTACTATGCAGTCTCATTTAGAAATATGTTTGTTTTGTTGATATTTTGTTGAATACAGTTATTGAGTGTGGGGTAGGACTAAACGATTTAACTTTTTAAAAACATGTCATCGTCATGAATCAACTTCTTTTATAAGATTTTGCCAATTTCTGAGGTTATAATTTTGAACTGTACGCTGCAGGTTTTCTCTCCGTGATTCGCTGAAACTTGTTTGCAGATATTTCACCCAGCCAGTCAGTCAGTCTGTAATGATAAATGTCAATGAACCATTGCATTCGTACACAGTTTAGCTGCCTCTGTGGTGACATCACACCTGACGAATTTAAAAGTACACAGATTGAATTTAGCCATGTTCACCACTATTTTCCAATGCTGATAATTTATTATTATAATGAGATTTTCCAAATTCGGGAACAACATCCAATCAGCAAAATGGCTCGGCTTATTTGCGAAGTTGTTGGACACTAGTTGGACACTAGTTTCCGTGTCTCATTCATTGTAATTAACGCTGTTCTCTATCGCAGCAGTAGTAGCGGACGGAAGAACCGGTGGCTGAATTCAGAATCAACAGCGCGTGCATTGCACTGAGAAGGCTAGAATGGAATACTGGTGGCCATCATACAAGAACTCAAGACTGGGTCAGACTTCAAATTCCACATGCTAAAACACAATTAGGCAAAATCGCTTTTCAATTTTGTGCTCCTCGCACCTGGAATGAGTTACAATATGTTTTAAAATTTTCATTAAACGGTGCTAATAGGCATGGCTTTACAGATAGTAAAATTTGATTGGTTGTTTTTAAATTATTTATTGCTTGGAAAAATTTTATAAATATTTAATTTCTTATTTTACCGGGTTAGTCCCATTGAGGTAAATCTCTTTTACAAGACAGACCTGGACATGAAGGGCAACATATTTAGTTTCTGATGATACAACTCAAAAGCATACAAAAAGAACAAGGACACGCAGAATGTGCAAAAATACAATCAAGTGCAAAAAGCAATCAAATTACAGCTTAAACGTTTGCAATTTCAAACCGAATCTGTTTCCAGCTCCTTTACGATAAGTTTAAATTCACTGAGAGAACAGTTTTTATTTTCTTCCCCTTTATCTTTTGACCCTGTAACTCGGCACCATTACTGAAAATGGGGGGTGTCTTTCCCTCGATGTGTCACCGAGATCTAAATAAAGGTGTGGGGCAGTTTAAAGGTCGGTTTGCAGCCTCCTCTCTTTGAAACCCACGAGGCGCCGCTGGTTGCCATGTCACCGGTGTGCAGTAAATTGATTTTTCCGAGCAGCAGGCCCTGCTCGCTGGCTGTCAAAACAGCTAACCGCTTTGATCCTTTCAACGGCGTCACCCACACGCGCCAGGTCTCTCACGAGAAGCCTGCTGCCGGTGACCTCGCGTTGCAGTCACGATTCACACTACCCTTGCCGCCCCGCCCCACACTTCCCGTCATTCCTCATCAGTGTATTTGATTAACATCAAATGATGTCCTGGCAGTTGCTGACATCATTTGATGTTGCTGAGGTTTTGTTAAAGGACATTCAGATCCTTGTAGGGACGTGTTTAGTCGTGACATCAGAATGTGCACATATTACCAAGATAGGCTACCTGTTGAGGCTGTCCAGTTGGAGCACGCCGTTGACCAGGCAAATACTGGGGTTGCCCTCGGCAGTTCCTCAGTTCCCAAAAGAGCGAGCGGTGTAGCCTACCTGGGATGCCAAATGGACTGATGAAGCATGAGACAACGCGGAACACGGCCCGCGATTATTCACAAATACCCAAAGGTGAGCCGAACTAATCTAGGGTTGAGGAATAATTTAGCTGTGTTGTATGTGAGATACAATATTATGCAATATTACTACAGCTACTAAATAAAATATAAAATAATAAACAATATAACAATAATAATAATGATGATGATAATGAAATTAACATGCACTGACGCATGTATTTAGCGTGCTTGCATTATGTTGCAAGTTATCAATCATTCGAACTTGGGAAGGGTTATTGACAAAGATATGTTGCAAATATTAGAAGTGAAAACAGACTGACCTTTTGACAGAACTTTAAAACTCATAGCATGCGGAAGACTACAAGCACAGACTCGAGACAGCTTCGTGCAATCTTCCGACCCTTAAGACTACATTTACCAGCTCCCGCTTCTTGTCGCGCTACTGAGGTAATATGATTGTCCACGTGAGCTTCCCTCAGCTGGGTGCTGCATAGCGCGAGTGAATGGAGAACGGGTTTGTTTTAAAAATGCTATTTTCAGCCATTAGTACTTTATGGTGATTACTTGTTTAAGATAACTTACATGCTACAAAAGCGCTTTTAATTGTGAAGGGTAATATGGGCGCACAGTATTAAACGGGCAAACGCTGCAGTCTCAGTGGCTATGGGATGCTATACTTATAGAAAGATCCGCAGTGATGGGGAAAAAATGCATTTCACGTTCATGCGATGAGTAATAGCCTTTACTTCCTGCATTTGTATGGAAAATGTTTTCTGCATGTTTCATATAAGTGCCGTCAGTGTTTTATAAAGCGCTATATTTTAGTAGCTGTTCAGCTAAGCGTGATGAATCGGACTGAAATTCCATTGAACACAAATCTGTTCGTTTTTCCTCTGCTTGCAAAATTGCGTGGGTGTCCCATTTTTTTGTTACGTTGTTTTACATTTGTGACTGTGCATATGCCGCAAACCTCTCTGACGAATATGAAATCTTCAGTGATTTGTACGTGTTAAAAGCTACGTATGGGATATGGAAATGCATTTATTAATTACACGGGAACTGCCACCCCCCCTCCTTTCTTCCTAGATGGGCAGAAAATGGAATCCGTGGGAAAATGGAGAAATATTCTATAGCACATACGTTGGATAAGAAGTTGAGTCACATGAAGAACGGCAGGACAGGTAATTGTGATTTTTTTTGTGAGATGTGTTTGTGTTCATTTGACGTTCTGTTGGAAAATGTTATGTGCACCACCGCGTGTAACTGCTTATTTACTAAATTGCAAACTTTTACCTTCGGCCTGGAGTTTGCATTGCAAGATACTGTATCTACGGCATGTTTAATGCACATTAAACCGTAAATGTAGACCCAGATTGTTGTGAATGGTAGTTTGTTATTGTTATTTTTCTGTTTTGTTTTCTTAAAGGAATGATTGGAAAACATCTTCAAGGCACCTTCAAGTTTCACGATTATTTACGATCGGCGTTTCCTTCAGAATGTGCTGCAGGTAAGATGTTTTTCCCTCCCTCCGGTGAATTTAACTCTTTTTTTTTTTTTGTCAGAGCTATAACCGGGCCTCCAGGCTCTGTGGAAAAAATGTTCAATTTAAAGTATCAGAAACAAGAAAGGGCTCCGCGCGATTGGAACTGGCGCAACGTGAACAGATTTTACAGAGCAGGTGGCGCTAATGTTTACGGACATAGAAAAATAATCCAGTTTACATATGGACACACTATCTTATCTGTCCTAACAGTAACTCCCCTGCAAACATTGATATTTTTCTTTTTGTCTGGTTTATCTCTATTTAGCCTTTTGGCTCCACGGAGTCTTTGATGTTAATGTTTAACCGGACTGTATTCAATATGGCCCTGATTATGTTGCGCGAGCTGCGAACCCTCATAGTCTGTTATGCGACGTCATTGGTTGTGTGATGTTGCAGATTTGCCAGCATCTCGCCATATGTTATTCTGCTTACTGAGAGCAATATTCAGATAATCCAACTTTTTTTTTTCTTCTGGAATGTGTTAACTGAGGCTATAGGTCTAAACAGTGGAGTTGTATTTTATGTAACTTGGTTAAAAAGCCAAAGGGACCCAAAGTAAGTTTGTTTTCTTGCGTTAAGTCATAAGAAGTGTTAATTATGAGCTAATAAGGAAGCTTTAAAAATTCACTGTTCTGTTGATCCATTGACTTGATCTGACTTGAAACTGACTGACATGTTGGTCACCAGGCCGACCATTACATTACATTACAGCATTTGGCAGACGCTCTTATCCAGAGCGACGTACAACAACGTGTATAACCATAACCAGGAACAAGTATGACGAAACCCCTAGAGAGAAGTACCGGTCCAAGTGCAGGGAACAACCGCATAGTTCAACTTGGTCCCTGAAGGTTAAACCGATTAACACTAACAACGAGAACGGCAACAACGCAGTCTATGGAAAAAATACAAGCAGTAGCTAAGACAGTGACCAGAGGAGGATGGGTTTCCCCCTTGAGCCTGATTTCTTCCCATCTGCCACAGGGAGTTTTTCCTTGCCACTGTCGCCTTAGGCTTGCTCCTGTGGGGGTTTAGGCCAGGGTTGTCTGTAAAGCGTATTGTGACAACTGCTGTAGAATAAGCTGTACAAATAAAATTTGATTGATTGATTGATCTTGCAGGATACTGATTAATGGAAGGCATGAATTAATTGTGAAATGCATATTAAAACTGGAGGCGAGAACTATTCATTTAGAAGCTTCATGGAAAAGAATCCAAAATTCAAAGAGAAAAGCAAGGGGTCAGCAATTGAAATGGCAGATGTGAACGTTTGCTCTCAATAACACAGCCACAAAACAATCTTAAGTCTTAAGAAAAGTCACTCCCAGACACAGAACAAAACAAAATGGATGCCAGCTGTCCTTAGGCAGCCGGAGTGCGCTTTGGTGCTCCAGTGTCGCGGGTATTGTGGGTAACGCCTGCCTTAACCCTGATTGTAGTGTGTTAAGTATGCAGGTTTAGTTGAGCCGTATTTATATCACAAAACGTGTAAAACAGTAGGACAGGGGCAGCCAATTCTGTTCCTGCAGGGCCGGTGTCCCCAATGACACTGGCCAAATGGCTAAATAGCTGATCGCACTTATTGTGTACAGTTAGACCAGCATAAAATATTTAATGTTGGGACACAGTAACAGTCTTCAGCTAACGTATCATTTACTACATTTTTTGGGCTAATTTACTACGTGGAAACAGAAGTTGGCACGAAACCCAGAAACTGATCACCGTCCTTGCCCACCGCTGCAGTAGGGCAAAAATAATAAGAAAAAATATGTTGTGCGTAAGACGTGAATGTTGATAAGATTGTAATTATGAATATTAATTTTTTTTAAAACGCTGTTGTGCCATGTTGGTTTACCTTGTGCTCTGTGTTGAACATACAGCTGTGTGCTGACATGGAACCCTGTACAGAAGACAATGAACAGACACAGTTAAACGAAGGTAAACATCGTCGAAGGCCCTAACCGATCCGGGTCCGAACCGAGTAAATTTGGAGCCCCAGTTTTGTCAAGACCGCCGGTCCTTGTACCCTTTCTGTGTAACCGTAACCCGTTATAGTTATCGCCTCAGGGTTGTTTAAGTACTTCAAGAGCGATGGCCAGGAGAAGGAAGGCTCAGCATAAAATTTGCAGCTAGCTGCTAATGAATCTCCCGCTCTTTTGTTGCGCTCCTCGCGTTGGCGGTGTTGAGTGGCGCTCGTGCGCTTAATTGGGCGGCCTGATCGCTGCTGTTTTTCCACCCTTGAGGACCGTCATTTGTGTCGCTGCTCAGACAGGAGCTGATTAAGCGAACCTGTGTCAGGCTCCTTTTGATGTTGTTTCTGGGTCATGTAAGGCTCCATTAAGATGGGTAGAAGGTGTTTTGTGGCCCCTGTAAGGCTGCATTATCATGGGGCTTCAAGGTGTTTTTAGTCCCTTGTAAGGCACCATAAACACCGTGAGAGCCCTGTGTTATGGAGCCCCTGTAAGACACCATTTACATAGGTCCCCTGTTAGGCTGCTTTAAAATGGGGCCTCAAGGTGTTTTGGGGGCCCTGTTAGGCTGCATTAACATGGGGGCTCATGGTGTTTTGGGTCCCCTGTAAGGCTGCTTTAACATGGAGCCTCAAGGTGTTTTGAAGCCCCTGTAAGGCTGCCGTAACACTGGGCTCTCATGGTGTTTTGTGGCCCCTGTAAGGCTCCATTATCATGGGGCTCTCAAGGTGTTTTGGAGCCCCCGTAAGGCTGCCGTAACACTGGGCTCTCATGGTGTTTTGGGGCCCTTTGCAGGTTCCTGTCCAGACCTGATGATGAGTAGGAACGAGCAGCTGGAAGCCCGGCGGGTGGCCATGGCGCTGACCCCCCAGCTGCCCCCCCGGATGCACCGGCCCCTCTGCCTGTCCATCTCCTCCGACAGCAACGGCCGCTTCAAAGCCCTGGAGACGCAGGAGTGGAAGAACAACCTGAAAGCTCAGGTGGGTCGCCCGCGCTCCCCTGGGGACTCCGGCCTGGGTGTCATCGATTGTGGCGTTTTATGGTTTTTTAAGTGGGGTAAACGTGTGACAAAAACTAACACCACACTAAATGTGAAGAGTTATTGGGCCCAGTTTGACAAACAATAGATTAATCCACTCCTAGACTAAATTCAGTTTTGAATGTGTGTGCGTGTGCATGTGTATATGCCTGTGTTCATATCTGTGTGTCTGTGTGTATGTATATATGCCTGTATTCATACCTGTTCCTCAGTATGTGTGTGTGTGTGCTTGTGTATATGCCTGTGTTCATACCTGTGTGTGTGTGTGTATCCTCATGTTTATACCTGTGTGTGTGTGTGTGTGTGTGTGTGTGTGTGTGTATACCCTCATGATTATACCTGTGCCTGTGTGTGTGTGTGTATATATATCCTCATGTTTATACCTGTATCTGTGTGCGTGCGTGTGTGCGTGCATATGTTCATACCTGTGTGCATGTGAATATGCCTGTATTCATACCTGTGCCTGTGTGTGTAGATGGAGCAGGCCCACAGCGCCGGGGCAGCCAGCAGCACCGGGTCCCTGGAGCGCGCCTCCCTCTTCTGCGCCTCCGTCGGCTCCACCCCCGCCTCCAGCTCGGGGGGCCTCCCCAGCCCCGTGGAGCCCCTCACCAAGAGCCGCTCCTCCAGCCGCTTCGCCCTCTTCTCGCCCCCCTGGAACAGCAGCTCCGAGTCCGACTCCAACCCGCCGTCCCGCTCCGGCTCCAAGAAGCTGCGCAAGTACACCCGCAGGGGCGGGGCCGGGGGCGGGGCCTCCGCCAAGGGGGAGGAGCCTCCGGACGCCAAGCCCGCCCCGCAGGCCGAGCACTTCCACTACGCGGAGCCCTTCATCTCCAAGGTGACGGACTACATCTACGTGGGCAACCTGAACGCGGCGTACAGCGGGCGCACGCTGTGCCGCAACAACATCGACAGCATCGTGGACATGAGCAGCCTGCCGGGCGAGAGCGGCCTGCGGCTGATCCCCTGCACCTGCTCGCGCGGCGCCCGCCACACCTGGTCCCGCCTGAAGGTGGACATCGGCGACCTGTCGGACTCCGGCCAGCGCTGCTTCCAGGACATCAACGAGTGCATCGACGCGTCGGCGGGCAAGCGCAAGCGCGTGCTGGTGCACTGCCGCGACGGCCACTCGCTGGCGCCCACCTGCGTCATCCAGTACCTGATGGTGCGCCAGAACATGCGGCTGCTGGCGGCCTACGAGCTGCTGCGCTCCCGCTACCCGCTCAACATCGAGGAGGGCCACCAGGACGTGCTGGTCGGCCTGGAGAGGGCGCTGCGGCCCGGCGCCGACGTGGACCCCGAGTGCTTCAAGGTGGCAATCTCCCGCAGGGTGGCCTGGACCTAGTCCTGACCCTAACCCCCACCTCTCCCCCTTACTGTAGCCCCCTGGGCCCACGGTGTGCAGTGCTCTCATTTTTGTTTTTTTTTCCACCAGGAAAAACTGGAGGCTTGCTGTATTTTTATTTTGTTTTTTTTAAAAGTTCTTGTCGAGTACATGCTTGCAGGTTTATCTCCGGTCCTGGAAGGCTGTGGTGGCTGATTTCTGTTCTCAGTGTGTTTCGGTGCAGCGGTGTCTGCTTGTTACTGTCCACTGCAAACACTTGGTCTTCAGGGCAGAAATTGGCTGCTGGAAACCTCCAACCTGCAGCTAAACCGGCAGACACAGCGCCCCCTCCAGGACTGGAGTTAAACCTGCAGGCACTGGGGCCCTCCAGGACTGGAGTTAAACCTGCAGGCACTGCGGCCCTCCAGGACTGGAGTTAAACCTGCAGCACTGCGCTCTCCAGGACTGGAGTTAACCTGCAGCACGCGGCTCTCCAGGACTGGAGTTAAACCTGCAGGCACTGCGGCCCTCCAGGACTGGAGTTAACTGCAGGCACTGGGCCTCCAGACTGGAGTTAAACCTGCAGGCACTGCGGCCCTCCAGGACTGGAGTTAAACCTGCAGACACTGCGGCCCTCCAGGACTGGAGTTAAACCTGCAGACACTGCGGCCCTCCAGGACTGGAGTTAAACCTGCAGACACTGCGGCCCTCCAGGACTGGAGTTAAACCTGCAGACACTGCGGCCCTCCAGGACAGGAGTTAAACCTGAATTAACCTTTCAGCTGGTGGACTGAATCAAATCACAGCTGCAGGTTTTGTGTCTTTCCAGTTTAATGCCATCCTGTTTAAATTAACTGGTTGAAAAAAACGAAAGCAGGACTCTCAGCTCAGCTGCTCAACGTGGCAAGTTTTCCTCATTTTTTTTTCGTGTGGTTCACTAACGGGCAGGTACGCCCCTTTTGCCAACCTTTGGATTTTGGGACCGACCTTCATGGCCCCTGTGGCTCCACGGAGTCCTCCTCCCCTTTCCGTAACCACTGAAGTTCAGAGCCCTTTCTTTCAGCGGCGTTTCCGGGGAGATCTCAGGTGATCCGATGATGTCATTGAGTCACGGCCGGGGGGCTGGCCGTGCGAGGAGTGGAGCGGGTTCTGCGTCGGGTTCTGGTCGTGCGAGGAGTGGACCCGGTTCTGCTTTCGGGCTTTGAGGATTCCGGTTCTGTGTCGGGTTCCGAGGGTTCTGGTCGTGCGAGGAGTGGACCCGGTTCTGCTTTCGGGCTTTGAGGATTCCGGTTCTGCGTTGGGTTCTGAGCCTTCTGGTCGTGCGAGGAGTGGAGCGGGTTCTGCGTCGGGTTCGAGGGTTCTGGTCGTGCGAGGAGTGGACCCGGTTCTGCAGAGTGGACCTGGTTCTGCATTGGGTTATGAGTGGCGTTCGCACGGCACCCACATCACTGGCCCGGAGCTCAAACTGGTCTCTGTTGCTTTCACGTTGATCTGCATCCACAGGGAGGCTGGACTCCAGCACAGATCAAGAGCAAAGCGATTTAAAAGCTGTCGTTTTTAAAATGTTTGACTAGGCCTCAGACAACCCCTCTACCCCTCCCTCAGCCCCTCCCCCCCCAGACCACACCTGCTTGGGGACAGACCAGGAGGAGAGAGGAGTATTTTAAAAACTGGAACGGTTCACGTTTTCTCACTCTTGACTCTTGGATGAGATGCGGCACCGAAGCCGATCTGTGGGAGCGAAGGGCGTTTGGGATGGTGTGACTGGCGGGGAGAGGATCTTCCAGAGGGTGTGGAATCTGAATCTGACCGTAACATTTAAAAGTGTTTCTGAAATTACATTCTGCCAAAACGGTCTGCTGGTCTGAGTTTGCGTTTTAGCCTTGCAGCCTGTGAGGCGTGATGAGCTGGGATATTTTAGCACGGCGCTAACACCATCACAGCCCGCGTCTTAGTGAAGGAAATGAGTCTGCAGGTCTTCTGCTGGTTGATCAGTCCACTATCTCAGAAACGCACATCTCCTCCTTCAGCTCCTGCCTGCTGTCTCAGCCAAAAGGAACTTGAACAGGGTAATGTCCTCTGTGAGGAAACTGTTGTCCCGGACCTATTATTATTTTTATTTTTAAATGCCATTTGGGGGGGGTGGGGGGGGGCGGAATTACTGCAACAAAAAACAACGCTTTGGTGCTTTTGGAAAAGGTGGCCGCTTGATTCTGCTTTTCTGTGCACAGGTGTCTGTGTGAGAGACATATCAGTAGAAGATTAGTAGGACCCAGTTGGGATTTCAGTTGTGACAGGGGGAGAATATTGCACTGATTATGTAAAAATGCACGTGCAGGCTGCACCTGCTAGCGTCAGGAGGACCCTGCAGTTTGCTGGGAGAATCTTGGCGAGCTGAAGAATTCCAAAGCCAGGCTTCCATCGGTTGCATGGCAACGTTCAGCTGTTAGTTCCTTGTTGTTGTGATGTCATAATGCTACTATGACGCACATAGATACAAGGCTTGGGCCACACACAGAACGCACTCTGGTGATGAAATTGTGAACTTAGTATTTGTAATATTTTTTTTATTTTTTATTTTTTTGTTTCAGTTATTACTTTATGGTTTTGTTTCTGGTTTACAGCCGACAAGCTCCGCGGCTTGACGCTGTAACTGTGCACCTTGTTTGAAATATTCCTGCGTGATTGTGCCGTGAAACTCGCATATACTCTGTATACTCTTATTGGACTCTTTGAATAATGGAGTTTTATTGTAGTTGTAGGCCGAAAACCAGCCCTGTACATTGAACACATCGAACACATCGTGGCAGAAGTCATTTGCGATTTGACATGGTTTGTGTGTTGTCCAGCTTTGTATCCCACAGGTCGGGTGGGATACAGTGTTATCAGTGCTGAGTGTAGTGGTGATCTGTGCCAGCCATTCGTAATACAGAATCAGACGTTCCTCAAATCTCACTCTCGTAATATTTACCCGACTAGTGCGTAACAATGACTATTTTTTAGATCTTTTATTAAGTGGCAGCTGTAGTTGATGTACATTTGAATTTTAAAACTGAATATTTTCTTGTTTGGCAGGTTGTTGTTCCAGAACTTTTTGACTCTCAGGCGATCTCTTGTTGACCCCACAATATTTTGAATGAATTGGAAAGCGTATCGCAAAGTATGCAATGTTTTTTTTTTTTTTCTCTCTCTCCCTTGTGCCATGTGTTTAAAGTCATATGTATTTGTATATGGATTTGCAAATATTAAAATGATCATGTTGAGATGGTGCATAATTTTGGCTCGTATCTGGCTCATTAATACAGTTGTCTGTATGACTGGTTATGTGGAATTTATTTTAATTAAATTAAGTCCGGCACAAAACTATGTATCTATATATATCAAGTATATCAACAAGACACTGAGACTAGCAAAATAAAAATGAAGTAACTGAAGTATTTGGCCTTTCAAAATGGCACAACTTTGCCCAAAATCTGACCAAAATCAATACTCAGTTTAAACACCTGCACTCATCTCCCACACATACAAATTGTACTGGAACAGGATATGATGTACATCCTTAATTGTAATAGAACAGGATATGATGTACATCCTTAATTGTAATAGAACAGGATATAATGTACATCCTTAATTGTACTAGAACAGGATATGATGTCACAATTCCGGTGCGATGGTGCGAAAAAGTGAAAATAAATACTCAGGAGCTTCACAGCCGGAGGCCCCTTGGCCTTGCATGCGGAGGTGGCCGAACTCTGCACCTGGAAAACATCTCTCCTGGTGAGTATTTTACTACTCGCGTTTGAATGTTCATTAAACTCATTGCCCAGTCATGATTTCACTTTCACTCCGTTGTCATCAGACCTGCTGAATTATTGTCCCGGTGATATCGGCGTGCATCGGCTGTGGTTGAAGCTTGCTGGAACCTGCAGTTCGGCCAGGTGACTTTCAAAGGTACGCTCCCCCCCCCCCCCACCCGCTCGTCGCCGACACTCCCTCGCATATCGTACCCGAGAGGCTAACCATGGCAGGGCAGCAGAGCGACATTTTCAGTGCTGTGGATGAAGCCATTTTGCGACGGACTGAAAATAGGGCCCGCTCACTTCCTCATCTTCCATACCCCTGGTGGGTTCTGAGCCCAGCTGTGATTGGCTGTAAGAGGATGGACGTCAACCTGGCTCCCTATTGGCAGAGCACTTTCTTTCCTTTTCAGTACTTGTCCGAGAACTTGACCTGAGCTCAGATTGTTGAAAAATTTTTTTTTTTTTTGTCTCTCCCCTCCCCCCCCAGGCTCTTTGTGGGATGTTGCTGTGGTTACGCTGTGTTGGGGCCCAGTGCTGCCCAAAGAGGAGCTCTTCTAAAAATGGTTTCCTCCTCCCTTCCAGGGAGCCCCTTCCCTGGTTCCCCGCAGTCCCCTGGGGGGGGAACCCAACCCTGGTGTGTGAGGCTGGGGCGTCGCCCTGAGATTCCCCCCGCAGCGCTGCCGCCTCTGCCCTGGGTTTTTCAGATGTTTCCGGACCCAGAGTGAGTGGAAATGGACCAAATTAGACCACCTGACACTTCAAACTCTGTCTGCTTGTGTCTCCCTTACCTCCCTTCTGCTGTATCCCGGCTTGTGTCAAACTATCCCTCTCTCCATTGTCTAAATTTCCCTCCCTCTCTTTCACTTCACTCTTTCTCTCTCCCTGTCACCCTCTTATTATCTGTCCAGTCTTAATCTACCCTCCGCTGACCCCCTCCCCGCCCCCCCCACTGTCAGAACAAGAGGGACCTTCACCACCTCTGGCTAAAAAGGATGCTGTCTACCTAATTAATAGGGTAAGAATAATCTTATTGGAGGGGGTTATTTATAATGGAATGAGCTGGGATGGGGGGGGTGATTTGGGGAGGGGGCAGGGGGCAGGGGGCTGTAGATAGGGTTTCGGGTGTTCCCCCAGTCCATTGGCCTGGAGAAGAGCCCACTCCCATAAACAGCATTACTGCACTTCCACGTTCCTCTGAGACCGCAATATAAACCAAACAATCCTGTGGACTCACTGACCAGCCAGCCCGCCCCAGCCCTCAGTCCCCTGATCCACAGCTTCTCTTACAGGTGAGATACGATGCACTCCCCGGAGCTCCGTAGCTGTTTTCTGTCACTGCTCTCTCGGTTGCTGCTCTCTCTCTCACTGCTCTCCCTGTAGCTCTGTAACCCCGCTTTCTGTAGCTATTCTCTTTGTGGCTGCTCTCTCTTTGTGGCTGCTATCTCTCTCTCTCTAGCTGTTCTCTCTGTAGCTCTGTTCTCTCTGTCACTGCTCTCTCTGTAGCTGCTCTTCAGCTGCTCTCTCTGCTGCTGCTCTCTCTAGCTGCTCTCTCTTTACCTGTTCTCTCTCTAGCTGCTCTCTCTGTAGCTCTGCTCTCTCTTTCACTGCTCTCTGTGTAGCTGCTCCCTCTTTCTGTAGCCCCACTGTCTGCTCTGTTTCTGCCTCGCTGGGGGGGGGGGGATTTTATGGTTTAACACACCTGGAAAAGGGGGCCTGTCACCATGGTTAAACTGATGCATGTGTGTGGCTGGCATTGTGACCAACTGAGTTTCTGGTGCTGAAGATAAGCAACGTGTGGAGTCACTGTTTTAAGGGACAAGGAAGCTAGAGGGTCTGATCCACAGATCATGTCTGAAGTGTTATATCTGTCATGACCAGTCTGATGATTTCAATTATTTGTGCTATAATATTGCTGGTTAATAAAATGTAAATATTAACATTTGAATGTAAATGAAGGTTCGATTTGAAAAATCTAATGCTAGTTAAATTAAGGCAACAGTTGAAAGTATGCATGTGATGTAAATGAGGAACGTATATCTTGTGCTTGTGGGTCTGTAGTTACTTTACATGATCGAGGTGTCTTAGTGTAATTTACATTATGATGGTATGGCATGACTTGGATGGATTTCCTTGTCTCAAAAGCAATGTGCCTGTGTTCATCTTTGAGTTACATGTAATGGTTATTAATGTTATTTTCAAGCTGAGAGCTCACCTGAAATCTCCTGAACTTGTTGTGGGGTTGGGGGGGGGAGGCAGGAGGCAGGAGGCAGGAGGCAGGAGGCAGGAGGCAGGAGGCAGGAGGCAGGAGGCAGGAGGCAGGAGGAGAGAGGCTGGGTGGGAAGGGGGTTTTGTGCAGGCATGTATGCCGCTGGTATTTTCGGGTCGAGAAGTGATCAGTGCAGGTTACCCCGTGTTAACGCCACTGTCAACAAGAGGCTGTTTTTTTATTTTGAGGTTTTGTTTTAAAAGAGACCCTAATTAAATCTACCACTCAGTTAATTTAACATCATATTTTAGGCCGTGGAAACGTTTCCTGTTATTAAACCTGTGATGAGGTTGTCTGCTCCTCTCTTTCTCTGTAAAGCGCTGTGTGGTCATGAAAGCCTTCATTTGCGTTGTTTCATTAATCATTACGGCTTATTCTGTGACTGATGTTTTGGGTAGAGACTGATATTCCCGGCTGGCTGGAAGCAGCAGAGCAGTAACCTCAAGGGAGCGTTAATCCCAAAGGGGATATGGATGAAACCCAATATTTCATTACGTGGTGATGGAACTAATGATGTTTATCTTTGATAACTGGAGTGATTTACGGGCTTCATCGCTAAGATCTGGAGGTTTTATCTGCTTCTGCTCAGTTCTACATTTGCTTAACATTTATTCAGGTGGTTTCTGGGATTCCCTTCATTAGTCATTTCCTTTTGGCTTCAGCTCAATTCAGTTTTATTGAGTATGTGGCTGTATCGCAAAAAGTATGCAATGTGAGTGTGAATCTAGAGAAAGCAGGAAGTCTATGCTCACGCGCAGATTTAGTTTTGGGAAAGTGACGCGCAAGTTGTTCCAGAGATGTGGCGTGGTCTTGGACAGCTCAAGAAAGTTCAAGAAAGTGGGCTGGGCACTGTCCTTTGCGGCATCCGTTTTTTTTTTTTTTTTTTTTTTTTTGCCAATCTCCCGGGAGGCAAGCCTATCATAACTGTGATACCCGACTGGCAACTGGCACAGAGCATCCTGACCAAATTTAGACACGACGCCTTGGCGCTTTAGCTAAATTGCCCGAGCTGTGGATAATATTTCCCCTCTACGGTACAATTAGTCTCAAGTGCATTTCCATGTGGACTCCGCTAATGACAGCCCGTAAATGTGAGAATTCCCGATTGCAAAATGGAATGTTTTGTAGATAGCCAATCGGGGGCCCTGTTTCGCCAGCGCTAAATATCGGTCTTAGTGCATGGCAGCTTCTTTTATAAATGGAGCTGAAAGGTTTATTGCAGAAGTGAAGTAAATGCGCACTGTTCGTCTCTCTCCTCAGGGTGTGAAACAAACGGACTGCCAAGATGTCGGAGTAAGTACGCTGCTTGCATTGTTCGCTGTCGATGTAGTAACTGCTATTGCTACAATACTGGCTAGTAATTAGGCTGGGGGGCATTTTGTTATGTGTTCCCTTATTGGTGTGAATTAATGCAGCATTTATCCAAAAGACTAACATTTAGAGAATAACATTTCCAACCTCTTGTGTACCTATTTATGTCTAAAAGTAACTGGGCCTCATTCACAAAAGTTTTCTTAAATTGTTCTTACTTTTCTTATTAGAAGTGTTCCTGCGAAAAAACAATATGAGATTTATGACACACGTGCAGAGCTTTGTTTTTGTAGATATCCCAGGTGTATGAGACGATGAAAAGGGTTGCCCTTTAAAAAAAAAAAAAATCTATAATGTTACCTTGGTAAACAATGCATCATCTAGAATATGCACAGATGAGGATAATTTCAGTATTTCAGCTTTTGGACAGTATGTGACTTAAAACAAACCTATTTAACTGTGATAACCCAATGAAATCGCCTGTCTATCTGTGACCCAAACAGGAAGAAGATGTCAACGAGTCGTAAGCACAATCTGAAGGTAAAGACGTGCGGGAGAGCTTATTCATGATGTCAACACTGCAAATCTGTCCCAGTAGTAGAATCCAAATCTGCAGGAGGACGTGTCTGAGCAACTATTAGTGCGCAAAGACAAAAAACAAAAGGGGCTTTCCCTGGAATGGCTGGGCTGAAATGATTTGGAATGTAGTGCAGCCATGCCAATGTTCTCTTTATTACATTAGCCTTGATTAAGGTTATGATGATGATGATGATGGTTCACTCAAACGTTTTCGCCCTGTTCCCCCAGAGCTTGATGCTCTCGATTGCGAAGGGTCTGTTGGAGGTGGAGGAGAGGGAGCAGGAGGAGGAGAGGGTGAGGTACATGGCGGAGAACTGTCCCCCGCTCTCTCTGCCTCACAGCACACAGGAATTACAGGTACGCAGTCGCTCCATTCAAATTTATTTATTTATTTATTTATTTATTTATTTATTATTATTATTTTTTTATTTTTATTTTTTTTAATTAATTTTTTGCAGGATCAACATTTTTAAAGCAGCAAACAAACTTGAACTTTAGGGAAATTGACTTACGAAGCATTTATCACAGACGTATCAACCAAAGAAGAATAACATCAAGTAATGATGTTAAGTAATAAAGGAGTGGTGCATTTAAAAAAGTAGATAAAGGAGGGAGGGAACCATCCACTCATTTTATTAGGTGCTTCGTTTTCATTCCTCTGGGCTCCAGGACGTCCTGTGGGCAGCGTAATTTCACACACACCAGTGAAAATAAAGACCCAGTCCTGTGTACCATCACCTGACCATGTGTCTAACAAACACCCGTGTTCCCCCCAAAAACCTTCCTCTTCAGGAATACTGCAAGAAACTCCACCACCAGATCGATACGATCGATGAGGAGCGATACGACCTGGAAACGAAAATGAACAAGTGTGCCAAAGAGGTAGGGACCGTCCCGGGTTCCTTAACTTCCTGTTTGTCTTCTGTTAGGCTCACGGGAGCAGTTTTTTTAGGATTCCTCACCTCCTGGGCTAGGTCAGTGATGTTCCCGTGTCCCTCCTCTTCTTCCTGCCGGCCAGATCGAGGACATGAAGTTTAAAGTGATCGACCTGAAGGGCAAGTTCAAGAAGCCGGCCCTGAGGAGGGTGCGCATGTCTGCCGACGCCATGCTCAAGGCCCTGCTGGGCTCCAAGCACAAGGTCAACATGGACCTGAGAGCCAACCTGAAGCAAGTGAAGAAGGAGGTCAAGGAGGAGGTGGGTGCCTTCTGCTGGTGACTGGGGAGTACTGCGACGCAGAATCGCACATGGTTATGAAAACCGAGATGTCTCATTGGCTGCTGTTGTATGTTGCCACGATACGCCCGCAGGGCCGCCTTATTGGTGCAGGGAAGGTCCATGTCTAAGCAAATGGACATGTCTTTAGAACTTCAGATTAAAATCTACTATAATTTTCTTAATTCCCAACCAATGTTCGTGAAATTTGTCTTAATGCAGGAAATTTCTGCTTAACACAGGTTACTTGATTTTCACATATCACAGAACAGCTGTAAAACACCTATTATACATGAAATGTCCGTAGTTTACAATATTAGCCACGATTTGTGTGATTTCAAACAGTTTTTTTTTTTTTAGTTCGTTCTGGAAACTTTGTACTTACAGTTCCTTCTTGCCATCTGTTCACCGTCTGCTTGCAGGACAAGGAAATGCGCGACGTTGGCGACTGGCGCAAGAACGTGGAGGACAAGGCCGGCATGGACGGCAGGAAGAAGATGTTCGAGACAGAGGCGGCTCAGTAGTGGCTTCTGCTACCTTGGCTGCTTGGCGCTTTCCTGAGTTGCGCTCGGTTTGGTCGATTCGCGCTTTTGTCCGATTTTGGGCCTTTTTAGTCTTAACGAACATTCTCCTGGGTTATTTACACAGATTGGCGATGCTCGGTTGTTTGGTGTGTTGAGGTTGGGACAGGCAGAGGTTGGTTTAGTATCTGTAGCCATTTTAGGTTTTTCACCTTTTCCCGCCTCTGCCCATTTTTTCAACCTTTGATTTGAAACCTGTTGCATTTGCCTGCCGCTTTAAAAATGGTTTCACTCAAGTGGGGAAATATATTTTGCTGAGAAGTATATTTCATGTAATTTGCAGCATGTGTAAATAAATGATTTGAAGGATACTTATGTTTTATTGATTTATTTATTTATAATAGAAACCAAATGGAAATATTATACTGTGCAAGACGCTGCCCTTTGGATGTGACGTTTAATCTGGGGTCCTGACTCACCCTGGTCATTAAAGATCCCACAGCTCTTTTTGAAAGCAAAGGGGTAAACTGGCTCTCTATATCTGCCACGTGCCACCTGTTATCTGATTGGCTGCCCAGTGCCCACCTAATCACCCCATGTTATCTGATTGGCTGCCCATTGCCCGTTTAATCACCCACTGCTATGTGATTGGCTGCCCAGTGCCCACCTAATCACCCCATGTTATCTGATTGGCTGCCCATTGCCCGTTTAATCACCCACTGCTATCTGATTGGCTGCCCAGTGCCAACCTAATCACATCCTGTTGTCTGATTGGATGAATTATCCTGTGCATTCCCCTCCCACTTCGATCCCCCAGGTCATCACTGCAAAAGAGAACCATGTTCTCATTTTACCTACTTGAGTAAATGAAATAAATTCCAAATGAAAAACCTGAAGGCCTCAGGTCATGTTGTAGTGTAAGATCTTTAGCTAATGGTCTCTCCCCATCTTACCTCCCTTCCTACAACAGTTTAAGGTACCGTGTTGTGTTTTTTAAACTGTTTCTGCTTACCTATCAGTTTATGCATGGATATCTATGCTTGTATGCATATCTCAGTCTGTGTATATATTTAATTATATGCATATCAGTCTGTGTGTTGCACCTACATTGCATGTTGTATGTGTTGCATATAGTTATTCTGCAGGTTTTGACATTCTGAATTTTTCATTTAAGGAAGTCCCTTAACGTGAGCTTCAAATGAGTTTTTCAGATTAGAAGTCTTTTTTGAGGGTATTTTTATACAGAGAAAAAGGCAGGGTGGTTCCTGGGACACACAGAAGAGGTGGTAGGTTCTGTTTACAGGTTACCCATAATGCTCTTCCTGAAGACGGTGATGCCTGCCTTGGGGGTCTCCATGAAAACCTGGGGTGAAAGGACAGGGATGCAGAGTCCGAAAGTGCTCCTTCATCAAGAAGGCAAAGTCTCCCGACTCTCTGCGTCTGAAGTAAGTCACATCTTTAACAATGGATGCTACTTTAGTACAGCTGAAGAAAATTCTGTTAAATTCTTGAATGCAGTGGATTGGCTCGCACACGGGCAATGCACTCTTCGGGCATATCCCCAACAGTACTGCTGAGGATTAAATGTTTTGCAAACGTTAATGCATGTACAAGCCAAGTCAGTGTGATCTGGGTTTATTTAACTATCTTAAATTTGAATTATTTTGGACAATTATTTTATTAGCGATAGGTCCTAAAAACATACAACTGCGGCATTTGACAGGACATGCCTTACAGCCTTTTGAAATATTCGTATTTTGAGCACATTTCCATTTTCCAGCACTTTTCTGAAACGATTGAATTCTCTGAATTCAAGGAACTGTCAGTGTGAGCACAGATTCCTAGAAATGAACAAAGTTGTGCTGAGAACTAGTCCATGGGGAGTTAATTACTCCATGTATAAGTTTTAACTTTGACATAAAAGCTTTGTCATTTTATCATCATTTTATCTGAATGTTTGTAAGTGTAAAAAAAAATTTTTATTTATTTATTTTTTTAAACAGAATTATTTCCCTCTGCGATGAGATGAGGAAGTGAAATGTCTCCTCTCTGGACCCGGAGACCGTTGCTGTTCACCACCTTTCAGAAACTGCAGTGAGTGCTTGCGTATTACCGAGAGAAATCATTTGGGGGTGAAGAAAACAGTTTGAAGCAGTGCAACAAAATCATTTTATCAAACACTGCAAATTAGCTGGCAAAACTCAGTACTGCTCGATTATCATATCTAAGCAAGGCCCTTGAAGCAAAAGCATTTTTAGACTGAGAATAGATGCCCATCCTCCTCCTTATGTATTTACTTGCAGTCCATTTACTTTATTGAGATGGGGGGGAAAGTAGAGAGGACTACAGGTAGAGGTAGAATCAAAGTACAGAGAGGGTTACAGGTAGAGATGGGATAACAGTACAGAGAGGACTACAGGTAGAGATGGGATCACAGTACAGAGAGGGTTACAGATAGAGATGGGATCACAGTACAGAGAGGGTTACAGATAGAGATGGGATCACAGCACAGAGAGGGTTACAGATAGAGATGGGATCACAGTACAGAGAGGGTTGCAGATAGAGATGGGATCACAGTACAGAGAGGGTTACAGATAGAGATGGGATCACAGTGCAGAGAGGGTCACAGATAGAGATGGGATCACAGTACAGAGAGGGTCACAGATAGAGATGGGATCACAGTACAGAGAGGGTCACAGATAGAGATGGGATCACAGTGCAGAGAGGGTCACAGATAGAGATGGGATCACAGTGCAGAGAGGGTCACAGATAGAGATGGGATCACAGTGCAGAGAGGGTCACAGATAGAGATGGGATCACAGTGCAGAGAGGGTCACAGATAGAGATGGGATCACAGTGCAGAGAGGGTCACAGATAGAGATGGGATCACAGTGTTGAAAGTACCCTGGCGGGGGATCAAACCCCCCCCCCCCCCCCCCCAACCCGGCCGCACCTCTGGATTCGCATACAGATCGAGAGTCAGCTGCTGTTCAGATTGCAGGCTGTTGACTGCGAGCCGCGTCACGTGGTCTGCCAGCAAGCGCATTTCAAAGGAGGAGGCGGACATCTTGGCCGCTGAATGAATAAGTAAATGCCTGAGTAGATAATAAGAATGCCGATCTTGAAGGACGCGTTATTTATAATGGGCGAGAAGGACGGTACCGTATTTCATGACCTTGGTGCGCAGTTGGTCCGGGCGGTAATCCTCTGCCATATAGAGGCGGTGGGGATTTGCGGCCGCGTCGGGCCGAATGCAATAAATACCTCCTTAGCGTTAGCGCCGCTGTCGAATCGGCAGTGTCTGCCCTTCCCCTGCATCGATCCTGTCGCTCTCCTCCTCCTCCTCCTCCTCCTCCTCTTCCTCTTAAAGGTGAGAAATGTTGCTTTCCGCGGCTCTGGCCGCTATCTGCTCAGCCTCTCTAACTGACCGTAACGGGAGGAGCATCACTAGAATCCTTGGTCAACTGGCCCTCTAAAAAAAAAAAAAAAGTGTGTTTGTAAAATGCACAGGATTCTGTTGCATTGTGGGGTTTTGAGTGTGTTGGTAAGACTTCATCGTTGCTGATGTTTTACTGGGAGAGTTCATTGCACCTCATAGCAGTTGTAATGCTGATAGTATTTGTAATGCTAATAGTATTTATAATGATAATATAGACTGTGATGGTAATGTGGCCTTCATCAAGTGTTGTATGAGGTTTAGTGCTGAACTGAGGCCATTGGCCATATTTGTTCTATTTGTGAATATTTGAGTGGGACTGTACTGTAAAAATTAGTTCTCTATTTTTATTTTAATTATTTTATTTCCTCCCAGTATGTGCATGTAATTTGCTGTCAAAGAGAATGTCCTTTCCAGAATAATAAGGGTGTAGTAAAAATTTATTAGGAATCCAGACTGACTGTAATTGAATTGCAGGTTGTGGGCCTTTTAAAAGATACAAAATAATCAATAAATCAAAGTAAACTGACATAAAATAAGTTGCGTGTCTTAAATCTACAGTAGTGTTGCCTTTGACTGTAATCTCTGAAATAACCTGATAAGTAAAGATCACTGGCCATAATATGCAGAATAATTATGAATATGAATATATTATGAAACAAATATGTATTTTTTGTTATTGTGAAATGATGGTCCCTTCACTTATTTGTAATTATAAACCAAAAGGCTGTGCCAAGTTAGAGTAATTTTGTGCTCACGTTGTCCCTATGATTTATTTAGACGTTGGCAAAACCCTGAGAAATGTGTTGTAAACGGGACAAAAAGACGCATTGAAAGAATATGTGTATTTATTCTGGAGATCGGTTGTATATTGTAGTCCAAGGTTGACGTACTAACCGCTGGGACGCGCTGAAACCAAATGCCTGCAAGCGAGCTGTAAATCAGAAAGTTAACCGCCAAGCTTTTTCCTTGCTGTCAACACCAGCATTTGAATGTGAACGCTGTCACTCCGAAATCTGTCTGAGAGCCAGTGTCCAACTTCGACTGTCTGCTGGGTGCTGTGGATGAGCTGTGTTATCTGCTCCTCTGGGGGGGGTACCCCAGTTAATGGATTTCTGGGGTAATTTGAGAGCAGATTATTCCCCATTTGTTTGGCCTCTCCCCCCCCCCCCCCCCACGTCTGGACCTCTCAGCCAACTGACAGGAGAACATGCTGATGCCGCAGAAAATATTAATTCAGTTCACATGCACAGAACGCTTGTGGATTCTCTTCAGAGTTCAGCTGAGCCCAACGGCCTTCCAGCTTCAACAGAAATGTTGAAATCCTAGTCTATGGTCCTAGCTATGGGAGACGTGTCATTAGGAGTTAACCCCCCCCCCCCCCCCAAAAAAAAGAAAAAGAAATAATCAAGCTCAAAAATCAGTGAAGATCTTTACAGGAATGGGCCAGTCATAATTTTACATGGCTGCAGTGGTTTGTGTTTTTGTTATGGAACATCTGTAGTCGTAACCTAACGAGCGAAGGCTCAGTTTTATTTAAAGGAGCAGATGTCGGACGTTAGACGCTGGAGTCCCAGAGGGGCAGCGTCATGGTAACTGTTTTAAGCGCTCGCGTCTCTGAGCCATGGCTATTCCTGAGCGGTGGAGTCACGTCTTGGCCACTTTAACAACGTTCCAAGACCTTTGGGGGGGGGGGGGGTTTAGTCAGGCTTTAGCAACCTCACGGGGGCCGGCCTATTATAATGCAGCAACTGTCAGAACATTTCTTGCGCTCCTCATCCTGACCAAATTTAGAAGTGTTTCGCTCGCCTCAAATTATTCTGCTCGCAGGGGCCCAAGACGATGGCTAAGATATCCTCAGAGAGCGAGATGGGGTGGCCATCAGTGATGCTCAGTGACACTAGTCATCAGGGACCACACTGTTGCTTGCTATAAAACTTTATGCTGTTAATTAATTGAGAGCTGTGTCCCCTTGTAGTGCTCAATTAAATACTGGCTCTTTGAATTTGAGTCTTCAAGTTCTCCACGCTGTAAATTAAAATTGTTTTCATTTCTTCACAGTCTGATTGTGCTTAGTTCTTTAACGTATTCATACATTATGAGTAGGGCTACTAGTTTGTCTCCACCATGTCACCTGCAGGTATACCAACTCCACAGTGACATGTCTGCCATGTAACTGTGGTGTTGTCGATGGTGGTAGTGGACTGGGCATGAGTGTATGTGGTGTTATTGTGGATAGGGATGTGGAATCATTTTGTGTTTTTAAAAGTTAAATTATCCCTGATTACTGCATCATTAAAATCTACTGAATTCTCTCTCTCTTTTTTCCGTTACAGTGTGTGAAATAAACGGGAAAGATGGCTGAGTAAGTATTTGCTCTGTTTTTATTTTTACGGTGTAAAAATTGCAAATGGTTGTCACTCATTCCAAGATGTGGATTACCATATTTAGTGGATAGACTACTCCAACACTCGGGGTCTGGTTTCAGCCTGACCTGAATGTTTCATTGTTAGCTGTGATCGAACGCATAATTACAGTTGTTTCATAGCCATTGGGGGGGAAAAAAAGAAATTCAGTGCATTGTATGTGCAGATTCTTTAGCTGGAAGGGATGACTGAGAGAAGTTTATCTGGGCACTTAAACAGCAAAGTGCAGCTTTAGAAGCTCCTTTTAGCCATAGTTTTATTTATGCACCCCTGCAGACTCAGTAGGTCAGTTCACTGCTCATATTTTGTATTGCTAATATCAGACCTGGGTCAAATACGTATTTGTTTTGGATTCAAATACTTTCCTATGCTTTACTGATCTTGTCTGGTTTATTGGAACCAATGAAATACTCTCAAAAAAGAGCAAACCCCGCCTTCGGGTCATATTGGCAGGCTCAATTACACCAGGCAAGATCAACAGAGCACAGAAAAATATTTGATTGCCAAACAAATACGCATTTGACCCAGTTCTGGCTAATATGCACCTACATGCCTCTTTCATTTTTTATAAATAATAATAATAATAATAATAATATAAATGCTGATTTGTCCCTTTCTCTGTAGCAAAAGGATGTCTTCGAGCCGCAAACACAGCATGAAGGTAAACGCACCTGCCGCCTGTCCTACGCCTGCTGTAGCTTACGGACAGAGAACCCGCAGCAGTTTATTGTTCATTTGGATCCCTGTTATTAGTTACCACGGCAACGACTTCTCTCCCTGGGGTCCACGTGAAAACACATGTTTAAATATACGTACATATACACACATACCCATATACATCCAGACTCACGTACACCCGCTTACATATGCACATGCTGTACATACAAACTTACATAATACAGTCACATCAGTAATCCCTTCCCTCAATTAAAACAGTATGACCCATTAAAAAAAAGCATAATACAATTGAAACATACCCCCATTAACAGTATGATCATTTCAGATGTAAAATACGAATCAGGTTTGTAAGACAATCAATAAGACCCAAAGACTTGCATGGTGCATTCTAAAAACCAACTGAAATCATTCTAAAAATTCAGCGTGCATCTGAATCTTGAAATGACTTTCAGTGTGAAAAACCCTACTGTGTAAAAGTGGTACACACCAACACAAATGGATATTTAGTCACTGAATTGAGTAATCCATTTCAGATGTTAGCTGTAGAAGGAGTCCATTTTGGATGTTGGCAGTAGGAATCCATTTTGGATGTTAGCTGTGGAATGAAGCTAAGTGGTGGTGTCCTGGTATTATATGGGAGGATTAAGTTTAAGTTTAATGTGGAGAAAACATAATTGCATGAATTGTGATGTTTTCAGCATCTACGAGGAACACCTAGTCATACTAATAGGGGTTAATGCATATAAAAATATATATATACTAAAATTCAATTTTTACAGATTTTGAATGAACACAAATTTTAGAATGAAATATCTTTTGAAGCCTTCACTGCTAAGAGTTTGAAAGGCTCTCTGGAAAAGGATAACCGGTGTCTTTTAACATTAACCGTTTATACACGGGCCCACAGAGCGCGATGCTGCAGGTAGCCATGGACCTGCTGGCGGCAGAGGTGGTCGAGAAGGCTGAGATGAGAGCCAAATACATGGAAGAAAATTGCCCTCCCCTGGTCCTCCCCACATCTTTGGAGGAATTACAGGTAACCGATGAACCAATCAAATCATTTCCTGGGACTATAGAAGAATTAAAGGTAACATGAACCAATCAAATCATTTCCTGTGACTGTAGAATAATTAAAGGTAACAGATGGACCAATGAAGGTGTTTCTCATTTCTCTCTCCTTTATATTTATTTTTAACTAAAAGTGTCAAAAATGTGTATACTTGCACATATATTGTCAAGTGCTGCAGTGTCTTGATATTTGGCTGACATTTGGCTGAAGTGGGGTGATTTAGTTTCTGCAAGTATACTTTGTTTTCTAAATCTAGAGAGTTTGTCTGCTTTTATTATATGCATAGTGTATAGTACTGGGAAAGAACATTCCAGTATGTACATACGTTTTATTTTATTTGTATTTTTTTTGGAAGGGACTTTCATCAACAGATTATTCAGTATAAGACATCATAATCAGTTTTGTAAATGTGTCAGTTGCCCTGTAAAAGGGTGCCATGCTCAAAATGCAAAATTATGAACTGTAGTATAGTGTTTATAAGGGGTTTTTCCAGTTATGAATCTCTCTCTTTTCAGGAACTCTGCAGGGAGCTCCACGAGAAAGTCGATGTGGTGGATGAAGAGCGCTACGACCTTGAGTGCAAGGTCAACTTGGTCGTCAGAGAGGTGGAGTATTTCCCATCTGTCAGCTGCTTGCATTCCTTCCAGTTCTCTCTGGCAGGATAGTCGTCTTCCTGGATCGGGGGGGGGGGTCATGGTTGCCTACATTACCCAAGATCCTTTTTGACCTGGGTGGGCAACACTGACCTCTGACCCCAGATACTGGATCCTCAGCCATGTGTTCTTGAAGGCATACAAAGTTCCATCTGTCTGTCATCAAAGCCAGAACTTCCAAGTTTGATGATTCTTCTAAAGAATAAGGGCATTGACTGGGTGCAAAACTGAGACGGCAAACATTCTGTACTATAGTTTAGTATTGGGTGGCGGTCTAGTAATACTCCTTGTAGCTCTTGTAGACACAGAATACTGGAGTGTGACCAGTGAATGAGCAAACTGACAGAGACCGATCCATAGTCCATAGATCCATATGAGGCTGTTCAAACTGCCTCAATAAATAAAAGAGGGATTTTTGTCAATTTTGTAATAGCTGTAAAATGTGGTGCTTTTTCTGTTGGTAGCTTCGGGACATTAATATGAGAAGCGTAGAGAGAACTTGGAATGGGACTTGTACTGGTTGGGTTTGGTGACTTGGATTGTTCATGGGCTTGGCCTTCAGTGCTTGAGACTTGGGACTGAACTTGGACTTGGGATCTGGAAACTTGAGACTCAACTTGGACTTGTAGTTGGTTGACTTTACAGCGCTGCTAGAAGGTTCTGTTACCAACCTGTAGCTGAGAACCGGAGAAGATGCAAAGTACACATGAACTGAGGGTTTTCTGTCTCCTACCCCACCCCTTCTCCCCCCCCCATTGACACCCTGTTGTCCTGTTCTTCTTTCTCCAAAGGTGGCAGAGCTGAACTTTAAAATCATTGACCTGAAGGGCAAGTTTAAAAGGCCCCCCCTGAAGAAGGTGCGCATGTCTGCGGACGCCATGCTCCAGGCCCTGCTGGGCTCCAAGCACAAGGTCACCATGGACCTGAGAGCCAACCTGAAGCAAGTGAAGAAGGAGGTCAAGGAGGAGGTGGGTGCCCTCTGCTGGTGACTGTGCAGCACTGCGATACAAAATGGCACGGCATGCCATGATGTCACTGTGGCAGTGACATCATAGCATGTTGTGGGAAATATAATTTACCAACAGAACACGTGAGATTTTAAGACTCACCTGCCTAGGTTTACTGCATCTTCTTACTTCTTTCACATAATCTGTCTTTTTTTTTTTCAAGCCAAGAAAATATTTATTTTATTCCGACCAATCATTTTCATATCCTCTGTGGACATCCCATTGTTGACCTTTTTGTTGTAAACTGAAGAAATACGAGTTTGACTTTCTTGTCTTGTCTGCTGCTTACAACGACGCTCTCCTTTTAGGACAAGGAGCTACGCGACGTTGGCGACTGGCGTAAGAAACTGGAGGACAAGGCTGGGATGGGCGGCCGGAAGAAAATGTTTGAGACGGAGTCTTAAAACAAATTTTTTATTACTGCGCCGTAGACCACTTTACTCAAATCTCTTCTTAACAGTCAAACGGTGCTTTGAAAATGGGACTCTCACTCGTTGTCTTAATTTAAAATACGATCTCCTTTTTTTGTTTGCGCATAAGCGTTTTCTTTCTGGCTGGTTTTACGCGAGTGTAAAAATGTTGTGCGTCTGCAGGTTTCCTCAGATAAGCCTGAAATGTGTTGCTGCAGCGTTCATGTGCTCTGTACATAGACTGTATAAACTACATCACCGCTTATCAAGTCAGTGAAACTTACAGTGCCAAAATTGACTTGTGTAAATAAACCATCTTACGGAAATGTGTTAAAACCAAATGGTGTGGTTTCTCTCAAACCTGTAACTATATGTGCTGTATGTACCTCTTATTTAATTCAAACCCAGTGTTCCTGCATGTTGAAAATCGTGGGGTTTATGAAGCTTTTATTAAGAGATTATGCAGTTAATATATGAATTGGACTTCATAATGCTTTTATCAATAGATTATGCAGAATGCTCCTGAATTGTGATATATAATGCCTTTATTAAGAGATTATGCAGTATGCACATGGATTGGACCTTATAAAGCTTTTATTAATGGATTATGCAGCATGGACATGGATTGGGTTATGGTTAATAGCAATATTATGTATTACTTTTATAACTGCAATAATAAGTTCTGTATGGTACATTTTGTACATAGATGAAAGAGAGAAACAGAGAGACAGCATTTTAGAATATTATAAACTATAGACACAGCATGCACAAACCTTTTGGCCTAAGCCTTTGTCAGTGTGCTATGTCAAAATATTCATTTATTTTTGCATGATGAGCCTTCATGCATTAATGCAATAAAACATTCATTTATTGTTTGTGGGATTTAGTACCCAATCATCAGTTAATACACTTGAGTGAGCACGTTTATTTCTTTGATTTACCTTTTGTACATAGGAAACATCATCACAAAATACTTCACAGCTCATTATAGTAAAATAAAAGGGGGATAAAAAAAGTATATTGAAGATAAAATGTGTGGCAAATTAGATGGAATAAAAATAAACAAAATAAGGTACTAAGAAAAAACAGTCTTAAGATGAGATGTTAAAGTACCCAAGGAGTCTTGTGTACTGTTGTTAGGAATTCCATAATTTTGGTGCATACAAAACAGAAAGCAGTCTGTTCTGTGCATTTAGGTTTAACAGCAAAATGATTTTAACAACAATAACGGTCATAACTATTTTCATAGCAAGAATAGTTGGATGTGACAAACAGAAAGTGCTCATGCCCCCCCGAGGTCAAAGGTCAGGAATGGAGCACTCCTCCTCAGGTCAGTTCTGCTGTGGAATGATAATGTTTGGATTCCAGAGTCCGTCCTGCCTGCTCTGTCCATCACCCATGTGTGAAAGGCCAAGTCAGGTGATCTTCAATTACATCCTTATACATCGCACTGAACACTTCTGTTGTTTGAGCAAGTTTTAATCCTGTAGTTTAAGGACTCATAAATGACAATGAAATTTTTTTTATAGGTACATCATGCAATTTGTACCATACAAAGACATCGGCTGTGAGAAATTGTCCATTGAAGGACTGCCGTGTTATAAATGCTCATGTAAATTGATCAATTAAAAAAAGAAAATAATCTGTTAATATGAGCTGTATTTGAAAATAGTTGCGACAGTTGCCCCATTTTAAAAATTTGTTTTTGATTATTGTACTCTTTTTTTTTTTCAACAGAAACATCCACTGCAGGATTGAAAAGGACTCTTGTTTTTTACGCCTGGACGGTAAGCTGTGAAAAGCAGTGTGTGAAGCGCATTAATCACGGCCATCTCCTGCAGTTAAGAAGGAAGGGGCTGGGGGTGGGGGGGGGTTGGGGGGAGGGGGGTTGAAGTGCATGGCTGTGTTCTCATGTTGAGGTGGGGGGGGGGGGGGGGTTGAAGTGCATGGGTGTGTTCTCATGTTGAGGCGAGGGGGTGGGGGATGGGGGTTGGGTGTTGGGGGGGGGGGGTGAAGTGCATGGGTGTGTTCTCATGTTGAGGCGGGGGGGGGGAGGGGCTTATGTAAGGGGGAGTCAAGTTCCTGCTGTAAATCAGCTGAGTTCAGGCCAACGGTTAAATAAATGGTGAAAAATGAATAACGGTCTTGAAGGAGGGGAGTTATTTATATATATTTCGGGAGCTGAGACGGGGTTCGAGTTTCAGCGAGACCCTCTCCCCATTGGTCTGAGATGGGGTCTCGCCCCATAAGGAGGATGGCTGACTTCTGCTGACCCATCACAGAATACCGTTAAAACCCTCTTTCTGTCTCGGGGTAGCGGCAGTTTGTGAAGCCCCCCTCATTACTTTGACTCTCCCAGGTGAGAATCTCGTCTGTCCGTCCGTCCGTTCGTCCGTCCGTCTCGTTCTCACACACACACACACCTGGGCGTTGTGGTCTGCTGAGCCTGCATCTGTTTTTGTTGCCATGATTTTGTCGCCACAATTACAAAATAAATGCATAATAAATAAATGCTACAAAAGGCGTTAGACTGGCTAAGAAAATATACCAATGTCTGGGAGCACCCGCCCTGTTGGTGACAGGAGATGAGAATTTGCTGTGTTCAATATCAGTCGTGTAACGCTTTGTGAATGTGATGCCATTGTCAGTAGAGTAGGCCTGTTGCTATGATTTCCTCTGCAGCGAATGGAAATTTATCTGTCAAAGGCTCTACCTGCGTGACATTATTTTGATAAAATCTTCACAGCTGTAATCCCTAACGTTTTTTTAATATTAAAAATAAATGCCATATTTGATACCTTTTCACGCCGGCATTTTTGCGGCATCATCCTTTGAATGTATTTGCATTCTGCAATGGCTCCTCTACGTGCTGTTTTCCACTGGGCGACATTTTCCAATCCGGCCAGGTTGTCGAATGTGATGACGCACGCACGGGAACTCGCCTGTCGAATGTGGAAGAGCAGGCGTCCATTACAGAGCTATATGGGCCATTTCAAGCAGGGACTTGATGGATTTCAAACTACTTCAGGATAAAGTATCTTATTCACAGTATTCCGAGATCTTTGTATAGCCCCATTTCCTCGCGGATGTCAAGATTGAAGACCTTGATACTTGATTTTCCTATGCGAGATAATGATGTTATTCCTTAACTTTCATTTGCTGTGCAACACATTTTGAAGTCGTACGCCTGTCACATAAAACCGTTTTCAGTGAATTTGTCGGGAGGGAGTGTGGAGGTCAGCCAGGGGACAAGGAATTAGAACCACACAGTTACCTTGAAATGGCGGGAGCCGCTCGCTGGTGTGACGAGCCTTGTACCCAAGGCTGAAAAACAGAGAGGTGTCTGTCTTGTGCTTCGCACGACAGCTGTGGAAATTTCTAGCAGGCAGAAGAAGATCTATGCGTGACCTAGTGCTGAACTATAATGGGAAGACAGGAAACCTGTCAGGGAGGGAATCACAGAGACTCTGTTCGTGCGTATTCTCTCCGTGCAACATGAGTAAGGCAACGCATCGCTTTTTGAAGCAACGACCGGAAATTCACCGTGGATTATGTTTTTTCCACAGCAGGAGCTTCCGTCTAAATGGCAAAATAGATAAACAATGCACTTTAGAAATATTGAAAAATCTAAAACACGAAAAGCACTAGAATTTTGTGGGTAAACAGGAAACAATAGTTCCATAATTAAGAGAAGCTTCAGCTGCTGTCGACTTTAATTTGCGTGTCCAGTAGGGATCGCATAAACATGAACTTCAGTGCAGAGCTGTAAGATAGCAGCCTGTTTTAGAGAGAGATCACTAGCTGTACAGCCTGCTGTAGAGAAATACTGCTGGTATGGGCAGGGTTACAGCAGATCGCTTGACATACAAACTGCTCATGTGTCATTCTTCGAGAGAACTTTTACTGTTAGCTCATCCTATGCAAAGCTGTCCCTCGCGCTCTCTAAGGGTCAACAGATGCTGTTATCCCATAATGCTGTGCAGTTTTCCTAGACTGTGTTTACCCTGCCCTGTGTACCTGTGGCAGGTGAACTCTCTGTTTTACTTCAAGATCAGAATACCTGTTCACATGTTCACATTCGTGTTTTTTCATGTCGTCTATGAAGCGGGAATTTGTGAGAGAGTTCACTGAGTGTAATTTTGTTGTTTATTTAGATGTTTTGTTTTTTTTAAATGTGAAACTGATTCAAAGTGAAAACCAGTGGTGCCAGGGTTTAATGGCAGTTTTTTTTTTTTATGTTGGAAGGTTCCACGAAGATTAGTTTCCATGGTGTCATGTGCAGGTGTTGTTCAAGGCAAAGAAAACTTCCAAGGAAAAAAATTTCATGGAACAAAGCATTTATGAGTTGCTTGCTTGGTTAAAGCTTCCCCCGACTTATTTTTCTGTTCACAGGAGTAGAAACTAAAATGTGACTACAAATGGTCCCTTGGTTTGTTTCAGTGCTTGTGCTGGCCATGGGGAACCTTGAAAATGTGCTGCAAATAGGCTCTGAACCCACCCTGAATGGGCACCGAATCTCAGCACTGGTCAAATTTCAATTTATTGTCACGTTTAAAAAAAAAAAAAAAAAAATTCTATCAAATATATCAGATATCTAAATATAGTTTGCAGATGGTTACCGTTGTGTGCTACGTGATTCATGCTCCCATTCCATTTCTGAAAACGAGTAGCTGCTGTAATTTGTAACACCAAATAACCGAATATGTTTTTTAATGCACCCAGTGGAATTGCAATGGTTGACATCTGACCGTCAGCATAAAAAGCTCTGGAGAGGCTGAGTGTAGAGGCTGAATCGATCGGCCGCTGGGGATTATATTAACTGCGCAGATGCTGAAATAATGGCTCTGCGCTCAGTGCTCAGCGCTTGGTGCTCAGCGCTTGGTATTCTGTGCTTTGTGCTCAGTGCTTGGTACTCAGTGCTTAGTGCTTGGTGCTCAGAGCTTTGTGCTCAGTGCTCGGTGCTCAGTGCTTAGTGCTTGGTGCTCAGTGCTTTGTGCTCAGTGCTTGGTGCTCAGTGCATAGTGCTCAGTGCTCAGTGCTTGGTGCTCAGTGCTTAGTGCTCATTGCATAGTGCTCAGTGCTTGGTATTCTGTGCCTTGTGCTCAGTGCTCAGTGCTTTGTGCTCAGTGCTTGGTGCTCAGTGCTCAGTGTTTGGTGCTCAGTGCTTAGTGCTTAGTGCTTAGTGCTCAGTGCTCAGTGCTCAGTGCTTGGTGCTCAGTGCTTGGTGCTCAGTGCTCAGTGCATAGTGCTCAGTGCTTGGTATTCTGTGCCTTGTGCTCAGTGCTCAGTGTTTGGTGCTCAGTGCTTAGTGCTTAGTGCTCAGTGCTTGGTATTCTGTGCTTTGTGCTCAGTGCTCTGTGTTTGGTGCTCAGTGCTTAGTGCTCAGTGCTCAGTGCTTAGTGCCCGGTGCTCGGTGCTCGGTGCTCAGCGCTTAGTGCTCAGTGCTTGGTATTCTGTGCTTTGTGCTCAGTGCTTTGTGCTCAGCGCTTGGTGCTCAGTGCTCAGTGCTTAGTGCCCGGTGCTCGGTGCTCGGTGCTCAGCGCTTAGTGCTCAGTGCTCAGTTCTCAGTGCTCAGATGTGAATCAGTAGAGGTGAAGTTTCTCCATGTCATTTAGCAGACACTCTTATCCAGAGCGACTTAAACAACTTTTTTTTTTTAAACATAGCATTTACATTGCATCCATTTACACAGCTGGATATGTACTGAAGCAATTCAGATTAAGTACATTGCTCAAAGGGTACAACAGCAGTGTCCTAACCGGGAATCAAACCTGTGACCTTTAGGGTACAAGACCAGCTCCGTTCCCATTATACTACACCGCCGCCCCTGCTACATTACACTTCTGCTCTATGAAGCCCGAGACTCAGATATGTGGAGGATGCTTCTACAGTGAGCACGGCCGTTTTCTCGCGCTCGGTGCTGAGTTATTACTCATGGCCAGACAGAGTCGAGTCTATCACAAAGCTGATCCTGGACGACAGCTGCCCTCCCTGCATCCTGTCTGAATTTAGAAAAGATGTTGATCTCCAAAAATGTATGCAGAGCCTCTGAATATGGCTCTTTAAATATCCTAAACGCACTATAATTCTTCGGTCAGTATATTAACAACCTGACACTCAACACTTTAGAATGGCCTTCCCCACATCTTATGGGGAAGTGGAAACCATTTTGGTCTTTAAATCAATACTTAAATGTTACAGTTGTAGCTTGTTAAACACCTGTCCCCTTTATGAAGTATAATACAAATATATTGGGGGCACTATGTATAAAACATCTTGTAATTTCTACATTGTGAAACCAAAATATATAAAAGCTGAGAATCTGCAGCTTAAACACATGTGAATCGTTTGATTACATATCTTACAAAAGATTGTGGCGTACAGAGCCAGATGAAGAACAAAAAAAAAAATGTCTTTGTCCCAAACATTTTTGAGCTCCCTGTACAAATGCTGCCGTATAAAAGATAGATTAGTTGGTTGGTTGATTGATTGATTGTTTAATTGTTATTCAGGGCTTACCGAACGATCACCTTTATTAGTGAAATCAATAGAAGCGCGCATTACAGTGCATGCTCCGGTTATATTTAAGTGACCAATGTTTCTTTTTGCAGGGTGTGACAGGAAAAGAGAGCCAAGATGTCGGAGTAAGTCTTCAGTCTGCATTGTTTTCAGTGTTGAAGTTGGCGACTGAGATCATGATACAAATTCAGGAGGATATGGAGCCCCTGGAACTTGTTTGCTGTGCTTTCGTGGAGAAGGGTCTGTTTCTATTAGCCATTATGATATCTGCACTTGTGCTATCATTTGCTATAATGTTGCTGTGAGACACCCGTTCAAAGATGGCAGCTCTGGGGTAACGTCTACATGTGATGCAACAATAGAATTCACGAACCGTTTGTTGCCGTTAACCCTTTGAAGAATAGGTCTTTTGGAATTTTTAATTGTTTCGTTTTAAGTCAGCGTTTTAGAACTCTGTTGCTTTCGGTTACCAGGAGTGATTGTTACATCGGCGTTAGAATGCTTGCAACTCCCTTGCTTTCAATTACCAGTGGTGATTTTTATATCAGAATTAGAATGTTCAATTATGAACATTCTAATCGCTCATTTGTGGGGTTACACCTTAATTTCTCAGACGTAAAGGCCTAAGTAAGCTTTTTAACATATTTCCTTTCCTTCACAACTCCGCAGGAAAAAGATGTCCACGAGTCGGAGGCATCAGCTGAAGGTAAAGATCTCTTCCCCGTCCCTCTCCTTTACCCAGAAACACATACCTTTACTCTCTGATATGTGTGCTTGATGACATAAAAACAAAAAAAACCCTCATATAAAAGTCTACATTTGGCTTAATTATCATGGATTCTGCTGAGGATGTTGGCTTGGCCTGAAATTATATCCATACTGGAAAGTGCCCAAACTTGCTATTGTTCTTGAAAGCTAATATACACCCCCCCCCCCCTCCCCGTTCCCCCACCCCTGCCAAAAAATTCTTCCTTCTGTCATACCTTCCTAACTCACTAGCATTAAACGTTACGTCTTGCAACATCTGTCTGCTCAAAATGCTGCGTAATTTGATAAGTTTATCGGTGTGTACATTTATTCCACTTTTGAGGATCATCGGACTCTGAAGAGTGAAGCAGAAATGTGAAGTAATGGGTTTGAACATCGAATGACTGCTCGGCTAAAGGAGCCGCATTGCTCAGGCCTGCTCATAAATACTGAACCTGCTCATAAAAACAGAACCTGCTCATAAAAACAGAACCTGCTCATAAAAACAGAACCTGCTCAGAAAACAAAATCCTTGCAAATCCTGCATTTTTGTTTTCATTGAAAGGCTGTGTGAAATATGAGTGTTTCAGTGGTTAGACCCTGAGTGATGTGCCCCTTTTTCCTGTCTGTCTGTCTGTCCGTCCGTGTGTCCCAGAGCTTGATGCTGTCCATCGCTAAGGGCTTGCTCCAGGCCGAGGAACTGGAGATCCAGGAGGCCAGGCTGAAGTACATGGAGGAACACTGCCCCCCACTGACCTTACCCGAATCAATGCAGGAACTTCAGGCACGTTGTCAGCCAATCAAATCATCCGTGTTACTGGTGTGCCGTTGGGGGAGGGGTGGGGTGGGGGGTGGGGGTTGCAGGTGACTTTGTGGGGGGTGGGGTTGGTTTTGGGTTGATGTTCGGGAGGGGGTTGGTCTGTACTGTAAAAGGGGTATGGAGGTTTGTGGTTGGTGCTGTGTTGTTGGGAGGTGGTGAGGTGGGGCTATGTTTAAAGAAGAAAAAAAAAAAACTTGAGCTGAACACCATGAATGTAAATTCCCTGTGTGGCTTTACTGACTGATTTATCACTGGTCTCGTAATTCTCTCTTCGCAGGACTTGTGTAGGAAGTTCCATCAGAATATCGAGAGGGTGGACGATGAAAGATACGACATGCAAAGCAAAGTGGACAAATGCGCTAAAGAGGTTGTGCTGCCCTCCCGCTGTACAGCCCCTCCTCCCAATTAAGCCCCTCCCACCTGTAAGCCCCTCCTCCCAGTTAAGCCCCTTCCACTGTAGAGCTCCTCCCACCTGTAAGCCCCTCCTCCCAGTTGAGCCCCTCCTGCTGTATAGCCCCTCCTCCCAATTAAGCCCCTCCCACTGTAGAGCTCCTCCCACCTGTAAGCCCCTCCTCCCAGTTAAGCCCCTCCCCCCAGAGAGCCCCTCCTCCTGTAGAGCCCCTCCCCCAGAGAGCCCCTCCTGCTGTAGAGCTCCTCCCACCTGTAAGCCCCTCCTCCAAGTTAAGCCCCTCCCCCAGAGAGCCCCTCCTCCTGTAGAGCCCCTCCCCCAGAGAGCCCCTCCTCCTGTAGAGCCCCTCCCCCAGAGAGCCCCTCCCACCTGTATCCTCCTTTACCTGTGACATCGCACCCCCTCTGTGTCCGCATAACTTGCTGACTCAGTGATGACTAACATTTACATTTGAGGCATTTAGCCTTTAGCTTTTTAGCCTTCGCTCTTAGCAAGAGTGACTTACACGGCTATTTCATTTTCAATCCAGTTGTACAGCGGGAATTCAGGTTATGTACCTTGCTGATGAGTTCAGTGGCAGTGCCCCACCAGGGAATCAAACCGGCAACCTCTCTCTCTTTTTCTCTCTCTCTCTCTCTCTCTTTCTTGCCCTTACACATGCACACACACACACTCTCTCTCACTCTCTCACATACACACATACACGTGCACACACACACATACACTCACTCTTTTTCTCTCTCTCTCTCTCGCCCTCTCTGACCAGATTGAGGACATGAAGTTTAAAGTGATTGATCTGAAGGGCAAGTTCCAGAAGCCGGCCCTGAGGAAGGTGCGCATGTCTGCCGACGCCATGCTCCAGGCCCTGCTGGGCTCCAAGCACAAGGTCAACATGGACCTGAGAGCCAACCTGAAGCAAGTGAAGAAGGAAGTGAAAGAGGAGGTGGGTGCCCTCTGCTGGTGATTGAACAGCACTTTTTTATTGCTTCTCCATACTAGGCCATCTACCCATCCATCCATTGTCCTTTGTGTGCAATGCATTGCTATTAGCTAACGTAGGAATTGGTGCCCCCTTCTGGAAATAATGCAATACTGCAACAGATAACTTCTCAGAACTGTGCAGCAATGATGAAGCCTAGAGTCCTTTATTTAATTGCTGAAACTGAAGCTTTTGTAGAATATTTTGTTTTTGCAGTAACACTAAATGCACATTTCTGAAACAGGGAGTTAAAGTTGGCCAATATACTTCTGTGCCTAAAATTTGTTTTTTTAAAAAGAAGCTGTTTGGGACTACTTTGCGGCTTTTCTGTTAAGGTTCTGTTCTAGAACCATTGTCCTTCATGTACATTGCGTTGCTGCATTAGCTAATGTAGGAAATTGGTGCCCCCTTCTGAAAATAGTGTAGTACTGCAATACATGACTTCTCTAAATAAGAAGTTTGACAATGACGTCACTACACCACACAAGCTAGATTCAAGCCTGGACTCCTATATTTATTTAATTTCTGAAACTGAAGCCTTTGTAGTACTTATTTTATGACAGTAGTGAATGAAAACTTATGAAACAGTGAGTTATAGTTCAAACAACATGATGTTGAGATGTGCAGAAAAATCCTTCAGTTTCTGTTATTGTGACTGAGTAACCTGATTGCATTCCATTATGGCCATGCTTTGCATGAACTACATTCCTGCCTACAGCCATGACCAAATAAGACTGTAGTTGCTTTTTTCCGCCTGCTCAGAAGTTTACTGAAGACCTAATGCAGTGCTCTGCTGTACTAGAACTAGAACTTGAGTGTTAGTGTGAAAGCATGTGATCTGCTAGCTGTTCCAGGCTCATCACTCTTGTGTGTGAAACCTGCATCCTCACCTGTGCCTGTACCAGTACCTGACCTGTGCCTACACCTCACCTGTGCCTCACCTGTGACTGTGCTTTACCTACATCTCGCTTTTGCTAGTGACTGTATCTCACCCGTGTCTGTACCTCACCTGAGCCTGCGTCTCACCTGTGCCTGTACGTCACCTTTGTCTGTGCCTTTGCCTGTACCTCACCTGTATCTCATCTGTGCTTTCACCTCACTTGTGTCTGTGCCTTACCTTTGCCTGTACCTCACTTGTGCCTGTATCTCGCCTGTGTCTGTACTTCACCTGTGTCTGTACCCTGCCTGTTTTTCATACAGGATAAGGAAGCAGTTGGTGACTGGCGTAAGAACATTGAGGACAAGGCCGGCATGGGCGGCAGGAAGAAGATGTTTGAGGGAGAGGCTTAGATTCATTCTGATGCTGGGTTCATAGTTGCCATCTTGAAATGCTCATGCCGGCCGAATGACACTGTATTTGGACTCTCTCTTCATTCATACTCTTATGTGTACATGATTATCTTTTTTTAAATTGCTGCATTGTTGACACCGATTAGTTTTTGGGGATGAAGTCCTCTGTACTGAAAAATTTTACCAGGAAAATGTTACTCCGAAATACAATTCAAGGCTGACTTTTGCAAGGCTTCACTGTTAATAAATAAATAACTTAAAGGAATCTCAAAATCTCATATTTTGTAATTTGTAATTCCAGCTTGGTACTCTTGGCCAGTCAGTTCTGTTCTGGATGGTAGGTTTTTCAATAGTGCTGTCCACACCAGAGTCAAATAAGTAGACCCTCGAAAAGAAAAAAAGAGCGTGTGTTAACTTTATAAAATTATGGGCAGTGGTGGAATCCAATATTATTGAGTGCATGTGTTTTTTAAAATATTTTTTTCAAAAGTGCATGTGTTTATTGTTTGTGTAGTTTATACAAAAACACCACTTTGTGAAGGATAAACGGAAATACCTGTCGTAGTTCGCAGGTAGTAGTTCATTTCCTGAAAATCTCCACGTGGGCATGATGACCTTTCCTTCCTACATTACCGTGGAGACGAGGGGGCAAAAGAGCCGAAGTCCGTCCTGCGGCATTAAAATGCTTGGAGACTTGGCTGCAAATTTTTGATGTGGTAAATATTGAGTTTCCAAAATTCTTTTTTACATTTTAAATTAATTATTTTATTAATACATGTCTTAATTTGAAGTAAAATATTATATTTTAATTTTTTTTTGTGGCGAATTCTTCCCTTATCATATTTATGAACGCGCTATGCTGGGATTCAAAACGTTTTCTGAATGTACTGGATGGAACGACATAAAAGCACACGGTGGCGCTAATGCCAGTCTTGCTTGGTAAATTCCAGGAAAGAATAAACCGATTTCAAAATCAACTACGCAATAAGTGTTGTTAAACTTTTTTTTGCAATTTTTAAAAACAGTGGTGTGATTCAGCAGTGCATTGAGGTTCTCACTTGAACGTTTGATAACTTTGCGGGTAAGTGGTACATTTTCCTTGTCGTATATTTTAACTGACAGTCTTCCTTTTTGTAAATCCCAATGCATAAGAGAGGCTGCTAAGTGAATAATGTAATGCGATATTGTGCTTACAAATGGAAACGCCTTCAAGTCTGGGTAAGATTCCTTTCGGACTCGTTTAGATTAGACGCTTCTGTTTGCAGTTGTTTAAATTCAAGGTGCATGGATAGTCAATGTTTGATACATCCTATTGTTAATTAACTAAATAAATAATCATCTTCAGGATAAAAATTTGAGTATCTTTCATAAGTTAAAACTAAATTGCATTTATTTTTAAATAAAAAGGCAAGGAAAGCACAAGAAAACAGCTGTGATAATATAATTTCTGAAATGGCTGAAAGGAAATACCTACATTTATTATGTAACTGTGTTACCCTGTAAGCGCCGTTTGGTCGTTTCATTTGGATGGAATGACATGCATGTACACTTGCTCTTGTCTTTCAGAATTCGATGCTTCAGTCTGGCGACCGAAACCGTGAAGCGATGTACGGAGCACTGCCCGCGCTGAATAGCCTATTTGTAGAAATTACAGGTAGGTGGTAAAGTTTCAGCCAGTCAAATCATCCGGGTATTGTAATTACCACACTAAAAATTACTATCGACACAGGGGCATTTTTTCAGAAAATAATTGCGCAACTTTTCATCCAATGTGTTGTATAAACCAAGGTATTATACTGCACATTGGTACTAACAAAGTACTAACCTTTAAAAATAAAAAATGAAATAATTTTCTCAAGGTTCTGCAAGTATCACAAACAGTGTGCATATAATAACGAGATGACACGTCAATAGATGCAAGTCGATGGAAGTCAATCACTTCATCACATACCTTCAGTGATTCCGCATCTTCATACATTCAATATCACCTTTCTAATTTATTATTTTTTTTAATGAATTCCTCGCTAAGAGTGTTTGCATTTTTAACGCAAATGGCCCGCCAGGGGTAATACAGCCAACATCAATTTCACATGGTTCCAGCTGCCATCCAACCGGTTAAATCGCGCCATTTGCCAGTTACCAACCATTCCGTAACGTGCAACCCACTGAGCGCAATCCCGTCCGGATTCCTCGCGTGCGCAAGGAAAGACTCGAACCTTCTTCGCTTCTGCTATGAGCCGGTTGCATATTTCTCGAGCGCTGGAAATGTGCCGTTGAAAAAGCGTCCGGTTTTAATTACTTTGCAAGGTGGGATTATATGTCAGGAGTTGGATTTATGTTCACTATATTTTTAGCTGCCGGTCTTCTACCGAGAACACTTAGGGGATTCTGTGCACCAGCAAGGAGCAATCTACAAAACAGTGCAATAAAAATTTCTCGGAAACCAGTAGCCAAAAATACACAATTTAAAAAGCTGGAAAAGGTGGAAAATATCCCCATACTCCGGGAGAGATTAATTTTGATCAATCATTTTGTTTTACAGAAGCAAACAATTTGCCCAGACACGTACCTATATTCTAAGAAATATGGCCTGTATTTTTATGTATTTGTTTAGATGTATTGAAATTGTATGTCAGTTAATCCAATAAATTTAGTCAAGATTAGGCTTACATGCGGCGTTATCTCAATCCAATATAAAGGTAATAAACGTTTAATGTAAGGAAATTAATTGCCCCTTAGAACAGGAATTAATGTAAAAAATTTTTTAAAAAAACGACGAGTTTCTACCATGAGCGCCCTTCGTCAGGGTGAAACGTGTTGGTTTTTTTAAAAATCCTTTGTATTATTTCTTTTTAATTTATTGAAATTAATACATTATAATTCAGGATTAGCTCCAGAGCCCTTTCATTGCACTTTAGCTGTGAATAAGACAACCCTTCCAAAGAAGATACTTTACGTAAGTGCACCCATTGAAGCCGTTTATTGTTATTGCTTTATTTTATTTTATTACATTTTTGTGTGTCCACAATGGAAGGATCTCGAAATGGTGGTTCCTTCCCTGCTTAACGCGTCCGATAGCCTCTCTCCCCGATGCGCAATTTGCCAAGTCATCAAAAAACGGGCTCTGTCAACACGGATTACATTACATTACTCATCCAGAGCGAGTCTAACAGTTTACAGGCTTTCGCATGCAATCCTGTCACTGACATTTTACTGACATAATTCTGTTGGAGTTTCTTACTTAACTGTACAGCAGGAGTGCGCTTGAGAATCAAACCCATAACTCAACGTAGTTATCTAATTGTTAATTTAGATAAAGTTTATTTGTTGTTTGCCTTGGAAGTTTGAGCTAAAAGCTTATCACAGTATAACATTATGAATTATTATTATATTATCATTTAATGTTTATAGCTTATAATGGAACTGTTCTGCCTTATCCCATTAATCATTAATAGACTTCTATACTTATATTTTTTATAGAACTACACTGTTCTATACAATGGTCCCACAAAATGTGCAGTGATAAATCAACTCTTACAGAGTACACATGATCTTGCTCTGGCCCAGACCTGGACCATGTGTACACTGTTAGAGTTGAATTAACACTGGCCATTTTACTGTGCTGTTTGGATTCTTTTGAGTTTATAAAATACAATTGTCTGTTGTGGAAAAGAAAAACTGTAAATACAAAGATAGCACCCATAAAATAATACAAAAAATTGGTCATTTTGGAAATTTAATATATTCATCTTGTATATTGGTCTGGTTACATGATTAAGTTAAACTGTAGTGTACTGCAATACTTTACAATATATGGACAAAAATTTATTTATTGATACTTTCAGATATTGAAAGTGACAATAATGTTTTATGTTGTACATAAATTACTGTCAAATGTATTTATCACATAGTTCTGGGGGCATTTTAGACAGAGGTGGGTAACCCGGCTTCAAAGAGTAAAAAGATCGACCAGTATTTGCAACATGCACTAAACAGCGATTAAATTAGTTCTCCATCAGGAAGAGTTATGCAATAGAATCAGCTGGTTTGTATGGTGGCAATCTTATCTTTGAGCGTTACCTCTGATTTAGTATCTAATGTGGTGTGTATATCCTCGTAAATCACAGTCACCCCAGTGAATCTCATGTTTTTTGGATATCCTCCTTCAGAGTAACAGGTTTTTATTAATAACAGTCTTCCAAATGCAGAAACACATTCTCAATAATTATGATGCAGAAGCTGACTAAAATAAACAGTACCACAGTTCATTACTTTACATTACATTTACATTACAGGCATTTGGCAGACGCTCTTATCCAGAGCGACATACAACACAGTGTATAACCATAACCAGGAACAAGTATGACGAAAACCCTAGAGAGAAGTACCAGTCCACGTGCAGGGAACAACCGCATAGTTCAACTTGGACCCTGAAGGTTAAACTGATTAACATCAACACAAACGAGAACGGTTCATTTTCCTGTTCACCACAAGGCTAAAATGGAGTTTCTTTATTAACCGAAATGTTAAAGGACCATTTTAACTGTAACTACACAATCCTTATTTCCATTTTTTGCTATTTACAAATTACTTATAAAGCAAACAGCTGGCCCAAACTGATTAGCTAGATTATGATCCTCACTGCCTTCACTGGAACTAAAGTTATGTTTATGCTAACAACAGACAGACACGCTCAGCATACAGAAACAATCGGCCTTTATACTTCATTTAAAAACCACAGAATGGGTGTATAATTTGGGGTTTTGAACCAACTTTGTTAGTTGTTGAGTTATGAAATGAGACCTTTCCGTGTGTGAAAAGAAAAAAAAAAAGAAAACAAGGAGATACAAGGTTTATGCATGAGGCCAATGATGTATCAAGTTCATATTCACATAAACACAAAACACTTCAAGGTCAGACTATTCATTTGTGGGGAAGAAAGGTAACAATTCACACAGCTAATGCAATGCTGTCTGTGTCTGTGTCTGTGTCTGTGTCTGTGTCTGTGTCTGTCTGTGACTGTGACTGTGACTGTGTCTGTCTGTGTCTGTGCCTGTTTGTGTCTGTCTGTGACTGTGACTGTGTCTGTGACTGTGACTGTGTCTGTCTGTGCCTGTGCCTGTGACTGTGACTGTGACTGTGTCTGTGTCTGCAGGTGCAGGCGTGTGCACGGGCGTGTGTGTGTGTGTGTTTGTGTGTGGGGGGGGTATGTGTCTCCAGTTTATTTACCTTTAACTCCGCAGGTTATCTGCAGGACAGAGTACTCTAGGAGTGCAGTTTCCCCAGCCCATGACCCAGCATTAATAATCTCATAACTCAGTAACTCAACTATAACCCCAAAACGCCCATCGTGGGTTTTTTATTTTATTTTTAAAACAAAGCCATTAGAACACGTTTAAAAGATCATCATCATCGTTAAGGTGCTATTTATAATGGCGTGAGCAGGGAGCTGGTTGAGCAGATATTTCAGGATCCTGGCAATAGTTCTCGTCTTTTCAGTTGCTACCATAATGAGAGTGATATCCATCCCTGCCAGGGCATGCCAGCGATATATATTTTCAGCCGCCAGGGCCGGAGCAGTCCTCCCGTCCGTTGGGATCTTCCTCCTGCTGTCCGTTCGGTTCATCCGACTCTCCTTTTTTCTCACAGGTGAGATTCTCCTTTCTTTTTTCTCACAGGTGAGATTCTCCTTTCTTTTTTCTCACAGGTGAGATTCTCCTTTCTTTTTTCTCACAGGTGAGATTTTTGCTTTGCCTCGTCGCTTCCCTTTCTTTTGTCTCTCTCTCCCTTTTTTATCCTCGCTCTCGCTTCCGCACCAAAACAAAATGCGCTCCCCTCTCTATCTCTCTCTCTCTCTCTCTGTTCATCTCTGCGTCTGCCATCTGGCTGTTGGGCTGATGGTGCTTGGAGGCTGTCTCCAGGGGCTTCAGTTGACGCCGGTAATGCTGTGAATGTAATACTGTGAATTTGCACGATTTTAAAATGTTTGGGTGAAGTCCCAAAATTGGTGGGATGACTTGATTCATTTTGATTCTTTATTTATTTATTTATTTTTTTTTGGAAGATCGAAAAAGGGATTCGGGCCTGATTCTAAATTTCTGTCTTCCAAAAAAAAAAAAAAAAAAAAAAAAGGCACCAAAAGCTCCAATCTCTCATCCTCTAGGCCAGGGTGGCCAACCCAGGTCCTGGAGAGCTGCAGGGTCTGCCAGCTTTTGCTTTTACTCGGCACTTAGTTGATCAATTAAAGCAGTTGATTACACAGTTAACTCACCTTTTGTGTAAGTGGTTGTTGTATTTAAGGTGAAAACAAAAACCAGCAGACCCTGCGGCTCCCCAGGACCAGGTTTGGACACCCCTGCTCTAGGCTGTCAATGCTGCGTTTCGATGCTTATCTTGCAACTTCTGAACTCGCAAACCAAAGCAAAGGCTTATGGGATGCCCCGTGCAAGCTGTTTCAACCATTATAGATGGAATAAATAAAATTACAAAATGTGGACCTGTAGAGAGCTAATTGTTAGTCAGAATTAGTTTTGTCATATAACAGTTTTTAAAAAGTGTATATATGTATGTATATATATATATATACACTTTTTAATGGGAACATAACAGAGGAATGATGTGCAGTCACCCACAAGATTGGAATGGACGTCATTGCCACCCAAAACTATGCAAATAGAAAGTATAAACACATTTTATTAGAAGTGTCTGCGGAGGCATTTTGCTGACCTCATGAATGGAGAGTGTTCCGCGGCTGCTGAGTGGTGCATTCGGTTAAGACGCTACGGCAGGAACGCGGCTGCGATTTCAGACAGTTGCACATTCCAGATTGGGCTGGGAATCTGATACATACTCAGCCCCCGAGCTGGACAGCAAAGATTTAAAAAGGAAAAAAAAAAGAGTATTCCTCTCTCAAGTCCAGTTAATGTATGTTGAGTATAGTATTTCTAATGAGATAAACATATTTATGATTTATGAGTGTGGTGCCTATTTGATTGAAAGCATTTTTTCTGCATGAAAGCTGATGGGTTCATGGATGATTTATGTGATTTTATGATGTTATCAGAGCCAGTTGAGAACTTTGTGTTTAAAAAAAATAAAATAAAAAAAGACAAAAATGGAGGTACAAGGTTTATGCAGGATGCCAATGATGTATCAAGTTCATATTCACATAAACAAAAAACACTTCAAGGTCAGACTATTCATTTGGTAAAAGTTCATACATTTAATGCAGTGCTAATTGATTCAGGAAGTACGTGCATGTGTGCGTGTGTGTTTTGCCAGAATACTTGCTGGGTTATATTGTTTTTTACTGCATTGTATGTATTTGATTGTGAATATTTTTGTGTATCTGTACTGTTTTTGACTGTGCTTTTTGCCAGAATACTCGTTTGACTTATTGTTTTTGACTGTGTGTTATGCTGTATGTATTGTGTATGTATTTGTGTAAAACAAAGTTTTTAATTAGCACAAACAAAAAACAAAACAAAAAGACACTCCATTGGAAACCTGATATGGCAATATTCAGAAGGAACAAACGTAGTCTCCTTTCAGAGTTATAACTGGTTATTTATGCCACTTATTTTAAAGGGAGACGCCTGTAGCAACTGTCTTTTTAAGAGTATTTCTGCCATTTTGTGGTATATTAGCACTATTCTGTATGTAGTTTTTATGAAACAATTCGGGTTAACTATCATACAGTGGTCATGGATGCAAAAACTGAGGCTTGAACCTAGAATGTTCCAGCTAGTTCCCCAGTTTATACTAATTACCCCTACATGCAGTACGCATTTATGTGTTTAAGACTTTAAGTCTCTGTTCACTGACATTTTCTCAGCAATCCTGATACTTGTGTCCTGTGTTCGGTTTGTAAATAATACTGTTTTGTGTCTTTACTGCAAATGTTCTTCTGTCATGTTGATTAAATCAGTTTTTAAAAATCTCTACCATTACTACTACAATAAGGCCATTAACACTACTACCATTACTACTACACAACTCTACTATTACACTATACACATCTCTAACTTACACCATACTCACAACTCTCAACTATACCCTTACTCACTACTACATCAACTCTCTATTACTATACCATTACTCTACATACTCATTATACTACTACCATTACTACTACACAACTCTACTATTACTACTACCATTACTACTACATATCTCCTGTAATAGTACCATTGCTACTGTATAACTCTGTTACTAATACTACTAGTAGAACTGCTGTTGCTGTTGCTGTAGCAAATCATCAACTCTTCCGTTGAACTGCTAAAACAGACCTATTTTGCTGTATTTTACCATAATGACCTTTTATTGTGATGAGTGTGATTGTACATGGGCTCCATTTTTAAAAATGAAACTTTCCCACAGGTTGTGATAGCCAGGTACCGCCAAGATGTCGGAGTAAGTACTTCCAGCGTAACTTTATGTGCAGTTTTCTGTCTCAATATAACCGTGAGTTTTCTGTCAACGGTGAATGTCTCTCTAATCTTCTGTCTATTCACCCCCCCCCCCCCCGTAAACCAACAGGAAGAAAATGTCCTCGAGTCGAAAGCATAACCTGAAGGTAAAGAACTGCGTCTTTTCCCTTTTTAACGACACACACATGGACGGAGTGTAGCACAGTGGGCAAGGAACTGGGCTTGTAACCGAAAGGTTGCAGGTTCGATTCCCGAGTAGGACACTGCCGTTGTACCCTTGAGCAAGGTACTTAAGCAGAATTGCTTCGGTATATATCCAGCTGTATAAATGGATACAATGTAAAAATGCTATGTAAAAGTTGTGTAAGTCGCTCTGGATAAGAGCGTCTGCTAAATGCCTGTAATGTAATGTTATGTAACACGTGAGACGCAGACTAAACAGGAAAAACGTGAAAGCGACTCAAAGATGAAGGCTTTCGTTATAATGCACTTAATTCATATTGAAGGCGAATGCCTTTTAGCGAGTGTGCAGCATTGCAGTTTGGTTTCAGACTTACCTGTGCACCTGCTTCAATCGCTCGTGCCCTGTGCCCTGGGCTAGTGTGGCTGACGCTGATGACGCTAATGTTTGTGCTGGGTTCTTTGCTGCAGAGCTTGATGCTCTCCATTGCTAAAGGTTTGCTGCAAGCGGAGGCGGCTCAACAGGTAGAGGACAGAAAGAGGTACATGGAGGAGCACTGCGTCCCTCTGTCCATGCCTTCATCTATGCAGGATTTGCAGGTAAAATTTTTTTATTTTTTTTTAAACTCAAATTGAGTAAAAAATCTATTGGGGAGAATTCTCTGTATGGAAAAAGAGAAGGACTAGATGTTTGTAACAGAAGGCAGGAAGCTGAAGTGTGTTCCAATCTCTCTGCTTAATGTGCAATTCAAAAGCATATGATTTACATACATAACCCTGGAGTATTAACCCCTACCTGATACATTCTAAGATGTTATCGTTACAAGACATTTGTGGACTGAGCCAGACATTAATGTGTCATCCCTGCAGACTCGCACACTCGCATGCACACACACACACACACACACACAGAAATATATACACACCCTTGCATGCATGCATGCACGCGCACACACACACACACACACCCTTCACATGCACACAACCGCACACATACAGACACACACATGCACACACAAACATGCACACACACACACACAATCATACAGTCGCACACACACACACACACACACACAAACATATATACACACCTACATGCATGTACGCGCACACACACACACACACACCCTTCACATGCACACAATTCGCAGACATACAGAACACACAATGCACACACAAACATGGACACAAAACACACACAATCATACAGTCGCACACACACACACACAGACATATACACACACCTACATGCATGTGCAATCACACACACACACATACAACACAACCCTGATATGCACACAACCGATACATCAAGACACACAACTGCACAACAAACATGCACACAAACACACACACAATCATACAGTCGCACACACACACACACACACAAACATATACACACACCTACATGCATGTACGCGCACACACACACACACACACACACCCTTCACATGCACACAACCGCACACATACAGACACACACATGCACACACAAACATGCACACAAACACACACACAATCATACAGTCGCACACACACACACACACAACATATACACACACCTACATGCATGTACGCGCACACACATACACACATGCACACACATTCCCTCTAGTCCCGATTTCACTATCATTGTCCTTTCTATAATACAGAAGATCAGAGGGAATGTTTTATTGTGTAAAAATGTATGTGTTATTGTGTAAAAGTGAATGCATTATCATGCAAAAGTGGATGTATTTTTGTGTGAAAGTGAATGCATTATCGTGTAAAAGTTGCTAAAGCACTTAATGTGCTCCCTGACCTATTTCTTGTCTTGGTTTATGCAAACGTCACCTCAGGAACTGTGCAAGAAACTGCACGGGAAAATCGATAACCTTGAAGAGGAGAGATACGACTTAGAAAACAAGGTGACCAAGACCGACAAGGAGGTATGTTTACCCTTCACCCACCTGTTGGCTTTCTCCCCATTATTTCAAGTTTCATAATGTGACGTTAAAATGACATTAACACAATGTAGCTCTTCGTCATGCGTAACAGAACTTTTCCTTTTCCCTCTCGCCCATGTCATTAATGCCCAGGTCTGTTCTCCCTTTCCCCCCCCCTCCAGATTGAAGACCTGAAGATCAAAGTGCAAGACCTGAAGGGCAAGTTCAAGAAGCCGGCCCTGAGGAGGGTGCGCATGTCTGCCGACGCCATGCTCAAGGCCCTGCTGGGCTCCAAGCACAAGGTCAACATGGACCTGAGAGCCAACCTGAAGCAAGTGAAGAAGGAAGTGAAAGAGGAGGTGGGTGCCCTCTGCTGGCGATTGAGCAGCACTTCCTTATTGGCTCTCCACACTGGGCCGTCTGTCCAACCATTGTCCTTCATGTACATTGCATTGCTATTAGCTAACATGTAGGAAATTGGTGCCCCCTTCTGGTAATACTATAGTACTGCAATACATAACTTCTCTAAATAAAAAGTTTGACAGTGACGTCACTACACCCTACAAGCTAGATTCAAGCCTGGACCTCTATATTTATTTAATTGCTGAAACTGAATCCTTTGTAGTACTTATTTTATGACAGTAGTGAATGCAAACTTCTGAAACAGGGAGTTATAGTTCAAACAACATGAGGTTGAGATGTGCAGAAAAATCCTTCAGTTTCTGTTATTGTGACTGATTAACCTGATTACATTCCATTATGGCCATGCTTTGCATGAACTACATTCCTGCCTACAGCCATGATCTATTAAGACTGTAGTTGCTTTTTTCCGCCTGCTCAGAAGTTTACTGAAGACCTAATGCAGTGCTCTGCTGTACTAGAACTAGAACTTGAGTGTTAGTGTGAAAGCATGTGATCTGCTAGCTGTTCCAGGCTCATCACTCTTCTGTGTGAAACCTGCAACCTCACCTGTGCCTGTAACTGTGCCTCACTTGTGCCTTACCTGTGCCTTTGGCTTACCTGTGCATGTATTTAACCTGTGCCTGTACCTCACCTATGTCTTTACCTCTTCTGGGCTTCACCTGTGCCTCTGGCTCACCTGTGCCTGTACCTCACCTGTATCTCATCTGTGCTTTCACTTCACCTGTGTCTGTGCCTTACCTTTGCCTGTACCTCACTTGTGCCTGTGGCCCTCATACCTGTGCCTCCGTCCCTGTCACCTCTGTATTTACTTGCCTACCTCACTGTTATCTGCTCCACCTGTGTCTGTACTTCACCTGTCACCTGTGCTACCTGACTTCCCTTTACCCGTACCCTGCTTTTCATACAGGATAAGGAAGCAGTTGGTGATTGGCGTAAGAACATTGAGGACAAGGCTGGCATGGGCGGCAGGAAGAAGATGTTTGAGGGAGGAGAGGGTTAGATTCATTCTGATGCTGGATTCATAGTCTTGAAATGCTCATGCCAGCCGAATGACACTGTATTTGGACTCTCTCTTCATTCATACTCTTATGTGCACATGATTATCTTTTTTAAATTATTGAATTTTGAAGTCAAAGTACAGAGATTTGTTTTATTTTTCTGTACTGAAAAATGTTACCAGGTAAATGTTACTCAGAAATACAAATCAAGGCTGATGTTTTCAAGGCTTCACTGTTACTAAATAAATAATTTAAAAAGGAATCTCAAAATCTCAACTCTTTGCAATCCCAGCTTGCTGCTCTCAGTCAGTCAGCTCTATTCTAAATGGCAGCCTTTTCAATAGCGCTGTCCACACCAGGGTCAAATAATTATTTAAAAACTTTAATAAATCTTTCAGGCATCAAAAGGTTATTTCAGATTATATATATATATAAAAAAAAAAGTATTTCATGTGATTGTACATTCTGGTTTGTAATGTTTTTATTGAACATTCTCAGTGATCAGCAGGATGTTTTCAAATTACATCGGTTAAAATATCTTGTGTTGAAATATTTAAAATATGTATGTAATCAATGTATAGGCACACAGTGCAATACCTTGGGTTTAGTTTCATTTTATTGGGCATTTTGTAACTACCACATCATGGTTCCTAGCTCTATCACTTCTTGTTGATTTTGAGGTGAAAATGGACCCCCTTGGTGTTCTGCTGTTCTCAATGGGCAAAGTACAAATGGTGCTGTGTTAGAGAAATAAATAAGACTGTTTACACTCAGAAAATAAATTGTCGGATTTACTTAAAATTATGGGCCGTGGTTGCACGCAGTGTTAACTTATACGTGACTTCAACCGATTAAGCTGACTAAACTTAACTCTTGTTAACCTAACTCGGTTTTATCGAGCATGTCCATTTAATATTATTAAGTACTTGTGACTATAGCACATTAAGGTCCCTGAAGCCAAAAGATGTTGCATAATATGCTAAATGTCTTAGTAAATCGGGCCATTAGGCCAGCAAACAAATATTTGTAAACAGAAACAGGACCTGAGGGCTTCGCAAGTTGAAGAGCCCCATCCTGTGTCTTAAAATGGCTGCCCGACATCACGCGTGTCTTAAAATGGCTGCCCAACATCACGCGTGTCTTAAAATGGCTGCCCAACATCACGCGTGTCTTAAAATGGCTGCCCAACATCACACACGTGCAGTTGTGCGTATCACTGAATGCACTTAATTGGTCAGGTTTGCTTTCAAGTTAGTAATGACTTGACCAATTACAGTAAATTGTATTACAGAAAATCAAGTAAAACCAGGAAGCTTGAAAAAATTAGAAAGTGAATCGAAAAAAAATGAACTTTTGCATACGTAACGCATGTGCGATTGAGTGCATTGTTGAGATGCACATAGTTGGTCAGCTTTGCTTTTAATTAGATTAAGCTTGTAATGACAAACAATTCCAGTAAATTTAAATGTAATTACAGAACATAGAACTAAAGCAGACAACCAAAAAAATTTAGTAAAAATTTAATATGCACAGTGGCACTTTTTCATTGTTTTGAGCATAGTGTATACCTCACTGTGATAATGTTGCTGGTAGCGCCCCCTACTGTCCCCTCTCTATCTACTGATCACTAATACTCAACACCACCCTGTGAAGAAGAAATGGAAATGCCTGCCATAGTCCGCAGGTTAGCAGTGCATTTCCTGACAATCTCCACATGGACACGGTGACCTATCCTTCTTGCATCGCCATGGCGACGAGGGGGCAGAAAGAGCTGAAGTCGGTCCTGCAGCATTAGAAGGGGTGAGACCTGGCTGAAAAATCAATTTAAAAAAAAAAATACCAACCATTGTCCTTTGTGTACATTGCATTGCTATTAGCTAACATGTAGGAAATACCCCTTCTGGTAATAGTGTAGTATTGCAATACATGACTTCTCTAAATAAAAAGTTTGACAGTGACGTCACTACACCCCACAAGCTAGATTCAAGCCTGGACCTCTATATTTATTTAATTGCTGAAACTGAATCCTTTGTAGTACTTATTTTATGACAGTAGTGAATGCAAACTTCTGAAACAGGGAGTTATAGTTCAAACAACATGAGGTTGAGATGTGCAGAAAAATCCTTCCGTTTCTGTTATTGTGACTGATTAACCTGATTGCATTCCATTATGGCCATGCTTTGCATGAACTACATTCCTGCCTACAGCCATGATCTATTAAGACTGTAGTTGCTTTTTCCTGCCTGCTCAGAAGTTTGCTGAAGACCCAACGCAGTGCTCTGCTGTACTAGAACTAGAACTTGAGTGTTAGTGAGGAAGCATGTGATCTGCTAGCTGTTCCAGGCTCATCACTTCTGTGTGAAACCTGCAACCTCACATGTGCCTTACCTGTGCCTTTGGCTTACCTGTGCATGTATTTAACCTGTGCCTGTACCTCACCAGTGCCTGTGCCTCACCTGTGTCTGTACCTCACCTGTGCCAGCACCTGTATCTCTTCTGTGCTTTCACCTCACCTGTGTCTGTGCCTTACTTTTTCCTGTACCTCACTTGTGCCTGTGGCCCTCATACCTGTGCCTCCCCTGTCCCTGTACTTCACCTATGTCTGTATCTCACCTGTCCCTGTACTTCACCTATGTCTGTATCTCACCTGTGTCTGTACTTCACCTGTCCCTGTACCCTCCCTGCTTTTCATACAGGATAAGGAAGCAGTTGGTGATTGGCGTAAGAACATTGAGGAAAAGGCCGGCATGGGCGGCAGGAAGAAGATGTTTGAGGGAGGAGAGGCTTAGATTCCTTCTGATGCTGGATTCATAGTCTTGAAATGCTCATGCCGGCCGAATGACACTGTATTTGGACTCTCTCTTCGTTCATACTCTTATGTGCACATGATTATCTTTTTTAAATTATTGAATTTTGAAGTCAAAGTACAGAGATTTGTTTTTTTTTTGTGGAAAAGGTCTTCTGTACTGAAAAATGTTACCAGGTAAATGTTACTCAGAAATACAAATCAAGGCTGATGTTTTCAAGGCTTCACTGTTACTAAATGAATAATTTAAAAAGGAATCTCAAAATCTCAAATCTTTGCAATCCCAGCTTGCTGCTCTCAGTCAGTCAGCTCTATTCTAAATGGTAGCCTTTTCAATAGCGCTGTCCACGCCAGGGTCAAATAATTATTTAAAAACTTTAATTAATTTTTCAGGTGTCAAAAGGTTATTTCAGATTATAAACAACAACAACAAAAAAAGTATTTCATGTGATTGTACATTCTGGTTTGTAATATTTTTATTGAACATTCTCAGTGATCAGCAGGATGTTTTCAAATTTCATCGGTTAAAATATCTTGTGTTGAAATATTTAAAATATGTATGTAATCAATGTATAGGCACACAGTGCAATACCTTGGGTTTAGTTTCATTTTATTGGACATTTTGTAACTACCACATCAGGGTTCATAGCTCTATCACTTCTTGTTGATTTTGAGGTGAAATGGACCCCCTTGGTGTTCTGCTGTTCTCAATGGGCAAAGTGCAAATGCTGCTGTGTTAGAGAAATAAATAAGACTGTTTACACTCAGAAAATAAATTGTCGGATTTACTTAAAATTATGGACCGTGGTTGCACGCGGTGTTAACTTATACGAGACTTCAACTGATTAAGCTGACTAAACTTAACTCTTGTTAACCTAACTCAGTTTTATTGAGCATGTCCATTTAATATTATTAAGTACTTGTGACTATAGCACATTAAGTTCCCTGAAGCCAAAAGATTTTGCATAATATGCTAAATGTCTTGGTGAATCAGACCATTAGGCCAGCAAACAAATATTTGTAAACAGAAACAGGACCCTGTAAAGAAGAAATGGAAATGCCTGCCGTAGTCCGCAGGTTAGCAGTGCACTTCCTGACAATCTCCACATGGACAGGGTGATCGTTCTTGCATCGCCATGGAGACGAGGGGGCAGAAAGAGCTGAAGTCGGTCCTGCAGCATTAGAAGGGGTGAGACTTGGCTGAAAAATCAATTTAAAAAAAAAAATAATAATTTGGTTCATTTATGCATGCTTTAATTTGAAGTAAAAATTTTTACAGGTGACCATGCAGATGGACACTGATCTCTGGTCTTTCTATTTGCAAACCCCCTGTGAGCCACAAGGTGGTGCTAAAAGGCCATTGTATCCAAGGGAATGCTGGCGTGGCAGGTTGTACTTTTATCTAAGATAAATCACACACAGGATATCATTTTTTAATCTATACCATCTGCTTCAAACCCCACAAGGAGTCTTTCAGCTGGCACTTCTAAAGAGTTGAAGACTAATATATTTAACATTTTTTAATTCCTGTGATTTTAGCGTATTCTAATCCCCTGAACAAGTGGAAGTATTATATGAACACTGCTTCCATTATATAAAAAAATAAGTAGAAGGAGAAATACATGACAATAGTAGCCTGACTTTGATGCTTTTTATGAATGAACATTTAAAGGCCAGATTTCTGAACACTTCCTGAAGCAAAGGGAGATCGAGGAGACAGCTGGAGGTGTTTGGGGGGGAGTGGATATTTAAGGAGCTGGTCAGTTCATTGGTCAAAGGGGGAAATTGTTTCCATAATGAGAAGACAGGGAGGGATTCTCAGAATGTCGTATATATACAGTACACTTTCAGGAGGGGCTTGTGTCTGTTTGTGTGCCAGACCGGCCCATCCATCTATCCATCCATCCATCCATCCATCCATCCTTCCTCAAAAGTCCTGCTCTTCTTTTCGGCTAAGAGGTGAGACCCCTTCTGCAGATTCGTGCCCGTGCACCACATTTAAAACCAGCAGCGTCGCCGCCATCCAGGGGTTTGAGTCGCCCCTCTGGACAGGACATCCCGCAGCCGGTTTCCAGGGGCGATGCGTGTCGAAATGCCTCGTCGCCGAACAACCGCTTCGCCGACCAGTTAACTGCCGCGCGAGGACATTCGAACCGAAGCCACTGTAGCTAGGGGTCGCATCATTGTGACCTTGTGGCCAAAAAGCGGCCAACTCTGGCCGAAAAGTTGCAGGTTAAGACCGCGGACTGGCCAGGCCTGGCGGGGTAGAGAGGTGGGGCTCTCCCTTGGACCTTGGAGCTGTAGAAAGTGTATGTGAGAGAGATGGTGTGATGGTGTCTCCAGGGTCCATGACTGCATGGTGAACGATTCCATTTGGATACAACTTTCATTTGTACATTATGATATGGAATTGCCATTTTGTGTGTGAGTGAGTGTGAGTGTGTGTGCTTGTGTTTGTGTGTGTGTGATATGGGATGAACTTGAAACATGAATTTAGTTAAATATTATTACATATTGAAAAGGTACATTTGTTTTACAGCGATAACAATGGAGAAACAGTGGTGTAGATGTTGCCGGGCTAAAAACGGTCTTGTTTTTGTATTGAGTTACAGCCAAACAATTTGTTCGGCTGTAACTCAATACTTCAGAATTTCACTATTCAGTCATGTCCCTTCTTCTGATGATGTTATGCTTATATACATATATAAGGATATGAATTCATTTTAGGAGTGCGCACACAGGGTGGCAGAGCGTCCATATTCTGAACCAACAAATTTCAGGCAGAATGATTGTTGACTGGTTTTCATATGATCTTCTGTTTGCTTTTATTCTGGGTGAGGGATGGGGTTTAGTGGAGTGGGTGGTCTTAGGTTTTAGGGCTGTTTGCGATCGACTACTGCACATGCTACACGTATGACAGGCATTTCCGGGGGAAAGTCAAGAGGGCAGGGGGGTTCAAACCCGAAATGACCCCCCCCCCCCGCCCCCCCCACCAGGCCATGACCCTGTACATGTATAATCTCATTAGGTAACCCTTCGGACCGGAGAACATGTTGCCATGTGTGATATTGAAACTAAGACACAGACACATAACAGCTGTTTTACAATTTTGACAATGTGTTAATTTTATTGACTGCGTGGACCATCTTTATCAACCAAGGCACTGGTGCTGGAAATTATCTTTGGCTATAAAAGCATGCACAGTATATCGGACAGCATATCTGCAATTGTCAATGTTTCCTGTGCTGGTTCCCTTACAAATAAACCAATAAATAAATACTACAATGGAATCTTTCAATAATTACTTATTGCTGAAATATGTGTCTCTGGCAGGCAGGACGTCAACCACCTGTCAGGCGTTTGGGTGTTTATGAGCTCCAGGAGTCAGGCTCGCCGTAAGACAGCTGCCCCCCACATCCAACGGGCCTAAATTTAGAGAAGCTCTGCTTCTCCCCAAACACCAAAGGACTCTGCCAGATCCTGTTTCCTCACAATTTCCCCCTGCTTCCTTATGTCCCAGAACATTTCCCTTTAGACCTGTGAGTTTTAGTGAAGTTTACAACACACTGGATAGCATAAATGCAAGAAAGCCAGAGGGAGAAGTCTATCTTGATCCTTGCCTTTTGTGTCTCAGTACTCACATAAATTCTACACCATCTGCTTACATTGTCAATCAAACTTTTTTTTTTTCCAGGTAGAATCCCAAACTTATGGAATGCTGCTCAGGTTGTTCCCATATATAAAGGTGGTGATTCTAGAGGTCAAAACCATTTCCTGTTTGGGCAAAGTCAGAGATGAAATACATTTTACAACCACAACAGTCAGGTTTTAGGCCAGCTCATGGCACAATAACAACAGCAGATAAATGATATTGTGAGCTCTTTGGATAATAAATACCATTGTGCGGCACTCTTTATTGACCTCATAAAAAGCATTTGATGCCGTTGACCGTAGTATTTTATGGAAAAAGTTATTCTGCTCAAGACTCATTGAACTTGGTTTTATGCGTACCTCTTGGGGAGAACTCAAACTCTTGAAAATATTAAAGGCGTCCCTCAAGGGTCAATTCCTGGTCCACATCTGTTCACACTTTATGTAAATAACATGGCATTCTTAACACCACATTGTGATGTCACACTCACACGCAGATGATACACTCTTATAATGGCACAGGCTCCTAGCGTAATCAGGCTGTGAATAACTGAGTCTGCCTTTGATCCTTTTCAGCTGGCTCTCATTAATCACAAGCTTGTTCTTAACTTGGATAAAACAAAATTCTTTTCATTTTTCAATAATTCTATTGGGGAATACTTCTAATTTCTGCATTCATACACTTCAGGGTGCCCAAATTTAAACTGTAGAATCTTATAAATATTTAAAGATTTGGTCTGATTGTAGATTGTCATTTAAGACTCACGTGGAACATCTGTCTCGAAACCTAAAAGCTAAAATCTGATTCTTGCACAGAAATAAAGCACGTTTCAGGAAAACCATTGTACAATCAACTTGTCTTATCTGTACTTGATTATGGAGTCATTTTGTAATCTGCACACTGCACCCACCCACTTTAAAGCCACTTATTGCAGGGCATCATTGTGCATTGCATTTTATCACAAGGGATGCAGTTCATACTCAACATTGTGTTTTGTATGAATACGTATGATGGTGCTCTTTACTGAAGAGAAGGGAGCTGCCTTCCATTTTGTTTATCTATGAGCCTCTACTTAAGAAACTTCTCCATTATCTCTCGTGTTTAATTACTTTTAAATCCAGTAAGTCAGGACTTAGGACTTCAGATATAGCACATGTAAACACTCTGAGCAGGGAAAAACAGGGTTTCAGTTCAACAGCTGGAATAAATAGCAAAAAACTTTGAAATTAGAATCCCTTGTCCCTGTAGAAATATTTAAAGTATTGTAAATGGGCTTTCTTAATATTGTATGTACTTACTTGCTTCAATTATATACTTGTGTGATGTTTGACTGCTGAATGTTAACATGCGCTTGAATCATATCTGTCTATTTAAAGTTGTTATACATGTGTTATTTCTTTTGCAGGCATCTCTAGCAAAAGAGATATATGAGCTCAATGAGACTACCTGTGAAACATAAAGGATAAATTTAAAAACGATTATTTCATTGCACATTTCAATATTTTAGCCCTTATTCAAAAAGTGAACAAATCTTTATACTGTCCCAGTTCATGGGATTAGCCGAACTGTATACACAAATTTAAACTTCACTCACTCCCTCACTCTGGTTTCATTTCGCAGGGTGAGAAACAAGTGGCCAAGATGTCTGAGTGAGTATTCTATTCACACGTTTATTTTCTCACGTTCACGGCTTTCCGAGATACTGCCGATAACCACTCTGTATTCTCTTGAATGTATAAAAGACCTTTTCTTTAAAAAAAAAAGAATTCTTTGTAAAAGGTATTTGTTAAGCTGTTTTTAAAGGAAATTAGTGCCATTAATCAATCTTCAGCCCTTTCCCTTGTTTCTGTTGCGTGAATTCATGAGATTAATTTCCTTTGTAAATAAAGCCCTGTCATCTGTCATCTAACAGGAAGAAGATGACATCGAGCCGTAGGCACCATCTGAAGGTAAAGGGGATATTGGTTGCCACCTGTCCCTTCTCCCAGACTCATTCATAGCCAGAGAACATTCTGGAACTCTGGAGTCGATGAAAGATCTGAGGAATCTGAGATGAATCTGTACTCGCTCACACGCTCGCACACATGCTCTCACACACACACACAAAAGACACGTTCTCTCTCTCTCACACACATGCTCTCACGCACACACAAAAGACACGCTCTCTCTCTCTCACACACATGCTCTCACGCACACACAAAAGACACGCTCTCTCTCTCTCACACACATGCTCTCACACACACACAAAAGACACGTTCTCTCTCTCTCACACACTCACTCACACGCACACACAGGCTATCTCTGTATATCTCACAAACACTCACACATACATAAACACCCTCTCACTTGCTCACACACGCATGAACGCACACAGATATGTGCTCTCTCCCTCACACACAGTGTAGTATAATGGGTAAGGAACAGGTCTTGCGACCTATAGGTCACAGGTTCGATTCCCAGGTAGGACACTGCCGTTGTACCCCTGAGCAAGGTCCTTACCCTGGATTGCTACAGTATATATCCAGCTGTATAAATGGATGCAAGTCGTTCTGGATAAGAGCACCTGCTAAATGCCTGTAATGTAATGTAACAAATGTGTACACACACATGGTCTCTTTCACACACACTCATACTCACACAAACATACACAGGCTCTCTCTCCCTCTCACACACATGCACAAACAATCTCTCTCTCTCTTTCTCAAACACAAACACACACACATGCGCATACACACTCTCTCTCTCTCACACACACACACACTCTCTCTTTCTCAAACACACACACACACACACACACTCTCTGACTCCCTGCCTGGTTGTGCCTGCAGAGCCTGATGCTGCAGATAGCTGCCAGCATGCTGGAGGCAGAAGCGGCAGAGACAGAGGCGGAGAAGCTGAAGTACATGGAGGAGAATTGCGCCCCCCTCTCCATGCCTGACGGCATGCAGGAGCTACAGGTAAGACCCCCCCCCCCCCCCCCCCCAAAAAAAAAATCCCCATTCCTCTCATGTATGTCCCCCCTCCTCAAGCAATCCCTACCGCCTACCTCCTCAAGGTGCTTTCCCTGCACAGCCTGCTACTGAAGGCACAGGTAGTCCCCATGTGTTTTATCGATTGCTTTCCGAGAACTGACAAAGATCCTATTTCTGTGATATTGCACTTTATCTATATCCAGTACAATGTCGCAGAAATGCTATGGTATACAGCGGTTTGAGATTTGCATCTACTGACTTGGGCTTAATTAAACATTACCCAATGGCCCATCTGCAAATGTTTTTGCAAAATCTCCAAATACAGTGGGCTACATGTCCATCTACAAGTCCTACAGGACCGTCCACCACCTATTTTATCATAATATTGGCAGCTGGCCCTTGACTGACTCAGCTGAATGATCTCCTAGCCCACAGCTGTCCTACCCATCTCCTAGCACACTACTGTTGTACCAATCTGCTAGCACACTGCTATCTGCAAGCAAACAGCTGCCTGCTAGCCCACTGCTGTCATACCGATCTGCTAGCACACTACTGGTGTACCAATCTGCTAGCACACTGCTATCTGCTAGCGGCTAGCACACTGCTGTCATACCAATCTGCTAGCACAATACTGGTGTACCAATCTGCTAGCACACTGCTATCTGCTAGCACACAGCTGTCTGCTAGCCCACTGCTGTCATACCGATCTGCTAGCACACTACTGTTGTACCAATCTGTTAGCACATTGTGGTCGTACTGTACTGATTTGCAAACTGACAGTGCTGTTCGCTGACAGTGGGCTGCTCATAGGACTCTGTTGCTTTCTGGGGATATTTTTTTTTTGTGGACGTAAAAATAATTTTTTTTGTACTGCAAGAAATTAAGATTTCCTTATAACCGTATTCCCCCTTCCTCAGGAACTGTGCAAAAAGCTTCATCAGTCCATCGACAAGGTAGATGAGGAGAGATATGACGCTGAGAGCAAAGTGACCAAAACTAACAAAGAGGTAACAAATCTCTTTTTTTACCTACACTTCCTGTTTCTCACTCTTCCTGTTGTCTTTATCCCCCATCAATTATGTTTCTGGGTTGCTTATTCATGCCCAGTTGT